>NC_051287.1:5021913-5329413 GCF_015220745.1 Sebastes umbrosus | reverse complement strand
AGAACACTTCTGTTTGGTCAATAATAGTCAGTTATATCATATGACAGAGGTACACCACTGTCACTACTCATCCCAGTGTGAGCAGGAACGTGTGATAGTTGAGTCTTGTAGGGTGTCCTAATATTTACTCTTTCCTCTCCCTGTCTGAGCAGAGATGGAATTTCCCTCCTCCCTGTCCAACACTGAGAGGGCTTTCATTCATCGAATGGCACAGTCCCTGGGTTACATTTCTAAGAGCAAAGGGTAAGTTCCTCCACCAGGACCTGTGTACATCATGCATCACTAAGAATATGCTCGTTCGAGATGAGCCAGGCCTGCGCAGAATCAATCACCGGCAATCGGCAAGCAATGCATGCCGTTTTAGATTTGTGTCCGACTTGCTCTGACGTTGTGCACACGTGTGCAAACATATCTTGTGTAGTTGCTGATAATAATAATAATTATAATAATGAAGGTTATTTATTTATATAGCACTTATCATAACGAGTGCTCATTACAAAGTGCTTTACAAGGCGGACATAAAAATAATAAAGGATAGAATCAGATGTCAGACACACACACATTTCAACATTTATTTATAAACAGATATAAATAAATCCCAACAAGCTTTTTGTCACCGGAGCTGAACATTTGTCAGACGCTGTTTCTATTTTTTCCTGTCGCTCATGTTGAATGCGCAACAACGGAGAAGGAACGGCTGATTTGTGAAGTTGAAATGAGGAGTTATCTATAGATACTTCCTCATTTCACAACAAAAACCTAAATAAGAGGCAGCTGGCTGGAGGGAGATCACCGGAAACATTCCTACTTGCTGTTTGCTATATTGTAGTCAACTTTGAGGGCCCCTGTCTACTGAATGGTTGATCATTCCGGTTAATCAAACCACTTTCTAACAC
Source organism: Sebastes umbrosus (assembly GCF_015220745.1). NCBI lineage: Eukaryota > Metazoa > Chordata > Actinopteri > Perciformes > Sebastidae > Sebastes > Sebastes umbrosus. The sequence continues at coordinate 5,328,517 of NC_051287.1, read as the reverse complement.
TCATATAGGTTAACATGTAGGAAAACATTTGCTCAAATCGAAAGGGGTGAGGTCAGACAGCGATTGACTTCTGATGGAACCATTTACAGCAGCAGCTTGAATCAGTTTTTAAAAACATGTTAATGACAGAAATTTCTCTCTCTCTCTCTCTCTCTCTCTCTCTCTCTCTCTCTCTCAGGAAAGGACCGAATCGCTTCCTAACCATCAGGAAGAAGGGCGGTGCAGACAAACCTCGACCTACCATGCCCCTCACAGTCTCCCACAATTCCTTATATTTCATCCGCAGCCTACTTCAGAGGTTTCCCATCAGCAATAAGGAACGCATCGACATGCAGCCCAACAACAAAGGAGGCATGTCTGTGGCTGCAGAACCCGGTGAGAGTCAGTATCTGCCTTTAAACTAGAACTGTGTAGTGAGTTACACTGATGCAAAAATGGAAAAACTGATGTAATGTTGCCAGGGACCCAAGTCACCCAAATAATAATACCACTACTGATAGTCTGTCTCCAGTGTCACTGTAACTTAGAGGGAAAACATACACTCTCTCTCACACACACATGGATGTTGAAACAAAATCAACCTCACTGCTCACTCTGTATTGTTGAGTAGTAATAAAATGTACATATCCAACCAATCTAACTCCTCATACTATGCAAACATGACTAATTATTTCAAGATGGAAAAAACAAGTCAACAGGTGTGTTGTATAGTGTCACAAAATAATTCTTCAGCTCTTCCTTTAGACGTCAGTTGTGAGAGGAACCGGGCAAGCGGGCGCTTAAACAACGGCATACCCATGGTGCCTCGGAGGAGGAGTCCATCAGACCTGGACAGTTTTCGACGCTCCCTACCCGTGCATGAACGCCAGGACGAGATCGTCCAGCTCGTCAGAGAGAACCGGGTGGTGTTGGTGGTGGGAGAGACCGGCTCTGGAAAAACTACACAGGTGGGTTTGTCTGACAAACTTTCACATTTTTGGAGGCACTAAATCCGCTGATATTGGATAATTATTATGTAGTATCTGTGGTGTAAAAGGTAATCCAGTGTCACTGTGCATTGTCCAGATCCCACAGTTCCTGCTGGATGACTGCAGCAGGAAGGGAGAGCCCTGCAGGATCTTCTGCACTCAGCCTCGACGCCTGGCTGCCATCGCTGTGGCTGAGAGAGTGGCTGCCGAGAGAGGAGAGAGCGTGGGCCAGACCATCGGTTATCACATCAGACTAGAGAGCAGGTACATCACGTCACAGACATTTATCTTTGGTAGAAAGACACCAACACTTCATATGTTAATAATATACACTCACAGTAGAGCAGCTAGTTACATTCAAGGACGAGCTACAGTAGCTGCCAATCAGCAAATCAATACAACTTGAGTTAGAATCCAGTTCAATCAGATATACCGTAGATCACAGATATATACATTTGCAAGCTTGTGGAACACTTCTATTCTATTGCTTAATATGAAAATAACTGTTGACTTTGAAACCTCAGGGTCTCGCCCAAGACACTGCTGACCTTTTGCACCAGTGGAGTGTTCCTCAGGACATTGATGGCAGGAGACGCCAGCCTGACGACTGTCACACACGCCATTGTGGTGAGCATCAAACAAACTACAAATAAACAGGACATAAAGTCTCATCATAAAGATGCTTAACTCTGTAATCCTGCTTTATGGAGTTGGGATTGTTCTTTGAGGAGTAACATAACTGAAAAGCAGTGTTTTGCTGCCCTCCCTGGTTGTAATGTGAGTAACCACACCCAGCAGTGATGTCACCGGGTCCACCAGTACATCACTGCTAGAAGCTGTTTAACCACTGGAAGTCAGCAAAACAAGATGTTCAGGGGGTGTTAAGTTCCTCAAGTTTCCTCTCTAAAGGTGTTTCAGCTCCCAGTTTGACTTTTATTTTGACCTCTCTGATAAAACTCACCGTGTTAAAGTGACTGTGCTGTGTTTTAACAGGACGAGGTGCACGAGCGTGATGGTTTGACCGACTTCCTGCTCACTAAGATGCGGGATGTTCTCCAGAAGATCCCCACGCTGAAACTGATCCTGTCCAGTGCAGCTCTGGATGTAGACCTGTTCCTTAAGTACTTTGGCTCCTGCCCTGTCATCCACCGTACGTCCTGCTAACTAACTCTGTGTTCATTAAATGAATGCTCATAGAAGGTGTTAACTGCTTTAGAGGTTTGCTTCTAAATTAGTGCAGTTTGCATGTTTGAGTCAGAGTTTTTGTTTTGTATGTTCAGTCACAGGAAGAATGTTTGAAGTGAAGGAACTCTTTCTGGAGGACATCCTGAGGATGACGGGCTTTAACAATAAGGACATGAGGAAATACAAGGAAGAGACACAGAAAAGTATGAAGCTTTTTATTAATTAGTCCAACGGAGTCAGTCTAAATTTAAAAACTATGCATCACAGCCTTCCACCTGTCTTAATCCTCCTCTGTGTAATATCACTTGCTCTGGTTCTCAGAGGAGAAGAAGCAGAAATGTTTGACGGAGTGGTGTAAGGCAGTAGAGGAGGAGAGACAGAGGAGCCCTGTGTCCGTCCCCGGCTTCCTCCAGGACAGCAGCTCCCCGGACAGAGAGGACAGCACCTTCAACAAGCCGGTAAACCAACACACACACACACACACACACACACACACACACACACACACACACACACACACACACACACACACACACACACACACACACACACATACACACACATACACACATAGGCCCTGTTCAGACCTGGTATTAACATGCATCCTGAGTGATCCGAACACAAGTGCACAGCAAGTACGTCTATTCATACCTGGCATTGGAATGCGTCTCCACATGCGTCTTGAGTGGCCACTTGTGATCCGATCTCACTTCCCTGCTCTATATGCAATAAACATGTAGTAAACACACGGCTAATACATGTCTCTATTTGGTAATGGTTTCATCCAGACAAGTTGTGTTGAGTATGGGTGTGTTGATGTTGATGATTCACAGACTGAGAATGACACGGAGCAGCTGGAGCCGTGGCTGCTGAAGGAGATGGACTCGTGCATCTCCAACATTTTCCTCGGTGAAGACCAGGATGCTTTCATTCAGCTCTTCAACCTCATCCTCTATGAAAGTGTGAACGGTAAGGACTCACGGGGCTTTTACTTCCTCCTTTCTGCAATCATTCATTCATTGTGCAACTTTGAAAATAGGCTTGTTCGAGATGATGCTGATGGCGCATTAGTATGTGTATTTAGAGCGTGGTATCGATCTTCTCCTCTAACTCTCAGCAAAAAACTCTGCAAAAAAGCGCATTTCCCAAAATGTTGAACTGTTTCCTTGGTAATTAACATTTGAGTGTGCTGTCCTGAACATACATTGTGGGTGTAGAAAAATTAATGGATGTATTAAAGTTATGAAGGCTGAGGCTCAATACTTGTATTCTCTACCCAGTGGACTACAGGCACAGTGACACCGGGGCCACGCCTCTGATGGTGGCAGCAGGTCGAGGGTTCCTCACGCAGATGGAGCAGCTGCTCAACATGGGGGCAGACATCAACATGAAGGCATCCAACGGGTGGTAGGACACCCACCATGTTCTGTTACCCAGCTGATGTTATGCTAAATGAAGTCCAAATCTAAATTTATTGGGTTTCACGACCATTTTTGTTTTTAGTTTTCCTTTCATTGTCCTTAGAAATGGAGGGAGTCTTCACGATATAACCAATAATGTAGCTGTACGAACTGCAAACTTTACATTTATCACTTCTAAATCTGTATATGTACCTACAATGTTGTTTTGTTTTCATATTCCTTCAAGCTGTTTGGTACATGTGAATGTATTGAGCGACAGTGTTTGTATCTCATTTCAGGTCAGCCTTAGACTTTGCCAAACACTTCCAGCAGACAGACGCTATGGATCTACTCAAATCTTCCATGTGAGTGTAATGTTGACTGTGAATGAAGGCTCGTCATACTGTTTGAGAAGGTTTATAAACTTATCGGGCTCCCGTCTGCTTACACCTACACTCCTGTTACTGTGCAGTCCTTTGGGAGAGGAGGGCTGCCCGGATGAGTCCACTCTGGTGCAGTGTGGCAGCACAGAGATGAGCACTGAAGAGCAGGAGCTGCTCAAACTGTACCACCACAGCTTTGACGATGAGCGGGTGGACCTGGACCTCATCATGGATCTGCTGCACAACATCTGCTCCACCACCGGCGACGGTGAGCCTTCGCACTGGATTTTTTAACAACACAGCTGCTTATTGAGCAGCGTTATTGACCCCGTTGCCTGGTGAACATGTCTATTAATCCCAGTCAGATTTCAGGGAACACGGATGATATTTCAGGATTATGAGAATGTGAGCTTTTATCTGTTGGTCTTCAGGTGCTGTCCTGATTTTCCTTCCTGGATACGATGAGATAGTGACACTAAGGGACCGCATCCTGTATGACGATAAGAGGTTCTCCACCCACCCTGACAGGTGAAACACATGCTGTACATAAGACGAATGGAAAATGCAATACCTATAGTACTGTATGTTTTTAGTTATGTTAATTTAAAGTCATGATAAGTTAGAGATGTTTCTTGATGGTATTTTAACTTATGATAAATACAGCATTCTTAAAATGGGTGTAGACTCGGTCCTTGCCTTAAACATGGGCCTTATTATTATTATTATGTTGTGTGTCTCTGACAGAGTTGTGTTGTCTCTCAGGTACCAGGTGTTCACTCTACATTCAGACATGCAGACTCTGGATCAGAAGAGAGCCATGAAGACCTCTCCACCTGGTATCAGGAAGATAGTGAGTCTCTGATGTCACTCAAGACACGCACACTATTCCCCAACATCAACACCGAGCAGCACATTCCTGTTACCCCACCCTTCTTCTTCTTCCGTCTGTATGACGCATTCTGTCTATTGACTATGACAAGTAGCTGCTGACTGATGACTAGTAAAGGAAATATGAAGGGAATTCACCCTCTATCAAGTTGGATAACAACTGGCCATTTTTTTCCTTTCAGATTCTTTCAACTAACATTGCTGAGACGAGCATCACCATCAACGATGTGATCTTTGTCATCGATTCGGGAAAGGTCAAAGAGGTACGGTTACTGCTGAAGAGTTGTTGGATTTACAACACAAGAGTAACATGAAGTCTAACAATAGATAGAAGTCCAGTTAGTAATTAACTCTCGAATGTTTTTTTCCTGTTGTAGAAGTCCTTTGATACCGTCAGTCATGTATCCATGTTAAAGACGGTTTGGATCTCGAAAGCCAGCGCTCTGCAAAGGAAGGGAAGGTAACATCAACAATGTCCATATTCTGAATTTTGAATGACTTCATAAGATGTTAAATCTTACATCTCACCTGATATTTTATGCTTGTGACTAAATGTAAAAGCCTCGGCTGTTAATATCAGTTTTTAAGCCCTGATACTGGCTGCACGGTGGTGCAGTGGTTAGCACTGTCGCCTCGCAGCAAGAGGGCCTTCTGTGCGCATGAAGGTTGGGGTTAAGTGTGTCAGCCAGTGTTGCCAGATCTTGCAAGAGAAATAAGCAACCAGGTCTAATAGAAACAAGCCCAAAAGAAGCAATTGGCTCCAGCTCCCCCCCCGCGACCCTGAATAGGATAAGCAATTAAAGATAATGGATGATGGAACTAAGTTTGAATCATCTAAAGAATCTACTGAATGTGTGACCTGTCCACAGAGCCGGCCGCTGCAGACCAGGGATTTGCTTCCACCTCTTCAGTCGACTCAGGTTCAAAAACATGCTGGAGTTCCAGGTTCCACAGCTGCTCCGGATGCCACTGCAGGTAGCAACACACACACACACACACACACACACACACACACACACACACTCCTCTATATCTTTACATAGACAATAGTTGTTTACTGCTATATTAATGCTCTGGATATCATATAGCACCTTTAAGTAAATCTTGATGAGCACCAACACAGTGTTACTTAAAGAATGCAGTAGACTTAATAATGATAATTAATAATATGTCATGTTGTGTGTGTGTGTCAGGAACTGTGTCTGCAGACCAAACTGCTGGTCCCGTCCTCCTGTAAGGTAGCTGAGTTCTTGTCCCGAGCTCCACAGCCTCCTGCTCCACATGCCATCAGGAACGCTGTGCAGATGCTAAAGGTAACAAATACTAACACAAATATTACTATATACCTCAATTAATTCTGATCTCTGACACACAGACAAGCCTCCACATGCACGCCGACACATCCACATGCAGTATTCCAGCAACTCAAAAGTCATTGAGTTAATACTGATTCCCACCACCTTTCTCTTCAGACAATAGATGCTATGGACCAGTATGAAGACCTGACTGATCTGGGCTACCACCTGGCTGATCTACCTGTGGAGCCCCACCTGGGCAAGATGGTGCTGTGCGCTGTGGTGCTCAAGTGTCTGGACCCCATTCTAACCATTGCCTGTACGCTGGCCTACCGTGACCCCTTCGTCCTTCCCGCCCAGGGAGCTCAGAAAAGAGCTGCTCTACACTACCGCAAACGTTTCACTTGCAGCACCTTCAGCGACCACATGGCCCTGCTGAGAGCCTTCCAGGTAGGTGTGGGGGTCTATATAAGATGTGTGTTTTGGGTCATTTGAGGGGAGAATGCTCTCAACGTGGGTATTACAACCCCCTTAGTGATCACAATAAATTAATAAATAGAGCAGCCTTATTATGAAGTCATATTCCATAGTTGAAACAAGCATCCTTTTTGTCCTGTGTGGTGTCAGGCATGGCAGAAGGCCCGCAGCGAAGGCTGGGAGAGATCCTTCTGTGAGAAGAACTTTCTGTCCCAGGCCACCATGGACATGATACTTGGCATGAGGACGCAGCTGCTGGGACAGCTCCGTGCCATCGGTCAGTTCCACTTTCATTTCCTTTATATTCTACACTCAACATGTGTTACTGCCTGTTATCTATTATTGGCCTTTTGGTTTTCTCGGTGTCGTTATCACATTAATGGAGATTAGAATTTAACACGGCCTCTTTGTTACCCAGGTTTCGTGCGAGCCCGTGGGGGCAGCGACATCCGAGACGTGAATCTGAACTCTGAGAACTGGGCCGTGGTGAAGGCAGCCCTGGTGGCTGGCATGTACCCAAACCTGGTCCACATCAACCCGGAGACCTCCTTGCTGTCTAGTAACAGAGAGAAGAAGGTCCACTTTCATCCCACATCCATCCTGAGCCAGTCCCAGTTCAAGGAGGTAGGAAAACAAATCATTTCATTTAATATGTAATTCAGTCTGTACATTGTGGTCTTATCACTAAAGGGATCTTAACTCACCTTCTATTGATGGAGTATCAGCGGGGGGCGGGGCTTAGACGAGGGTCAGTTGGAGTATGATACAGATGTAATTGCATAAATATAAACGGTGTTCTTCTAACCCATGGGTATAAGCTTAACTCACCTCTGTCTGTGTGTGTTTGCTGTTGTTTAGAACGGCCCACCCAAATCGGCCCCGCCCCTTCCCACAGAGTGGTTGATCTACGACGAGATGAGCCGAGGCCACCGGATGGCCAGCGTCCGCTGTTGCTCCATGACGACTCCCATCGTTGTGGCCATATTTGGAGGGTGTGCCAAACTACCCAGCTCTGCCCTGCAGGAACCTGCTGTACAGAAGGCTTCTGGTAAACTATTCAAATCTCAGGCATTTATTTAAGTATGGCAAGACATTTAGACTATTGGCCAGACTGCCGTGAATTTCTCATGGTCCCTGATAATACTGACCCCTTGACCTTTACGCCTTTAGTCTAAAACACTGCTGGGCACTGTGCATTTTTGAGTGTTTTATGACAGAAGTTGATTTAGAAGCCCGTCTGTGTAGATTCAGTCTTTGTCTCCATGTTGTTTCCTTCAGACGGTCCGCAGGACGGCAGTGATAGTGAGACAGAGGACCTATCTGAGCTGAGGATTGATGACTGGCTCGTCTTCCAATTGGACAGAGAGGTGAGGGAACATCGCTGTCGACCTTCCAACCTTTTGAATCTTAATTTATGAATTTTAAAGGGATAGTTAGGAGTTTGTCAGCGTGGTTGTACGAGGTCCTTCTCCATAGTAGATGGAGTTTGGAGCAAAGCAATGTACTGCTGTGGACGGGGGGGGCAGCAACAAAACGGATTTTAGACACCTAAAAATATCTATATCAGGTTAAGTATACGCATATCCATGCCGTTTTATCTCATGTTGTGTGTCATGATTTCAGGCTGCAGGACTGGTGTTTGAACTGAGGCAGAAGTGGCAAAATCTGTTCATCAAGAGGACCCGTTGTCCTTCGAAGCCCTGGTCTCAACAAGACGAGGCCATCATCCGGACCCTGGTTTCTGTATGTCCTATTCTCTTTTCTTCCTCGAACTTTCACTGGTTTCACAGGAAGTAACAACGACACAGAGCAACGCCAGTGTATGTAGGTCTCAAATATCTGATGAGCAGCCTCAGACAAGTTGTCCTCCTCCTCCTCCTCTTCTTTTTAGAGTATTATGGCTGGGAATGTATGTTTGAGTTGAGAAGTCCTTCACGGCTGTGGTTTGCGTTCCCTGCCTTGTTTCATCCATGTGCTTAACTTTAACATTTAATGTGTACACTTCATTCTTGAGGTAGTTTGGGTGCTGTTTGCTGTTAAGTAAATGACTGGAGCTCAAACTGATGTCCTTCAGGTGCTCGCAGCAGAGGAGCAGGAAGTAGGCCTGCAGCAGCCCACGGGGATCGGCCAGCGGCCCCGGCCCATGTCATCAGAGGACGGGCCCCAGGCTTCAGGGAAGAACTCCAAGAACGGCCTCCGACTACCCACCAACACCACCAATGACAAGTAGTCTCAACAACATTTCTATTGCAGTGTAATGTATTGTGGTTCTTTAAGATATTAACATTTTGATTGTCCTGCCTGGCAAAGAATCATCTCCATTTTCCTCATTTAGCTTCTGGTTATACTGTTACTTTCTTAAAGGGAAAATTGGCCACCTTTTAATGTGGATGTTCAATCAGTGTTGATGGTAAATGTAGTCAATTGAAGCAATATGGATGCTGGTTCTCTCTGCAGTTGTGGTTAATGAAGGCCCAGGCTGGTGTTTGAGAATGTAGGATAATCAGTCATGTTCTATTTTCATGTTTCCCTTCATACTCACACTACTGCTCCGTTTTATCACGTTCCCCTCAGGTCCTGCAGGATGGCAGCAACCTCAAGCCTGCCACAGATGAAAGCCCACAGCAGAGACGAGGCCTCGCTGCCCATAAATCAGCTCTCTGATGACCCTCACTCCTCCACTAGTTCTTCCTGCTCTGTGACCTTGGACAGTCCGTCTGACAGCCCCTGTCCTTCCTCCTCAGGAAAGGTATGCTATACTGTCATTGACTGTTGTCAGGCTATTAAACAGGAGTTATCAGTCGCTTCAAGCCCCATAGATGTGGGTCAATAGGGGCCTACTACACCCACTAGTAGGTTTTATCATCTATTCACATTGCAGATCACCAAAAGAAGGTATAAAAGAACACAACAGCGACATCTAGTGATCGTATTTTTTTTCGCCTAAACCTAAAGAAGTGGTAGATTCGATGCCGAAACCTAAAGAATCCTTTTTGTTTACGTTCAAAACGTAACGTTTCATTCAGTTTTACATGTTAGAATGTGTTGCTTTTAAGTTTCACTTTCACTTTTACAACGTAGTAGGTGTAGTAGGCCCCTACTGACCCACATCTATGGTGCTTATAGCGACCGATAACGCCTATTTAATGACCTGATAACAGTCGAATCGGGTGCCCTCGTTCCTCTTATCCGGCCGGTAGGGGCCGCAAGTGAACAACAACTGCTTCAGTTGCAAAAGGCATTTTTGGCAACCGGCTCGGCTAAAATCAAATCATTCTTTGTTGCAGACCACATTTTAACCACTATCTTCTTAAAGTGAAAACATGAGGCAGCTCGTTGTCAGCGTAGTAAACAACTCTACTGCGTTTGTCCCCTTAAAGTGAGGATCATCATGGAACATTCCTGTATTTACCACTTTGTCAGCTGTTTGTGGGCAGCTGTACTGTGGTCGTGTGGGAATTTATCAGCAGAGGATGTCTCTGAGAGCTTGTGATGATGCTGTGGTGAATCCTCTGCAGAGTTGAACAGGAGGTGCATGTCACCCTGAGAGCCTTCAGTGATAGGATAGACATATTTCATTTTACTAGTTACTATCTCATCAACAAATAATAATTGTTGTTTTCCTCCAGCAGACCTCTAAGCCACTGTCCCCTCAGCTGGTGTTGCCATCTGTGCGGTACTTCATCATGAAGAGCAGCAATGTCAGGAACATCGACATTTCTCAGCAGAAAGGTATCTGGTCCACCACACCAACCAACGAGGCCAAACTCACCAAGGCCTTCCTGGAGAATACCGTCATCATCCTCATCTTCTCTGTTCAGGGCTCTGGACACTTCCAGGTAACACTCTGACAGATAGGAAAACCAATGCTACAATATGTAGTGTGGTTTCTGTTATCATAGTTTCGACCACATGTGCCAGAATCTTGGCAAATAAGGATCTTTAAAAGTGATGTATTTTGTCATTTTCACAGGGCTACGCTCACATGACGTCAATCATCAGTCAGGAGAGCTGCCAGGACTGGGGCTTCATGGGACTAGGAGGGGTTTTCAGCGTTGAGTGGATCCACAAGAAGAGTCTTCCCTTCCAGTGCACCCAACACATCCTCAACCCGTGGAACGACAACAAGAAGGTCCAGATCAGCAGGGACGGCCAGGTGAGGGGTCGGCTTCATCTCATAGAGGCCGTTTCGTTACGGTTCCACTCTGACAACATGAATCATTTGAAGCCTTCCTGTGGCATCCTGCTCCCAGCAGAGCAGGGAATAACACAGTCAACAGTCGATGACTGAAATCATTACAAACAGAAAATCATAACTGAAATACAGGAAAGCAAGGTGTAACAGGACGTTCCCATGTATTCCTGCATCTTTATTATCTATTTCACAAATACTTCTCATTGTTGCATGCTGCTCGGACCACAGGTCATTGTATACAGTGAGGCAACGTTTCAAAAAATGGTCTCACTGCAATGAAATGGCTACTATGGGGACTAACATCATCACACATGAATATAGTTGGTTTCATTGGATCCACAAGAGTCTCAGCTTTACAGTGATATTCAAATTATGTAATTCAAGACTGTTTAGGGACCCCAGTATGCAGAAATATTCAAACACCATTTTAGAATAGGAGAAAATAACTTGTTTACTGTATACTGTATTCAAAAAACTGCATGTGATTATCATAAAGTGGGCATGTCTGTAAAGGGGAGACTCGTGGGTACCCATAGAACCCATTTTCATCCACATATCTTGAGGTCAGAGGTCAAGGGACTCCTTTAAAAATGGCCATGCTAGTTTTTTCTTTCTAAAGTGTAGCCCAACTTTGGAGCGTTATTTAGCCTCCTTCCTGACAAGGAGGTATGACATGTTTTTCTAGTTCCACATGATATCTGAAGCTTCACTCTAGCCCTAAAAGTGAACCTGCTAGAGCCTGTGAAAGACAGTAAATGCAGTGATCCCGCTGGTCTCAGAGGGTTAAACAATTAATTGATTATCACGTTATGTCTACGGCGTAGAATAGTAATAGTAGAATAGCGTAAGTTGGTAGTGTTCTCTTTTTGCCAGTGGATGATGCACTTCCTTTGCATTTTCAACATTTCCCCGTCTCTCTCTCTTTTGTCTCATGTAGGAGTTGGAGTCCGAAGCAGGCAGCCAGCTGTTGTTACTGTGGGAGAGAAACTCCGGGAATCAAGTTCAATAAGAAGTAGCAGCGGACCACGTTTTGTTCTTACTCAACTCCAACTACATGCAAACGTTGTATATTGATAGAAACATGTATTTTTCTATCAAATCTACTAGATAGAACATGTTATTGTTCCTTTAACAGTACAAGGATTGCACTACCACGGGACAAAGGAAGCTCTGCTCTGGTTCTGTGTTTTGTCTATTTAATGAGTTCTCATGCAGTTTTTATTCTTTGTATTCAAAATGGTACTTCTTAAACCGTATGTTCACAATCAAATGTCTCTGTGGAGGTTCTAACATGAGTTAGAATGTGTGAAACATGTTAGTATCACTATTTTTGATTTGATAAATCAAAAGCTATTACAGTTCATGCAGATTGTTGTAATGATGAGTTTTTATGGTAACTGACACGTGTGCACTACTTACAGCACAAAAACATCGGGGACTATTTGTGGGACTCATTTTAATCATTTATATGTCAACTTTTGGTTACCTGGATGAAGACAGAAATAATATATGTTGTTAGCATTTGAATGTTTGACTTTAATGCTGCTGTATGAGGAGAGGTGAAAAGTGAGTTCAGGCATCCTCATCATTGTTAATGTGTTTACAAAAATAAATATTGATTTCATCTTAAAACCCCGTCAGTGTGATTTCCAACTCGTGTCATGTCCATTTGCAACAGCTTGTTTAATCTCGGTGGAACAGTAAGAAAGTGGTCTGATATATCAGTAACGAGCATACCAGACACTCTATGCTTATTTGTACAGTTGGTTATAATCTATAATATAATATAATATATACCCAATTTATGTAATTCAAATACACCATTTAAGAATAGGCTAAAATAACACATTATACTGCATGCAAAAAACTGCATGTGATTATCATAAAGTGGACATGTATGTAAAGGGGAGACTCGTGGGTACCCATAGAACCCATTTTCATTCACATATCTTGAGGTCAGAGGTCAAGGGACCCTTTTGAAAATGACCATGCCAGTTTCTCCTCGCCAAAATGTAGCCCAACTTTGGAGCGCTATTTAGCTGCTATAGCCTCTGAAAGACAGTAAAGTCGGTCGGAAACGCGGGTCTCAGAGGGTTAAATGATACTTTGAATTGTCGTATTTATTGAAAATGTAAAATTAATTGGAAACTTCATATTGTGCCGTTTACGTAACATACTTTTTAAAAAGAAATTTGGCAAAATGTCACCTATCACTTTTTTACATTAAATAAACAAGAACAAAAAACACATTGTGACGGAAAAGATAATGCCAGCTGCATAAGCAGTACATTACTAGTTAATAGCAGGTGGCATGATTAGACACACCATAGGCACTAAAGACTACTGCAACGCCCACTAGCAAAATAAGCAGTCATTTCACACAGCCTCTGTAGTTGAAGAGACAGACAAGTACAGACAATGCTTAAGAACGATCAGAATGAATACCTCAGTGACGAGTGAGCTAAAACTGTCAACGGTTATATTGATGAGTTTAGTTTGAAAGTTTAGTTTCAGTGGACCTCTATGTAACTTGTTAACTACATGTGCACGCTACAAATGAAATCTAATGCACTGACAAATATAAATAACCTATGATGTATGTAACAGAAGATGTTATCTTATGCATGTGGAATGGGACAAAGGTCAAAGTCAACTACGTTAAGACAAAGTTATGTATGAAGTGGAAAACTAATATGTGTGAGTGCAGGAGGGTTACAGACCTTTATTTTATTTTTCTATAATACAAAATAATATATTCAAGTTCTGTACTTAAGTATAAATTTGAGGTACTTAAACTTACTTGAGTATTGCTACATTTACACTTACATTCACAGTATTAGTAATACCTGAGCGCTGACGGTCATCACCGGAAATTATATGAACATGGTATTTTTTTTTTCGTACCTTAATTCAAAAGTTCAATAGTTATAAAAACATATTCAGATTTTTCATTACAAAGAATTCTGCAAATATATTTTACAGTATAAAAATAAAATATAAGGAAAAGGAAAAGATGAATAAAAACAAATCAATCTGGGTCTGTTAAACAATTGTAATAAATTTGAAATATCTAAACAATCTAATAGTTTTTGCCAATTTAGAATTTTTGAGTTTTAAGTTTTCAATCATAGTCAAATATGTTTTAAAATCAGTATCTTTTAAAAATATAAAATGAGTGTATTGTTTTAAGCCATATCATTTTATGTAATATTTTGCTAAAATATTAATCAAATGAATTAGATAGATAGATAGATAGATAGATAGATAGATAGATAGATAGATACCAACTTTATTGATCCCGAGGGAAATTCAAGTTTCCAGCATCTCAGTTCCATAGTGCAAAACATGTTAGTAAAAAGGCAGTAAAAAAGTTAGTAGTGCAAAGTACAAAAAAATATACCAGATATAAAAACACAAGGAGATGAAGAAAACTGTTAAAACTGAATATAATGCAGGGTAACAGCTGTGATACAAAACTATTAAAAAGTGCAGAAGAGACTGTTAAAAATGAGTATAGTGCAGGGTAACTCCAGTAGCTTAGTCATTGAAAATTATGTAAATTTCATCTGCCAAAAAACTGGGATTATTAAAAGTGTGTAATATCTCAAACTTCATTAGCATAATATGTTTTTCAAAATGTTTTGAGAAGTTTTTTCTGTAAATAAAACCAAAAAGAAGTAGCATAAAAACAATCTACAAAAATATTATAATTTTATTAAATACTGGAAAGCTCAAAACATTAAATCCTTAAGAAAAAAACAGATTATTTAATTTTTATTGGGCTTATTTTTCCCATAAAAGTTTGCACACATAGTATAAAAAGGCAGGAAGCATGTCCCACTGACTGCATGAATGGATGACATGTTGCCATGGACACGCTGCTCTGATCTTGAAACGCTGCCCCACTCTGTCCACCGCGCCAGGACTTACTCTCGCAATCTGATTGGCTCCTTCTCTCTCACCAGACATCGTACAACTCACCCCATTGGCCAAGCAGATACGGCCTTTGGCGCGTGGTTGTGAATGCTCTATTCTGATTGGTCAGAAATCTGCGGCCGCATGATATCTCTGAGCTGTGATTGGTTGGTTAGCTCCAGGTGCTGCTGTCGTCATATATAAATACACTAGTTGTGCCGGTGGCCGTCACTCAGACTGGACTGACTGGAGTAACGGTTTCAACTCTCACCATCTCTGGAGTTAACTTCACACACACAGGTGAGGTCTGCTAATTCATAAACTTAATCCCAAAGACGACACACAAGAAAATCTAATTTTGAATGCGTTTAATTCGTGTTTTCAGATGATATTAGCCTGTTAGCTCGGGATGCTAATTTCCATCATTTGGAAAAGGAAGCTGGTCCGTCAGTTATATGTGTCCGGGTAACAATCTTAACTCGCTAGCATCATCATGCTGTTTCTCTGTATTATGACCCAGCAAATTCCAGTGTCCTACCATAGTGATTTTTAATCAACTAAATGAAAACTATTGTCACATTCTTTTAGGTAACAAACCAGTCTATTCTTTCATAAGTGTCCCCTTCTGTGTGACAAAACAATCTTAACTGGATGGCATCATCATGCTTTAAAATCAATATCCTTAAAAGTATAAAATCAGGATATTGTTTAAAGCCATATTATTTTATGTATATAACATTTTGCAAAGACATTAATCAAATCAATTATGTAAATTTCATCTGCCAAAAAACTGGGATTGTCAAAAGTGGAGTAATATATCAAACTTTATTAGTATGATATATTTTTATATTATACGTTTTTTCTGTAAATAAAACCCAAAAAAAGTAGCATAAAAACAATCTACAAAAATATTATAATTTGATTAAATACTGTAAAGGTTAAAACATAAATTTCCAATAAGTTAATAAGTTTCCAATCATAGTCAAATATGTTTTAAAATCAGTATCTTTTAAAAATATATAATAAATATATGTATAATAATGATAATATGCTTGTTTCTCTGTATTATGACCCAGCAAATTCCAGTGTCCTGCCATAGGGAATTTTAATCAACTAAATGAAAACCATTGTCACATTCATTTAAGTAACAAACCAGTCATTGTTTCATAAGTGTTCCATCACATTTTCTTTATTACATCTACTCTACCTATCTTACAA
Source organism: Sebastes umbrosus (assembly GCF_015220745.1). Classification (NCBI taxonomy): domain Eukaryota; kingdom Metazoa; phylum Chordata; class Actinopteri; order Perciformes; family Sebastidae; genus Sebastes; species Sebastes umbrosus. The sequence goes on along the minus strand of NC_051287.1, from coordinate 5,312,593 downwards.
GTGCAGTTACCTCTGTTTACATTACATCTATTTTATATTTTATACCTCTAGTGTAACACTTCTGTTTATATTTATTTATTACATCTACCCTACCTATTTTACAAGTGCAATTACCTCTGTTTACATTCAACTATTATTATATTTTATTCCTCTAGTTTAACACTTCTGTTTATATTGATTTATTACATCTACCCTACCTATTTTACAAGTGCAATTACCTCTGTTTACATTACATCTATTTTATATTTTATTCCTCTAGTGTAACACTTCTGTTTATATGTATTTATTACATCTACCCTACCTATCTTACAAGTGCAATTACCTCTGTTTACATTAAATCTATTTTTTATATTTTATACCTCTAGTGTAACACTTCTGTTTATATGTATTTATTACATCTACCCTACCTATTTTACAAGTGCAATTACCTCTGTTTACATTAAATCTATTTTTATATTTTATTTCTCTAGTGTAACACTTCTATTTATATTTATTTATTACATCTACCCTACCTATCTTACAAGTGCAATTACCTCTGTTTATATTACATCTATTTTATATTTTATTCCTCTAGTGTAACACTTCTGTTTATATGTATTTATTACATCTACCCTACCTATCTTACAAGTGCAATTACCTCTGTTTACATTAAATCTATTTTTTATATTTTATACCTCTAGTGTAACACTTCTGTTTATATGTATTTATTACATCTACCCTACCTATTTTACAAGTGCAATTACCTCTGTTTACATTAAATCTATTTTTATATTTTATTTCTCTAGTGTAACACTTCTATTTATATTTATTTATTACATCTACCCTACCTATCTTACAAGTGCAATTACCTCTGTTTACATTACATCTATTTTATATTTTATTCCTCTAGTGTAACACTTCTGTTTATATGTATTTATTACATCTACCCTACCTATCTTACAAGTGCAATTACCTCTGTTTACATTAAATCTATTTTTTATATTTTATACCTCTAGTGTAACACTTCTGTTTATATGTATTTATTACATCTACCCTACCTATTTTACAAGTGCAATTACCTCTGTTTACATTAAATCTATTTTTATATTTTATTTCTCTAGTGTAACACTTCTATTTATATTTATTTATTACATCTACCCTACCTATCTTACAAGTGCAATTACCTCTGTTTACATTACATCTATTTTTATATTTTATACCTCTAGTGTAACACTTCTATTTATATTTATTTATTACATCTACCCTACCTATTTTACAAGTGTAAATTATCTCTGTTTACATTACATCTATTTTTATATTTTATTCCTCTAGTGTAACACTTCTGTTTATATTTATTTATCTACTTTACCTGTTTTATTTACTTTATAACTGTGTGTGTTTTACCTGTTATATGTTTTATCTGCCTCGTTTAGTCTTTGTCAAGTATTTGTTTTGAAAGCACAGACCAGAAGTGGCAACTGTGAATCTCGTTGTATTTAATAGGATGACAATAAAGCTTTCTATTCTCTATTTCTAATCTATTCAGTGTGATAGAGTCTAACGGGTTACAGAATTAAAGTTCCAGGAAATCCCGTCGTTGCCCTTTCACCCAGTTAGCTCTTCTGTCCTCTCTATCTTATCTGCTCTCTCAACAACAACACTGCAGCTTTATGTAGCTGTTTAGGTATGTGGCATCTTCAATATAAGATAAATGCTCGCTAACTGTCACATGTTTTGACATAACATTAAATACCGTTAGTTCAGATAAAGTCCTTCTGATGGCTTTTCTAGCTACCTAGCTTCTTTGGTAACCTTAGCTAGTGGTGTGTGTGCAACGAGACCGGCGTTGTAGTTCGTTTGGTTGGTGTTTAAAGGTCAAGTAAAGCAGATACAATAATAATATGGCAATAAGTGACTTTCTATTAAGTAGTGCAATGATCTTAGCTGACATGCTAGCTGCTCAGTAACCTTGTAACCTAGCTAAATAGCATTAGCTGTGAGATCTCTAAGCTAACAGTGGAACAACACTAATGTCTAAGGTTACCTGAGGCTGAGTCCATAGATAGATTGATTGATTTGATTGATTGATTGATTGATAGATAGATAGATAGATAGATTGATTGATGGATACATAGATGGATAGATAGATGTACTCCTATTGATCTCAAATTGGGAAGTTATTGTTACTGCAGCACTTTATACAGACAATGCATAGTAACAGTACATAAAATGTACATGTCGACACTAGAGAAATATATCCTAGAATACTGGAATACACTATAAATATTCCTGACTACTACAACTATCATAAAAAATCTAAATTATAAACATAGGATAACCCTCTATATACATTAACAAGTGTGCAATAACATATTATATACATTAGCAATCTGTGCAAGATACTATATACATTAGTTATAAGTGTGCAAGTTACAATGTTTTGTTCTTTAATAAAAAAAAAATTGAGGTAGTAAATGTTCAAATGTAGATGTGCAAATTTCAACATGTGCAAGATTATTACAGGACGTTGCCCTTTGCGGCATGTCATCCCCTCTCTTTCCCCCTTTCACAACTATCAAGATCAAGATTCACTTTATTGTCATTTCACTGAGTATTTGCATACACAGAAGGAAACAAAATATTGTTTCTCCCAGCTCCCGTCAGTGCATTAAAAAGGATAGAATAAATAAACATTACAATTAACAATACCTCTCACTGACACTATCTAATAATGGCCAAAATAAAAATTTAAAAAAATTACACTCTCTGGATGGATGTAAGTATTGGCTGGTATTATTCAAACAGAGTAAGCAGGATGCACTTTGACCTACTTAACAATGTTATTACAGTTGTTTTGGGAGCTGTGGGCTGTGCACATGTAGCTTTGGATTGATTGATTGAGCCTGGTTAATTACTGAAAACTTTTCAAAGTTGTAGTATTCCGACACTACCAATGTATCAGATTAATATGCTGACATGAAACCTCTTCTCATCCCATTCAGGATGCCAGGATCAGCCCCAATCAGTTGCTTGGGACCATGGCCCAAAGATGTAGGTATCATTGCCATGGAACTGTACTTCCCGTCCCAGTTTGTTGACCAGGCCGAGCTTGAGCAGTTAGATGGCGTGGCAGCTGGTAAATACACCGTGGGCCTGGGCCAAGCTCGCATGGGCTTCTGCTCAGACCGCGAGGACATCAACTCTTTGTGCCTGACGGTCGTCCAGAGGTTGATGGAGAAGAATGGTCTGTCCTATGACAGCGTGGGTCGATTGGAGGTTGGCACTGAGACCATCATCGACAAGTCCAAGTCTGTCAAGACCGTCATCATGCAGCTGTTTGAGGACTCTGGCAATACAGATGTGGAGGGCATTGACACCACAAACGCCTGCTACGGCGGCACAGCTGCACTCTTCAATGCTGTCAACTGGGTGGAGTCCAGCTCATGGGATGGTGAGGGAACAAACTTGTGTTATTATTGATGTGTTTTCAGTATTACATAGTTTATGTTTTCCACTCACTGCTCAATTGTTTAGTCTATAAAATATCAGAAGTGTAGAAGTTTTCATTCAGTTGCATCATTATGAAGAGTTTCTTAGTGATTACTGCTAAAGCCTGACTGATCAGATTACACCTTTTTAGCAGATCGATGCATTTAAGCAGCTGTAATCGTTGCAACAAATGACTTGTTACACTCCTATACAATGGGTTAATAAAAATCTGCCTTTCCCTTCTCCTCATGTTTCCTTTCTGCAGGGCGTTATGCTTTGGTTGTAGCGGGCGACATTGCTGTCTACGCCACAGGAAGTGCCCGGCCTACGGGAGGGGCCGGTGCTGTGGCCATGCTGGTCGGGCCCAATGCTCCTCTGGCCTTTGAACGAGGTCAGTTAAGGAACTGTTTGTTGTGCACAATTTGTTACAGCAACACCCCACTGTTATTTAGCTAATCCCATCATACAAATGTTTACTGAACTTTTGTACCAAGTCACTGAAGTTCAGATTTAATCTTCTCGGCTGTTCAGCACTGAGCTGAATGGTGTTAGAAGAAAACAGAAGACCTTCCAAGTGACTGTTAATGACTTTTACAATGTGCGCTGGTTAGATGAGTTATTGTATGTGTTGAACAATACATCTAAATACCAGAAACTATCTCAGTCATTCTGGGGAAGTTTACTAACAGTAATACTTTTAGCATAAAACAAAATTTAATCTGTGAAAAGATGTGTTTTGTTCATTTTAGCCATCTTAGTGTAGACAAAGATGGGAGTGCAGATAGTGCAGTTATACATACATAGGAGTACTACATATCGAAGGAGCTGAATTGATCTGTTGTGCAGGTTTGCGAGGAACCCACATGCAGCATGCATACGACTTCTACAAGCCAGACCTGATGTCAGAGTATCCCGTGGTGGACGGCAAGCTGTCGATAGAGTGCTACCTGAGTGCCTTGGACCGCTGCTACTCTGTGTATCGCAACAAGATCCACGCACAGTGGCAAAGAGGTGGGTTCAAACTGTTGTTTATGATCAATATAGACTGATCCACATTTAAGTGTTCCATGTAGGCTTGTTCTATATAGTTTTTACAGTTAGAAAACGTATAACACCACAAGCCCAGGAGGTGCAGAGGTATCAGAGACCCTGCACAAACCCACCATTTTTAAATAGCCAGGCTACCATCAATTGCAGTTTTTTTTTTTTTTTTTTTTTTTTTTTTTTTGTCCACTCGACCCAGATTATTTTTTTATAGCTGCCCACAAAACCACGGCGTAGTCAGTCAACAAAGTACAGACGTTCCTCTGGAAAGATCGAGCGTGAAAACACGTTGTTCTTGTGTTTAAGTCTCGTTGAAGATGAAGACTCGGCAGATTCACGCAGCATCGCTATGACGATCAGCTAAGAATCCTGCGTACATAGCTACTACTGTGTCTTCAGTGGAAAACAAAATTGAGAAAAGTACGTGGTACCAAAATTGAGCCGAGCCGAGCTGTACCATGCGGTGGAAATTCGTCATTAGTGACTCATTCAATCTTATTACTGCTCCATGTTAAAGATCATCCATCTGAAGACCTACAAATACAGATCTAAGGTTCCAGCAGGAAAATCCATCATACTGCTACATAATAAGAGCAGTTGTAATATTACAGTTGACTGTAACTTCTTCTTTACCTGTTGTATGTGATAGTCAGAGTACCTTTCTGCATGTGGAGGGACTGGTGTGATAATGGCCTGATTAGTTAAGAGGGTTTAGGATGTTACCTGCTTGCGGCGCTAAGAAGTTGACCCTAAGTTCACTGAACATAAAGTAGTTTAATGAGATGAGCCTTTAACCTGATGTGTCAACACGTACAGTATCTGAGAACATGAGGCTATTAAAGACACGTTATGAACGTTTCCAACTCTACTCTGAAATTTGCTGACCCGTAAAATGAAGTATTACCGTATTTTGTACCTAGCTAGCGCAGTGTGCACGGTGCAGACGTGGGAGGGGAGGTGCAACAAGACGAAAGGGGTTTAAGAGATAAAGCAGAGCAAGTGTTGGTATTTGGGTGAAAAGTGTTCTCATTGCTCTTTCCAACTGTGTCACTGGATTGGAATCCAGTGTGTTACAAGCAGGCAAAAGGTAAAGAGGAGTCTAATCATTCGTCTTCTTCTTGACAGACGGTTCAGAGAAGCGTTTCAACCTGGACGACTTTGGCCATCTCGTCTTCCATTCTCCGTATTGCAAGCTGGTGCAGAAGTCGTTGGCGAGACTGATGCTGAATGACTTTCTGAGCGACCCCAGCCCCAACACTGACACGGGACCCTTCGCAGGCCTCGATGCCTTCAGGTACACTTTGAATAAAGCAGCTGGGCAGGAGACAGGGTCTTTTAAAACAATCCTCTTGAATAAAGCACTAAAAAGAGTAGACTTGTTGCTGTAAATATAATATAATGTAGTATATTATATAGTGTATATATAACTGTAATATGGCCTCAAATAACCGTATATGTCACTCTACAAAGATCAGCTCTTCATTAATGACAACAGGAAGAAACACTTTGGTGATTCCGTTGCTGATCATTTGTGTGTGTTTGAATTGCAGAGATGTGCGACCAGAAGAGACCTACTTTGACCGGGATGTGGAGAAGGCCTTTATGAAGGCCAGCGCAGATCTGTTTGAGGAGAAGACCAAGCCCTCACTGCTGATCTCCAACCAGAATGGAAACATGTACACCCCCTCTGTCTACGGCTGCCTGGCATCAGTCATTGCACAGTATGTCTCAGTGCCTGACTTTCTTTCATCCATCAACTGTATTTAATCACATCATCTCGAGTGCATTGTTAAGCAAAGTCACTGTGAACTTAGTCCTCTCAAAGATCCTGGCACGGCTGATTGAATTAGTGATGGTGTTGTCGTATGTAAGGAGAATGTTTGTTGCATCTGTGTTGCAGACACACATCGTCACAGATAGCAGGACAGAGGATCGGGGTTTTCTCCTATGGTTCGGGATTTGCTGCTACTCTGTATTCTCTCAGAGTCACACAGGACCACACACCCGGTAAGTCGGCCACGGTTCAGTTCAGTTGAGTGATGTGGATGAGATTAGAACGTATAGTATATAGGGCTGTCAAAGTTAACGCGTTAACCTAAATTAGTTATAACGGCACTAATTTCTTTAACGCAACTTGCGATTTTTAGGTTGTAGCGGGCTCAGTTTTAAAGCTATCATTTGCATAATGAAGCAGAAATGTATAAAGAAAATAATACAGAAATAAATAAGTTTGGGGAAAAAGATAAGGGGAAAGGCAAAGGGAAAATCATGCAGAAATAAGTATATACATTTTATACTGGATAAATACATTTAAAAATAAATGCAAAAAAATAATTGATTCGAAAATCAATTGACAGCCCTTATATTATATAATATAATATAATATAATTGTAGAAACAAAGGGAAGGTGTGTTCTTACATGTGATTTGTTGACTGTTTGTTCCAGGATCCGGTCTGGACAAACTTGTGTCCAGCCTGAGTGACCTGAAGGTCAGACTCGACTCCAGGATCAAGGTCTCGCCTGCTGTCTTCTCTGAGAACATGAAGCTGAGAGAGGATACGCATCACTTAGGTATGACCCCGCCGTAACTGCTGCTCCTGTCTGATTCAGAGGGAGACCTTTGACTTGGTTTAGTTTTCTCTCAGAACACTTGAATTGCAATATGCTGAAAGGTCATTATGGAATTTTTGCCCAATGATGCCAAAAACTTGTTGCCTACTGAAGTCCAGTCACTTCCACACAGTGAGGCATACAGCTTACTAATTAAACACTGGTATCAGATCGGTACTCCGTATCGGCCGATACCCAAAGCCCAGGTATTGCTATCGGTATCGGGACTGAAAAAGTCGGATCGGTGCATCCATGCTTAATATTAAGAATCCTGCATCTCTGATCCCATTTTTGTTTTTCAATGTGTCCGTGCAGCCAGCTACGTCCCTCGAGGCTCAGTGGAGGATCTGTTCCCGGGGACATGGTACCTGACACGAGTGGATGACAAACACCGCAGGGAATACGCCCGAAGATCTCTGGACAATGACCTGCCAGCAGAGCCGGAAGTTGTTCGCAACAGCACCGCCACCGAGGTACAGGACGAATAAACGTTAGGACAAAGTTTCTGATGTGGGAAATCATTTGTGTTCCCCTTAAAGTTACTGATGAATGAAAGTCAATACTTCCTGCTGCTGTTTCAAATTAAAAGCTTGCAAGAAAGAGGAGTGATCATACCCTTTGAGCTGCCAGAAGGCTTTTAATGTGACACTTCTGTAGGACGGAGGTGGTGAGTTTCACTGACGGTGACTCAGTGACAGCAAAGTAGAAGTGACTGCTAATGTTACTAAATAAACCCAGTCTTTGTGTTAGAGAAGAGGAGCTGAGAGCAACATGACACGACTGTGGAAATGTACATTATACTGAATAATGTCTGCTCATAACGGAGCAGCACATCAGAAATGTATTTGACCCTAATTTTAACTCATTCAGTGCTCTATGAACCACCAGTTAATTTTCTGATGCTTTCTGTTTCCAGCACATCCCCAGTCCAGCCAAGAAGATGCCTCGCATCCCCGCAGCCGCCGCCGGCCCCGAGGCTGTAGTCAGCAACTGAGAGCGCTCAGCTTACCTCTGAGAGGCGTCGAGGTCCAGCAGTCTGGAAACTGTAAGAACTAGACAACACTAGAGGTCAGGGAGGCTAGTAAGAGACGCTGGTGTCGCCTTCCAAATCATTCTACATTCAACTAAATTAGGTTGGAGCAGCGTGTCATTAAAGGCCCGTGGACAGCTGTAGACACTACTCAACTGCCTGCAGCCTTCCCATCATGCCCCTGTCAGACAGTCAACTCCATATTTGACCACAGACTGATCACAATAATCATTTGTTTTACCAATCCTTTATTTCAATGTTAACAATTGTACATATTTCCTTTTTGCATTCGTGCAAAAAACTGGACAGTTTATATTTGGGAGAAGCACAGGCAGATGTTTGCATGGATTGTCGCTGATAAGCAGACTTCCTCCTGGCAGCTGGCAGCCAGTGACAGGCAGAGGAAATGGACATAATTAATGTGACTGAGGGGCCTCGACTGTGTTAATGTATAAAATACAGTAGTGCTGCTGCCACCACCGCAGCAACCCAGCGTGAGACGGAGCTTGCACCCCCCAACTCGGCTGTTTGTGTTCAATACCTCAGTTTTCTATGAAAGGATGTGGTCAGTTTTTCTACAGGGCTCTACAGGTTCATCATGCTGCTCCACCCAGAATCTCCCTCTCTACTAACCGGGTGGAGTCTCACTTTAAACTGACTACTGTAGCTGAGCTGACGTAGTCAACATGTCGACCTGTAGGAAACATTCATCCACACAGAAGATGTCAACCACCCCACACTAGGAGGTGATGATCCTCATGCAGAACTGTCATTTCAGTTTTTCTATTTGCCTTTTATTGCCATGAGACGTCTAAACCCGTTGAGTGAGTGGCTGCTGCTGTTCTACGTCAGCTTTACTTCACCTTATATATATAAAGAAACCGCTTGAGGACACATGTTATAAAATACTTTGTAACTATTTTAACAAATAGTTGATTGATAGATGATTTGATTGATAATTTTATCAAGCAAAATTCCAAACTCCCTGGGGTTTCACTGTCTCAAGTGTGAAGAAATTGGCTTTTTTGTGGACATTTTCATAGATTGAATGTGATTATCAATCGCAGCCCAATGTTTTTCCACACCACTTTGCAACGCCACAAGTCTTTGTGTCACCACCACTACATGTATAGTATGTACATGTACAGTAACTGCTCATCATAGTGGAGAATGTACCCAAACATGTTACAACATGATGGACTGCAGTAGTCATGCTGCAGCTTATTGTCTAATGTTGCCCAGTAAGTAGAACACAGTGCAGCCAACATCAGTGGGTTTAGACTTTTCTAAAGCGAAAAACGTTGCACCGGTGTCATCCTAAAGTGCAATCAGCAAAATATGGCTTTTTTTTTTAGTAGCAACGGTACAACATAAAAGAATGATGTTGGGAAACATACGGTCCTTCAATGAGGAGATGAGGAGCTGCGTATCATAGCAATGTTCAAGAAGTCTACCCAACTTAACCCTTGTGCATCACCAGGGACATTTTGGGCATTTTTTTATTTTTCAATCATGTTGGCTGTGTTAATGCATATGACATAAATATTTTGAAGTTCAACCTCAACTCCTATAATAAGTCTATAATAAAAATATGAGCCAAAATACAGACCCTTAAAGGGTAACTTTGGTAGTTTTCAACATGGACTCTTTTATTTTCTCATGTGTTTGTGTCTAACTGACTAATAGGGACGACCACTTCTGAAATCCAGGTTGAAAAATACCAACGCTGCTCTTAAGGACAAAAATGTCCCCATTAAAACTACCATGTTTGATCCCACGACAATTATACAGCATAAATCATGCATTCTTTATTCGAGAGCCCCGGCTTCAACATTGGACTTTTTAACCACCAGATTGAGCCTCATGTTCTCATGTTTGCCCTGTAGGGGCAGAAACATGCTGTTCTCCTGGTGTCCACTAGAGGCATCGCTGCTATGTTATGTGTTTGATGCAATGCATCCAAATCAATGTTGTTGCTAATCATTGACATATCCTAGACTGTGGTTAAAAAACAATGTAACTCAGTGAAAGTGCAAAATAATAATAATAATATATATAGTATTTTTATAGCAGTTTTAGGAAGGGGACATTCTTGCTCTCCAAGATAACAAGTTTTCTTTTTTAATCTGATACTGCACAAAAAATAAAAATGCATCCAAATCAATGTTGTTGCCAATCATTGACATACTGTGAATTAAAAGATAATAAATCCCCCTGAGAAATTAATATAAAGAAAATATACATATTTTATACAGTGGCATTATGTAAACAAACATTAAAGGGTTAAAATACTGAATATTTGGTAATTATGGTCATCAGGACTGATGATGGTTAAAAGATTGAACTTAAAAGTGGAGAATAATATTAATATAATTTGATGGCAGTTTTTTGATGCAGACATTTTTGTCCTCTTAAGGACATCAGAGTTTTTAAAGTGAGGCACAACGGTTAAGTTAACACTGTAAATGTCCACATATGCAGCAGCAGCCCTCCATTAAATCCAACCTCCATCAAGGTCCCATCAGTTTAAGTGGTGCTGTGTGTTGCTGCTGATGTTTCTAATATTTTGTTCACCGCATTTATATCAGTGAGGCCAGACTGAATATTAAACACCTCTGTGTGTAATGCAGAATGACCCTGACGTTGACTCACTACCTCTAAAAACAACTGTTTGGTCTGTGTGTTTCATTCCTGTATGAACTGACTAGATGCTGAGCAGCGAGGCATCTTATAAGCTCCTACGAATATTTGCTCCGGGTTCACGGACCAAACGGAGAGCAGAGGAGGTTGATGGATAGTTGAGGCAGCATCTCCAGCTGATATACAGAGCTGCTCACTCAGTCAGATTGCACCTTCAAGGGTAGACACTATATCAAACAGTTGGTGGAATAAGGAGAGACACCAGTCAAACACTAACAGCTGCTGTGTTTCATTCACACTAAAAGCCTTAATGTCAAAGGGCTGTAATTTATTAAGTTCTCGGTCAGGAGACTGAAATGCAACTTCAAGAATATCTTCTGTCAGTAAATTCTTGTTTTGTTCTCTGTGTCTCAAATTGTTATTTTTCCTGTTTATCATTGATTTATGATTATTATTTTTTCTGTCAGCAACAAGAAACCAAATGTTGAAAAGAGATGGAGCTCAGAGAAAGTATCAGCCTTAAACTAAACTAGTGTTGATGGTTGGACTGGCTCCAAAGAGCTGCACACAGATCAGGGATCAGAGGAGTCAGTTGATGTCAAGGTTGACATGAAAAGCCTTACAATAAGCATGCAACGCTTTTCTTCTAATAATGTACAGATATCGGTTCTTAATTGTACAGTAAGTCAAGAGGTGGTTCCTCTGGAGCATCACAAACACACTGACTGGAACACTACGTCTGTGGTCCTGCAGATGTTTCTGCTCGACTCAGAGGTCATGTGATCTCTACCCATGTTGATGGTAATGCACAGTACAAAACTAGGATTATTTATGTAGATATATATGAATGAATGGATGTCTCATCAGATGAATTGTATCCAGACAGTGTGTATAAATAAATGGACACAACTTGCGTGGTGTGTGGAGGATTATTTTTATGGCTTTAATTGTAATCCATGTTTTGCCACTGTCATTTCTTTGCATACTACTGAGTTTGAAGTAATTGTGTTCCTATGATATGTTCAGTTTCCAAATAATTAACAATGAGACACACAACCATATCGCTTACTTGCAACATCATCCCCCCCATGGCCAAAGCCAGAAGATTATAGAGGAAATTATAAACAAACCCACATGAAAAGAAAGAAACTATTGTGTATTTTGCAGAAGAGACTTCACCTCACCACCCACACATTTACTACTGTAAACTACCCAGGTAACATGTGATGTGCCCTCATGCACTCAGGGCCGTGTGAACACACTGGTGACCTCTTCAAGTCCATCGGCCGTGAGCCTTCTCTGGAGAGAACACTTTTAACTTGTGGTGCCGTTCAGCAGGATCCCCAGTGGTTACATAAGATCCTTTGGGATTAAGAGAAGAAGACGGGTCAAAGTTTCTAGAATCCACAGATCATCATGACTGTAAAAGAGACTTTATTCTCAGTTAAGCAACCTAAATAATAGTTGAACTAGGACACAGTGGCTTCAATTAACAGAGTTTTATTAAATAGCTAGTTTGCACCCACAGGTTTGGTTACCAGAGCAACAGTCTTCTCACCATTATAGAGAGCACCATACCCACACCCACGCACCATAGTGTATGGGTGTGAAGGTGTGGAGGCAGCCTGCAGTCTTCACACCTGCTGCACTCACCTGATTGGCTAATGCCTCTTCATGGTCCTAGTGCCCCCTCACTGCAGTTCCAGTTGTATCATCAGAGTACTTAAAGCTGCAGGGGGTAGAAATTGAGCAAATATTAAAAAAAAGTTATTAAAGTTATTTTAACAGTCACTATATCCTGACAGTAGTGCATGAGACAGAAAATCTGAAAAAAAAAATCATGTTCCTCTGTGTCCTCCGGTGCTCCTAATGGCATCTGCAAGATTTGACAGACCAGAGGATAACAACCAATCAGAGTCGAGCTGGAGCCTTGTCGTCTCTGAGCAGCTGTCAATCACTCACGAACGCCAACCAAACAGTTAAACTAGGCAGCGCTGATCAAAAAAGAATCAATATTCTGTTACTGTAATGTCTATTTCTCACCTCAAATGTTTTCAGAATCATCTTGTATTATACTGTTTTACAACGGAGTATTAGGGCCACATTGATGGGAAAAAATTTGAGATTTCGAGAATAAAGTCATAATATTACGAGAAAAAAGTTGTAATTTAATGAAAATAAAGTCATACTATTTCAAGAAAAAAAGTCGTAATATTACGAGAATAAAGTCAGAACTCTAAAGTCAGAAGTAATTTTCTCCTCCACAAAAGAGGCAATTACCCCTTCAGGTCCGTGTGATTCTTTCTTCCGAATAAACAGTTTTTTGCACAATCTTTTCCAGGTCCTGATACTGATGATAATGTGGAGCTGTTTTGATAAAAGATTAAGTATTTTGTTATTTGTGAAACTTATACTAAAGCATAACTTCACAAGATGCTCCACTTTCACGCAGGCGGCACGCTGCTCTATTTCCCCTCTAAAATAACACGTAAAATTACTACTTTATAATATTATGACTTTATTCTCATAATACTACGACTTTTTACTCTTAAACTTCTGACTTTATTCTCATATAACTTTTTTCCATGTAAACTTCTGACTTTATTCTCATAATATTATGACTTTATTCTCATAATATTACAACTTTTTTTCATGTAAACTTCTGACTTTATTCTCATAATATTATGACTTTATTCTCATAATATTACAACTTTTTTTCTCATAAACTTCTGACTTTATTCTCATAATATTACAACTTTATCCTCGTAAACTTCTGACTTTATTTTCATAATATTATTATTTTATTCTCATAATATTACAACTTTTTTTCTCGTAAACTTCTGACTTTATTCTCATAATATTACTTTTTTTCTCATAAAACCTATGTCTCAGATTTATTTATTTATTTATTTTTTTTAGCTGTAAAAATGAGATCGTTTGTGATATTGAGATCAGTTGAGGAAATACCAAGCACAGCCCACCAGCTGGAGCACAGCCAATAGGAACGCTCTCTCTCTCTAGAATGACCTGTGATTGGACAAATTCTCTTGAGGTGCAGAAGGCTAGTTTTCTCTCAGAACACTTGAATATGTTGAACAGTTATTATGGAATTTTTTGCCCAATGATGCAAAAAAAATGAAGCTTTAACTGTTGTTTGAATATATCTTATTATTATATATTGTCTTATAGTGCCAGTAGTGGCTCAGAGCAGCCAGCAGTACAGTAAGTCAGACCTCCACAGAGAGAGAAGTGCGCCACCGCCCCACCAGGGTGGAGTTAAAGCAGCAGCTCTGCCGAGAAAGAGAGCGGATAGGGAGGGGAGCCCAGAAACAAGTCGCTATCTGACTTTCCCCCTTCTTTTTTAACTAAAACAGTAAGTGTCGTTGTGGAATAACCGAAAACAAGCTCTAACTACCTTCAACTATTCCTGGTTGGGCCGTTGGAGGGAGAAGGATTCACTCACTCAGCAGGTCAGTTATTGTTTTATGAAACAGTTTGAAAAGTTTCCACCAGTCAGTCAGTCGAGGAAGAAGAAAGTCCTTGACGTCAGCAGAAGAGACTCGATGTGGAAGCGAGAGAAAAGTAACTAAAAGTCCCTTTGGCAGCAAGACAGAGAGGCCTGGTAATGTAGAGAGAAGCAACAATGTTGCAACATAACGTTCGAATGAGGACAGAGAGAGGAAACGATACATTACAAGCGACAGACAGACAGACAGACAGACTGAAGGTCCTGGAGGCTGGCTAGCACATAGCACCATCAAGAAACATGCAGGAGAGTTTCCGTAGAAGAAGAAGAAGTTAGGGCGTTTTGGTATTTCTGGCACAATGATGTTGCTCTGTCAAAATTCCCTATTTTTAAAGGAGCACCTCTAACCTCTAACACTTGGTGCTGTACTGACCTACAAGTATAGACCAGGGGTCAGCAAGCTTTACTATCAAAAGAGACATTTTAGACAAAACATTTGAGCATTGTGATGACAGTTTATAGTCTAAGTATTTAGTATATAAGTCTAATGCAGTGAGGGCCCATAGTGCAAATGTATTGTGTGAGTATTAGGGCCACAATGAGGGGGAAAAAAGCTGAGATTTACAGAATAATGTCATAATATTATGAGAAAAAAGTCAGAAGTTTAAGAGAAAAAAGTTGTAATATTACGAGAATAAAGTCAGAAGTTAACAAGAAAAAAAGTCATATTACGAGAATAAAGTCAGAAGTTTACGAGAAGAAAAGTCGTAATGTTATGAGAATAAAGTCAGAAGTTTACGAGAAGAAAAGTCGTAATGTTATGAGAATAAAGTCATAAGTTTACGAGAAAAAAAGTCGTAATATTATGAGAATAAAGTCATAACTTTACGAGAATAAAGTCGCAATATTAAGAGAATAAAGTCATAACTTTAAGTAAAAAAACACGTAAAATTACTACTTTATAATATTATGACTTTATTCTCATAATACGTACCATAGACAATGAGAAATAAAAATGAAAATGTAAACAAAAAAACTCAAGTCTCGAGAGATCCAGAGCCGCAGGTTGCAGACCCCTGGTATAGACACTACAGCTTCTAATTGTAATCAGTGTTTCAAACAAGCTGACCTGTTGACCTGCTATCGTTTGTTTTTTAGTTCTGGTTTAACAAAGCTGGTGCTGCTGCTGCTGGGCGTGTTATATAGCAGACAAGCAAGAAAAGAAAATGTAGCCTCCGGGTGTAAATTCTTACACCACTGTGATGTGGTGTGCGACAGGGCCGAGGAATTTGCATGGAGACATGTTTGCTTACTTTGAGAGCCATAAACTCGTGTCAGTAGTAGTACTATATGAGGCAGGTTTAGTTTTTGAAAACATGCCAAAAAACCTCAGTGAGCCTGGTGTGGGAGGCCTCATAGCAGTTTGGACTGCATGATAATTTATTCTTTATAATACTCTTATACAACATTTTTTATAGAATATTTCATCAGTATGCAACTTATACTTAACTGTTATTCATCAGTATGTCTATCATAGCACCTTAAAATAGCAGTAGGCAGTATATGTTTGGCATCATTGGGCTAAAATTCCATAATAACCTTTCAGCATATTGTAATTCAAGTGTTGTGAGAGACTTCTGCACCTCCTCATTGCTCTGTTTTCAGGTTTTAAAAAATCTACCAATCAAAGGTCATTTCATTGAGAGAGTGTTCCTATTGGCTGTGCTCCGGTCATGTGACCGGAACTTGGCGTTCCTTCACCAGATTTCACAATGGCGGCGGCGTCACAAACTTTATCATTTTACAGCTAAACCGTGCACTACAAGATGATTCTGAAAACATCTGAGGAGAGAAATAGGCATTAACGTAACATAATATTGATTCATATTTGATCAGCGCTGCCTAGTTTGACTGTTATGTCGAAGTTCGCGAGTGATTGACAGCCGGCTCTTACAGACAGCAGCTGGACAGCAGACCTCAGATCAGCTCTTACTGCTTGTTCTCCGGCGGTCTGTGAAATCTTGCAGATGCCGTTAGGAGCACCGGAAGACACAGAGGCACATGTTTTTTTTCAGGTTACCTGTTTCATGCACTACTGTCATGATATAGCGACCGTTTTATGAAAATAACTTTTTTAAATCATATTTGCTCCGATCTCGCCTACTTCAGCTTTAACTGCAATCTGTATAATACTTATATGGAAATAAGATTGATTGGATTATATTCACCAGAAGTATGAAACAATTCCATGTCCCTTTTATAAATTAAAAAGAATATACCACTAATTTGTGAGGGAAATGTCTTTATTCTTTGAATCAAACATTCTTACTGTATTCCTTTAGATATTTTCCAAAGTAAAAGTCCTTAGAAGTATATGATTCAACTTTTTCCCCATGGTCTAGTGTTAAAAAAACGTTAACAAAAATAACAACAATAAATCGTAATATGGAAGAGCAATACTTAAAAATCGCAATAATCGCCACCCAAATATCGTGATAGTATCAAATCGGGAGATAGGTGTATC
Source organism: Sebastes umbrosus (assembly GCF_015220745.1). Taxonomy (NCBI): domain Eukaryota; kingdom Metazoa; phylum Chordata; class Actinopteri; order Perciformes; family Sebastidae; genus Sebastes; species Sebastes umbrosus. The sequence goes on along the minus strand of NC_051287.1, from coordinate 5,295,810 downwards.
GTCCCAGCCCTACTGTATATATGTATATACACCACATATAGCCTCATTTGTATCTCTCTTACATGATAGGCACATAGCAGCGCAACTGTCATTGCTAGTTTCAGACTGAAAGTACGTGTCCACAGGCTGGACGCGTACCATGATGCAGTTGTCATTTTCACGCCGAGCACCCACGTTGTGTAAGTAGCAAATGTACTTGCGCCCCTCTGTGCACCCATGGGCGTCTTAATTAAAATGAGGTGTGGTCAGGCGCTTTGTTGGAGCATTGCTATCTTGAGGCTGCAGAAAGCGATCGCACCATTGACACAACAAGCCTGGTCTACTTTCCTGCTATTTAAAAGGCGCATTATTCAAATAGTAAGATGTGTCTACACAGGCAGGTTCACAACACGCGTACACTCTGCTTGTTACACACATAGCAGGAGCGCTCCTCCTCCTCAGTTAAGTACAGTGTCGGCACTGGAACAATGTTATTATTTATGTTCAGGAAAACACTAAATTCAGGCGGCAGGTGACAATTCAGAATATTATGGAATAAGGCTCTCAGGCATTCTGTATTGATCAACCTGCAGCGCGCTCTCAGTGCTCTTCCGGTCACGCCAGTCCAACTCACCAGTACCCCTACACTTACTGGTGACTGGGGAGTAGTGAATGAGAGAATGATTTTGGACACAGTCAGGTCAAACACAGTCCAAATCACAGACTGCGGTTTGCTGAGCACATTCGTTCTCCCAATGGGAGGAACCCCTTCATTTCAATGACCTCAGTGGTCTTCTATGGTCTTCTGCTGCACAAACTGTTAAGAACTTATCAAATAGCACATTGTCTCATCAAACAGCTGCAATCAGGTTTGAAGTGAATACTTGGAATGTAAAGAACGGCCTGAAATGAGTGTTTCATTCAGTCGGACCAGGAGGCTGAACAGCTTTAGAAACCAGACTGCTAATCAGCGCCACAAATATCCAGCAGCCTATAGAGTGAGAGCTGTGTTGGATAGATGTCAGTGTGTTGTGTCATGGCCCAGCCTCACACCCGTTAAGGAAACCTGCTTTTCATTCCAGCGTGCTGCAGAGACCGGACTGTAGTGTTTTCACTCAGCCATATTTGGTCAAGACAACATGTGCTGCCACTCCTCCAGCACAAGAAATGATTTGTTTTAGACTTAAGCTCGTGTCTGATGCCTGGCGAGTTCAGTCAGACCAGTGAGAACTCTCCTGGGATTAAAGCAGCTCGCACAGCAGCTCTTTATGAGGCAGTTAAGGGTTGTTTGGAGAAATTAGATTCAGTGGATTTGATCCTTGAACTGATTATTTTACTCACAGTGATGTTGTGAGACGATATGTGCACTTGAATCCTGGTGATTCATTTTGATGAATTTGGGAATTTTTGTTAATTTACCATGGGAAAAAGTTGAATCATACACTTTAAGGGACTTTTACTTTGGAAAATATCTAAATGAATACAGTAAAAATGTTTTATTTTCAGCATGTATGTAGTCAGAGATGTCCTGAAGTCATTGTCAGGCATTATTTATACATTTGTTTTTCCAGCAACCCAAAAATCAAAGAATAAAGACATTCCCTCACAAATTAGTGGTATTTTCTTTTTAACTTATAAGGGACATGTAATGTTTTATACTTCTGGTGAAGTAACTTCTTATTTCCATAGATTTATGCTGTATATATAGTTCCCTTTGTTAACACCTTATTTTGAAAAATGGACGTAATCACTAGTATACTTCCGCTAGTTCCCGAGTTTTCAAATGCTACGTGAGGTGGTCTTTGATTTATTTGATAGGCGTGATTCAATAGTTCCGTATAGTTTGGCCCAACACAACTCCATTGCTCTGATGTCCAATCAAACTTCTGCGGCGTCCGCAGTGCCTGGAGCGTACTCCCATTTTTCAGGAGGTGCACGGCGCCTCTCTGTAGCTCCCTGCGAGCTCCGCAAACCATCTCTGCGGCTCTGCCGAAGCTCTGCGCAAGCTTTTCTGCAGAACTTTGTTAGGCATCACTCAGCAAGGTGTGTCTTTGCAGCCTGGCACTGAGCTGGCACTTCTGTCAAATATGGAGGAAAGAAACCCACTCTTCTGGTAGTTTAAGAAATGCTATATAAAGTACAATAACCAATTTCAAGTCAGTGTTTCAATTAACCCTCTGAGACCCACAATAGACCCGTTTTTGTCTTTTTCAGGGGGGGTACAGGTTTTTTTTAGGGGGAGATAGCAGGTCAGCAGTAGATGTCACATAGAAGTGGTGTACATCATCTGAAAGCTGGGAACCTGAAGATTGCTCAGCATTGTGTGTCAAGTTCAAGTGCGGCAATTTTTGGGTTGATACCATTTGTTACACAGATTTGGTGCTAAATTTAACCATTTTTTACCACTCGAGAATTGATAAAAATGATCAATAATGCCTCCAAAATCCCAAATTAAGACACCAAGACCTTGAGGAACACCATAGAAAAAAGCCATGCTGTGCTTTGGTTTTAAATACTTTTGACATTTTGAGATTTCTGCAAGAATTGCATATTTCGGCGATTGCCTGGCGAGCACTACTGTTGTGTAAACTGCTCAGAAACCCCCTTATTGTCAATCTACCTAGGAAAGCCATCCATCCTCTGAATGCTCTAGGTCTCTAGTTTGTGGCTGTAAAGTTTCATGAGGATGTGATTATCCCAGAGGTCACCACAGGTCATTTTATACAGTGAAGTCAAATTTTAAAAAATGGTCTCGCTACAATGAAATGGCTACTATGGGGACTAACATCATCACACATGAATACAGTTGGGTTCATTACATCCACAAGAGTCTCAGCTTTACAGTGATACCCAATTTATGTAATAAAGGAGGTCAGAGGTCAAGGAACACCTTTGAAAATGGCCATGTCAGTTTTTCCTCGCTAAAATTTAGGCCAAATTGGGAGCGTTATTTAGCCTCCTTCCAAACAAGCTATAGCATGACATGGTTGGTACCAATGGATTCCTTATGTTTTCTAGTTTCATATGATATCTGTGGCTCTAGAACTGAACCTACTAGAGCCTCTGAAAGACAGTAAAGTTAGTCGGGGTGGTGTGGGTTTCAGGGGGTTAATTACATGTAAATAAATACAGGAAATGGCATATATAATGTATTTTCCAAACAACCTTGTTTGTAGTTGACTTCCTTGGAGTTGAAAACAGTCTCAAATTGTAGATGAGATCTGAGAAGAGATTTCTTCGTCTCCACATTCCTCTACTCCGCTGGGATTGGCTGCATTTAGTTCTTGTGTTGGCTGCCAGTGACACACTGTAAGGCTGAATAAAGCCTCTCTTCTCTCTTCCCTCTGTCTCTATGCTCTGATGCTGGTATTCCAGAGGAATGCACAGTTGAATTCCTCTGCAGGGCTGGAGGCAGCAGAGCAGCTATAGAGTCTGGTCGCTGTTCATGTTGGCCAGCTAAATATGTAGCCTACTAGTAGTACCTAATTTAAAGGATACCGGAAGACCTTGGGCCAGATGCAGGAGACCTGTGTGTAGATTTCAGACTAAACCTGTGTGTGTACGCATTCTTATTTATAAAGCCGCACGTATGCCTTATTCTGTTTTATAAATCTCAGTCATTGTGGCTGCACATGCATTTCACAGATTGTGTGAGATGCAGTTTTTTTTCATGCAGAGGATGGATGGCTTTCCTAGCTAGATTGACAATAAGGGGGTTTCTGAGCAGTTTCCACAACAGGAGTGCTCGCCATCCAATCGCCGAAAAATGCAGTTCTTGCAGAAATCTCCAAATGTCAAAAGTTTTTGATACCAAATCACAGCATGTTTTTTTCTGTGGTGTTCCTCAAGGTCTTGATGGGTTAATGTGGTATTTTGGAGGGATTATTGATCATTTTTATCAATTCTCCAGTGGAAAGAAATGGTTAATATAGCATGGGAATGGAAATCATATATTCTGATCATAATGTTCTAAACCCTTATACACTTTTACCATTAATTTTAAATAATTAATTAATTAATTAATGCATGTTTATTTCTGATTTACGACTAGAACAACTTGACACACACTGAGCTGCATCTCAAATTAATCTTCAGGTTCCCAGCTTTCAGATGATGTACACCACTTCTATGTGACATCTACTGTTGACCTGCTATCTCCCCCTAAAGACCCTCTGTACCCCCCTAAAAAACACAAAAAGCTGTCTATTGTGGGTCTCACGGGGTTTATATATATCCTACGAGGTTTACCTCAGGAAACTAGTGAGTGGACGAGGTAATGTGGGGACATATACCGTAAGTCTGTGTCTGTCTGATGACACAGAGCTACTCATACAACTGGCCAGTACAAACTTTAACCTCTGTACGTGTTCAGCTGGTGATTATCAAAATAACTTGAGTGCAGGGATGTGTGTTTCCTGAGGTTCTCTTTTTCCCAACATGCTACTCCAATGAATGCCCATAATCCCCTGCTAGGATTTAGCAATATAGACTACATAAACACTGACTGCCATAGAAACTTCAATATACTGTTTAAGTGACATTGTAGGATAGAATACTATCAACCAACCTCAACACAGAAACTGAGCTGTTGCTACATAATGTGGCGGTCTTTAGGAAATGGACAGTCAGCCTCCTTCCCGAAATAGGCACAGCGGGGTTGGTCGAGTTAGCTAAACACACCACATGATGTTGTTTTGGTATCACAAGTTGGATAGTTGGACAGAAAAGACGAGCTCTGCCTTTGAGGAAACAGAAAGCGGCGGCTCGGCAGTCTTTTAATGTAAAGAGCTGATGTGGAGAAACATCTGTAATGTGACGCGTTTCCGACGGAAACGGCATATTTGACCGCGGTTCAGTCACAAGAAGGATTTAAATCTGATGCTTCGTATATACAAATACTTTATATCTCTCTGCAGTACATGAATAAAGGACTGTTGGCTTCCACTCACCTCCCTCGCCCACTTTATGAGATGAGGGGGAGGAGATAGAAATGAATAAATAAGAGCATGCTCTTCTGAAAACACACACCTCTGCCCCTGATATCGCTCGGCCAGTAGGGACGTGACGGTGAGGAAATTATCCCACCGGTTAATAAACTTGTGACACCACCGGTGTTACCTGGCTTCGGCAGTTCATCCAACCACCTGCCACCTCTTCGATGGTTCTGTGTAACAAACCATCTGGCGGGTCAGGTTACTTCCTCATTGTCCCACCTTCATCAAACAGTCTTTATTTATTTTCAGGAGCTGCAACTGTGTGTACTCTGCTTTGACACATCTGTGAAAAGATTTCTTTTGGCACCAGAGTGGTGCCAATGTGGAAGATGACTGACTGACCAAATGTTATTTTCAAATAGAAGTATTGGTACAGCTTCCTCTATTCATAATTAAACAGTCTGTACATGTATCTGGGCCAGCAGCAGCAGTGCACATATTGGAACGTAAAACAAGAGACCTAAGAAAGTTAATAAAAATCTGACACCACATAAGTATGTCTGCACGATCATAGCCAAAATGATAATCACAATTATTTTGATCAGTATTGAGATCACGATTATTCTTAGATTTTAGCGACAGCGTATTTTTATTACTGCACTTTCACATTAAAATAAACAGAGCACTGGTTTCACTTCCATGCTGTGCTACATCCCTGTTAATCTAAATTTAGGGCTGCACGATGTTGGAAAAAACTGACATTGCAATATTTTTTTTCTGCTATATATATTGCAATATGAGAAAATACAGGAATATTCACCCTATCCCCTTTGTTAGCTACATTTTAAAGTTAAATGCTTCAATCTGGTGCACTTTGAGAGCAAAATTAGCAACATTAAGAGCTAGATAAACAATTTTATGCTCTTAATTTAATCATAAACATATTGGTTTTATACCCGAAAGTGAAGCCAAAACATCTGCTGAAGGCCACCATCACACAGGATGTTTGAGTGCGCTGGGAACAGAAATAGTCGAACTCACTGGTTGCAAAGCATTGTGTGAACTCTGCAGCACTGTGAACTCGTGGTCAACTTTTTTTCACCACAGCTTGTTTAGCTTCTGCTAAACTCCTACACTGTCAACACTTCTACTCTTTTAGTGAAAAGGAGAAGACGGGTGTTCTTTTATCTTTTTCTAGGGCTGTAATGAATAGTCGGAAGCTTTGAGGCTTCATAAAGTTGACATTCAAATTCTGAATCAACATTTGAATGCTGCAGTGCTGTATTTGCAGCAGAGCTTCTTTTTGATTATTTTCTCATATCTTTCTAAAGATGAAGACAATGTCAACACACGTACTGTACTGTAGCTTCATGCTGTGGTGGATAATAGAGACTGTATCACACGCTGCACGCATCAGCCCCAGAGAGCAATGTGTTGTTCTGGCATATTAAGATAAGAAGTTATTGTAATATTTCACTGCACATCGAGACAGACCGTCTGGACTGAAGGACATGAGATAGAGTATCTGACTGCTGGCAGGACAGGATGACAGTTGACTGCTGTCACTTTATACTGGAAGTCTGAACCGGACTGACGGGAAGTGAAGTCAGCTAAACGCTAGGAGCCAATACTTGATGCTTAATGTATATGTTACTGAGCACATTTTGACCTGTCATATAGCAGCAATAGCACAGGTGCACTTACCAACATTAATAATAGCTCAGTTCCAGTTTATTACAACTTCAGTCTTCTTTTTGTCCATGTCTTGTACTCACTAGGGTTATTGCTGAGATCTGGTAACGGGTCAAGAAACACTAGCAGTCAGACGATCCCGACCGACTTTACTCTCTTTCAGAGGCTGTAGCAGGTTGAGTTTTAGAGCTGCAGTGAAGATACTCCTATCACATGAAACGGGAAAACCTGGAGAATCTATTGGTATCAGGCTAATTAATGCTCCAAAGTTTTGGCAAGGAAAAACTCACTAAATAAATTGACCTGTGGTGACCTCTAGGATAATCACATCCTCATGAAACTTTACAGCCACAAATTAGAGACCTAGAGCATTCAGAGGATGGATGGTTTTCTGAGCAGTTTACACAACAGAAGTGCTCGCCATGCAATTGCCGAAAAATGCAATTCTTGCAGAAATCTCCAAATGTGTCAAAAGTTTTTGATCCCAAATCACAGCATGGCTTTTTCTATGGTGTTCCTCAAAGTCTTGGTGTCTTAATGTGGTATTTTGGAGGGATTATTGGTCATTTTTATCAATTCTCGAATGGAAAAAAATGTTAAATTTAGCTCCAAATTCTATCACAAATGGTCTCAAACCAAAAATTGCTGCAACAACTTATGAGACATAATAGAGCATGGGGATGACCATCATATACTTCTATCATAATGTACACACTTTCACAATTAATTTTAGATAATGAATAAACTAATCATGTTTATTAAAGATTTATGACTAGAACAGCTTGACACACAGTGCTGAGCAGCTTCTCAAATTAATCTTCAGGTTCCCAGCTTTCAGATGATGTACACCACTTCTATGTGAGATCTACTGTTGACCTGCTATCTCCCCCTAAAGACGCCCTGTAACCCCCTAAAAAAGACAAAAACCTGTCTATTGTGGTTCTCAGAGGGTTAACAGTTTCATATTAAAATACAAAATACTTTGATTCATGCTTTTCCTCAATACTCAGCCTCACAAGTGTTTTGTAGTGTTTTCCTGCCAAACTGATTGTGATTGGCTGCTGTGGACATAGTGCACTCTTCCTCATTGCTCAGTAATTACTGTTGTGACTCAGCACTTCCTCTTTTAAGACAGGGTGGAGTGGGAAGCATTCACAGTATACATTTTCTGAAGTCTCCAGCCTTTCTCTCAGCCTTTGTCTTGATACCAATCCAGCTGGAAGAGTGGAGGGGTGAGGTAGTCTTGGCTTTTGGTCCTGAATGTTTTTTTGTTTTTAATAATAATGTTGAAGATGACCACTGTAACATACAGACCTCTTATACTGTCCTCATATTCCCTGCAGACAGGATACGCTGCTCCCAGCTGAATCATAGCTGGGAGCATACAGATAGCTCAAATGCCCTTTTATGGCATCGAAAGGCTTTTTAAAACAGGAAATGACATCAGTAGATGTGAGTGGGGATCTCACAAGAACCCTGTTGAACCAGAGTGAAGGAAGATCCAAGTCTGTCTGGAGATGAAGCCCCTGACACCCCCCCTCCTCCTGAATGAAGATGTTTCTTCATCGCTGACTGATGCTAGAAGCTCTGTTGAGTGTCAGCATGTTGCGAGCTGTGCATGTTACAGCCTGAGGCCTGAAGTGCGTTCAAACATGTTGCTGCAGAGAAAGCCAGAGTCAGCCAGTACAATACTGACATCATATAACTTTGACTTGTAACAGGAGGTTCTGAAGTGGAGTGTTTTCTGCAGCAAAGAACCAGCCGATTAGACTGTTGTTAGGCTATTAAATAGGCGTTATCAGGCGCTGTAAACACCATAGATGTGGGTCATTAGTGGCCTACCACACCCATTAGTATGTTTTATCATCTATTCACATGGTAGATCACCGAAAGAAGGTATAAAAGAACAGGACAGTGACCGTAGTAATTATGACAGGAGCAGAAGCGAAACTCAGGCGCACAAAACACAGGGTTTTCACCCAGGAGACCGGATTTCACTTCCCGTGTGAAAACAACTAAGTGTAGTTGTCTTTGTGTTCGTAGTTATTTTAACCCAAAACACTTGTTTTTTCCTAAACTTAACTGTTAACACTCTTAACATTCAGTGTTTTTTTTCTTTTGTCCAAACCGTAAGAAATTGTAGTTTTGTTGCCTAAACCTAAAGAAGTTGTAGTTTTGTTCCCTAAACCTAAAGAACTTGTAGTTTTGTTGCCTAAACCTAAAGAAGTTGTAGTTTCATTGCCTAAACCTAAAGAAGATGTAGTTTTGTTGCCTAAACGTGAAGAAGTTGTAGTTTTGTTGCCTAAACCTAACGAACTTGTAGATTTTTTTGCCTAAAGCTAAAGAAGTTGTAGTTTTGTCACCTAAACTTAAAGAAGTTGTATTTTTTTTTTGTCTAAACCTAAAGAAGTTGGAGTTTTGTTGCCTCAACCTGAAGAAGTTGTAGTTTTGTTGCGTAAACCTAAAGAATTTATAGTTTCGTCGCCTAAACCTGAAGAAGTTGGAGTTTTGTTGCTTTCATATAAATAAGCTGTAGTTTTGTTGCCTAAACCTGAAGAAGTTGTAGTTTTGTTGCTTACATATAAATAAGCTGTAGTTTTGTTGCCTAAACCTAAAGAAGTTGTATTTTTTTTGCCTAAACCTAAAGAAGTTCTAGTTTTTTTTGCCTAAACCTGAAGAAGTTGTAGTTTCGTTGCCTAAACCTAAAGAAGTTGCAGTTTTGTCCCCTAAACCTAAAGAAGTTGTAGTTTTGTTGCCTAAACCTGAAGAAGTTGTAGTTTTGCTGCCTAAACCTAAAGAAGTTGCAGTTTATTTGCTTAAACCTAAAGAAGCCTTTTTCTGTGCAAATAATATGGTTGAATTTGCTTGAAAACCTGAAAGATCCCAAATTGCTGGAGGGTCTGATTATTGTGTTTTGATTGGTCATAAAAATGTAAGAGAATGTGTCATGTCAGCAAAAACTGTTGGCTGACTCCAAATGTAACCTGCTCTGTTTCCTTTTCTTCAGCCAGAGAGAAACAACCCAGAGTTCATCATCTGACAGGGCAGGGGGGCTGTCACTAAAACACTGCTTCATCAGGTATTTACTTCACTCACCTTCTTTCTATGTTGAATACACTAAAGTGGATAGTGATGGATGGGACACAAAACACAGGGTTTTCACCCAGGAGACCGGAGTTTGCATCCCGTGTGAAACCAACAATGTGTAGTAGTTTTTGTAGTTATTTTAACCCAAAACACAATGTTTTTCCCTAAACATAACTGTTTTATTTTTGCCTAAACCTAAAGAAGTTGTAGTTTTGTTACCTAAACCTAAAGAAGCCTTTTTGTTTGTGTTCAAAAAGTGATGTTTCATTCAGTTTTACAACACGTTAGAACGTGTTTCTTTTAAGTTTCACTTTCACTTTTACAACATAGTAAGCGTAGTAGGCCCCCTACTGACCCACATCTATGGTGCTTCTAGCGACTGATAACGCGTATTTAATGGCTTGATAAGTTGGTTTTTGTGCATTTTATCCAGAAAAACGACAGCTCTCCCTTTCACTTGTATAGGGTTACAGGCCAGTCTTGCCAGGTCCAATATGGCGCCCATGTTGACGTACAATCCTGGAGTCAATGCGGCGTCTATGTATATATGTCTATGAAACGAACCTCAAGTTGCTCCCCGGGGCTTTTACGGCACCCCACTGCTCCTAAGGATGGGTCAAATGCAGAGGTTGAGTTTCATATATGTCTATGATGAAACTAAGAAAGTTAAAAGGCAGTTTCCCTGCTTATTTTCTGGTCAAGTTACTACAATACCCAGCATTCATTTTGAAATCTGTATCCTGAGATGTGATCCCCCTCCAGCTACAGTACATCCGCCTGTCAACAAGGAGGAAGCCAGAAAAAGAACTGCTAGTGATACAGTGTCAGCAGGATGTGAGGCTGTCGGTGTCGGAGCGTCTGTGTTGTGACATTCAATTCCTCTGCGCTCTGATGCCAACACATGCCATCCTGTTCCCTCACTCCACGCTGTCACTCTGTGGTTGAGATGTCATCTCCAAACAGCTTTAATAAGAAACCCGCTTTGTGAATTAAAGGATCCCTATAATACACTCCCTCACTCATCAGTCGCTCCAGGAGTTTGCTCCCAAAATGTCTTTTTACACCCGATTCGACTGTTATCAGGCCATCAAATGGGCGTTATCCGTCGCTATAAGCACCATAGATGTGGGTCAGTTGTGGCCTAGTACATCTTCTACGTTGTAAAAGTGAAACTTAAAAGCAACACATTCTAACAGGTTGTAAACTTTAGATTTAGGCAACAAAACTACAACTTCTTTCGGTTTAGGCAAAAAAAACCACTTGGTTAAGTTGAAGGAAAAACATTGTTTTTTGAGTTAAAATAACTATGACGCAAAGACAACTACACATTGTTGGTTACACGCGGGTTGCGAACTCCGGTACTCTGGTCTCCTGGGTCAAAACCGTGGGTTTTGTGTCTCCTGTCATAATTACTACGGTTGCTAGAGGTCGCTGTTGTGTTCTTTTATACCTTCTTTCGGTGATGTACCATGTGAATAGATGATAAAACCTACTAGTGGGTGTAGTAGGCCCTTATTGACCTACATCTATGGGGCTTATGGCGACTGATAATGCCTATTTAATAGCCTGACAACAGTCTAATCGGCTGCTTTTTAGTGTCTTACTCTGTTTACTGGTTCTGCTCTTATCCTCATTTCCATCAGCGGCAGCAGGTTTACACAACGTGGGACTCGTCAGTCATAGTTTGTAATATATTTTATGGGAGTACTGCTACAACATAGAAGTCAGGTTTTTTCCAATAATCAGCTTGTAGATGATATAAACATGTAGTGTAACTCAGTTTCCTGTTTGAACTCGGTTTCTCACGGTCTTCTGGTGTCTTGTGTGCATGTAAATATAACTTGTTCCTCATTTTAAACTTCACACGCTGTACTGAGAAATGTAAGAACATAGTTTAGAAATGCACTGCGTCAGGTAGGGGTGGACGGATCGATCCGAAAATATCGATACTACCAATACCTACGTCTCGTTTTGAAGATCGATTTGCCAACTAGAACCAATGACATTATGTCGGCCTGTACAGTTCCTCGTCTTTGAAGAGTTTGGGTTGGGTCAGAACTGTTGAGGTTGACACAGTGTATGTGATATTGCCATGGGCTACATTTGTGTATGATTGATTTGTCTTGACCAACTATTTTATTGTCCATCATGCAGGTGTGAGTTGGGTGGAGGTGCAGAGCAGCAATCATGGTGGCTCTGTCCCTAAAGATCGGTGTGGGGAATGTGGTGAAGACCATGCAGTTTGAGCCCTCCACCATGGTGTACGACGCCTGCCGGATCATCAGGGAGAGAGTTCCTGAGGCACAGCTCGGCCAGCGTGAGTTCTGTCTGTAAATAACATCAACAAAAATCAACTGTAATCCAAAAAGTGTCTACGATACTAAAGTGCAAAATCAGCACAAAGTGACCGTGGGACCAGGGAGACGAATGTCTAAAAGCAGATGAATTGTAGCCGTGCTACCTTTGTCTAGTTGATTACAGGCTCTGCAGAAGAGCTGCAGCTGAAAATGTGGCAGTAAACTGAGAATAGCCCTTAGCTCCACAGATACATGCGGAGTTATGTCTTATAAGCTATTTCAACAGCAGCTCTTTCTCTCTGTGTTACTTAATCATCATGTGAGTCATTTTACATTTAGAAAGAGTTGAAGCCAGTGTCTCTGACTTTGGCTTGTTTCAACATATGAATTGGTCCATTTCTCCCAGTGGTGGCATTTTGAAGTGTGTAACCTGATATGTTTGGAGCAGATGTATGTGTTGAAACAGGCGTTGATCATCCAGAGACCCACTGACCTAGTTAACATGGACAGGGAAGCTAGTGCACATATTTTAAAAGTTACCTCCAACGCAAGTGCTTGAGACAATAATAGCTCAATATAGTGGCTGAATATCCACATGTGAATGTATGCCAAGAAACACACTTCCAGTGACTCACTCAGTATTTGTGTTTCCTTTCTGCAGCCAATGACTATGGGCTGTTTCTGTCTGATGAAGACCCAAAGAAAGGCATCTGGCTGGAGGCAGGAAAGGCACTGGACTACTACATGTTGAGGAATGGGGTGAGTCATTCTGCACACCACTAAATGCTACAAATACTTCACTTTTAGCACACAACAGCCTCCCATACAGAGAGTACATGGAAGGATGGTGAAATGTGCTCAGTGTCAGTGTCTGCTATGGCAAAAGGGCAGTCTTGTACAAACCACAAGTGGTAATCACCAGTAATCTGATGTCTCCTGCGTTATGACCGACCAGTCTGATGTGTGTGTGGTTATCCTGTAGCAGCTGGTGTTGTTAACATGTGATTTAATATAAAAAAAATAAATAAAAAAATTGACATTGTCGACGAGTCGCCGTTGAAGTGCATCCTTTTTTTAGATGGAACGGAACAGAGTGAAACAAAAACATATGATTGGTTGATGCTTCACTGTGTCATTGGAGCGCTGAAAAAGTTGAGACCAGCCTAATTTTATTTGTAGCGCGTCAAGTGTCGGGCGTCAGTTTGTAGCAAGCCCCCAGGAGGAGCGCCGGTCGTTGATGCCAATTTTCATAGTGGCCAAAACGGCGGTACTACAACTTCTGTGTCCGTTCATGTGAATGAGATCCAGACCGAGGCTGGGGCGAGGGCTGGGAGGCGGAGTTGGCAAGCCGTGATGACAGCATGATGGCTGTGACCCTGTCACCGAGCGGACGCTACTGCGCCTGCTCCATGGGCCCAATAGATGTGTAAGATCCCTGGAAAATCCTGGTACTTTTCCAGTTGGAAGTCGAGTCATTTTGGCATCATGCGTCATTGAGCAACTTTCATAGAAATGAACGGGACCCCGCCTCCAACGCTGTATCCAGTTCTCTTAATACATCCATGGTTTGTGGCTTCATGTCACCGGCTTCCGTTGAAAATGACTCATTCTCCTCCAAAATACCAACACCTGCCTTTGCACTGCCTCATATGAATGAACCTAACACCTGTTCCTACAGTAAAATACCAAACTTATTTTGCGCTGCTTGTGCTGGTTGCTGTGCCGACATGAAAATAGGACCCTAAGACTAACAATGTCTTGTTTAAAGGAGATTTGAAGATTGTGCTTCTGTGAATATCAGACTCAGTTCTGGTTTGTTTCAGATTATAGTGGCATGTAGTAACTCCTGACTTGTCTCCTCTGTGTGTGTCAGGACACTCTGGAGTATAAGAAGAAGCAGAGGCCTCTGAAGATCCGCATGCTGGATGGCACCGTGAAGACAGTCATGGTGGACGACTCCAAGATTGTCAGTGACATGCTCATGACCATCTGTGCTAGAATAGGTCAGCTCTGCCACACACACACACAGCTCACACAACACCTGGACAACTCTCTGAAGTGTTTGGGTGAAATAATGTCAGCCCTGATGTCATTGTGTTCGTCCGTCCATCAGTACATCACCTCCAGGACAAGACATATTGTCACAGCTGGTTGATGCCTGTTTGTAATTGAATCCTCACTTGTACTCGCTGGGGTGAAACTGAAAGTAAATATAGTAACCTGAATCTGTTTGTGTGTCAGGCATCACAAACTATGACGAGTACTCACTTGTGCGAGACATCCTAGAGGAGAAAAAGGAGGAGACCACAGGCACCCTGAAAAGAGACAAGACTCTGCTGAGAGACGACAAGAAGATGGAGAAGCTGAAGCAGAAGCTCCACACGGACGATGAGTGTATGACAAACACAAGCCCCCCACACTCACACTCACTTCATGGCCTGTAGTTTCACAGAGGTCAAATGATGAACTGTGTTTGATATTTTCCTCAGTGAACTGGTTGGACCACGGCAGGACGTTGAGGGAACAGGGTGTGGAGGAGACGGAGATGTTGCTGCTGAGGAGGAAATTCTTCTACTCGGACCAGAACGTGGACTCCAGAGACCCCGTCCAGCTCAACCTGCTCTATGTTCAGGTACACAAACTACTCACACACACACATCTTGGAAATGTCTCTGCAGCGTGCCAGCAAGCAAGGAAAATCACTTTCCCTTTTTCTCCTGGAAAGACTGTAATTTTCCTCATTAAAGGGTCTTTAAAAAGTAATGCACTCCCTCCAGCCAATCACAATCTTCTGTTCTGCATGGCTAGCTGGTCGTAATAGTTACGTTGTTTTTGGAACTGTTATCATACAAGTTGTTTTCACTTGTTCTCCTGACAGGCCCGTGATGACATCCTGAACGGATCTCATCCAGTCTCCTTCGATAAGGCCTGCGAGTTTGCCGGCTATCAGTGTCAGATTCAGTTCGGCGACCACAACGAGACCAAACACAAGCCTGGATTCTTAGAGTGAGCGCTTCCTTCATATATTCACATATTCACTCCTTTCTTTTTGTTCCATCCATTATTATTATTATTTGACAGCTGTGTTTTGAGAAGGCTTCTTGAAATGGTCTCGATTTGATTCTAGTTGAACTCTTTTCCTCCTCAGCTTAAAGGAGTTCCTTCCCAAAGAGTACATCAAGCACAAAGGAGAGAAAAAGATCTTCCAGGTAAGACCTGGACTCTGTGGAGGACCAGGACCCTGTCTCTTCTGATTCCACTGTCCTGCTTATTCATCAAGACTACCTATGGCTGTGATGAGGATCATTTAGTTTTGTAGCTTGAAGATGCACTCTGTTTTAGGTGTAGCTTCCAATATTAAAACCGAAAGTCACAGTATTGCATTTCAAACCATCAGCAGTGAGCAGAGATGTGGGAGTGGTATTGCAACACTCTATCTTAATCTCATGTTAAGCAATAGTTTAACCTTCTGATTAAAAACAGGATATACTGTTATATGCACGACAACATAAACGTTTAAGCAGCATCACACATGTCCATGAGGGCTTCTATTTGGGTTTGCTAACACCGAGTCGATCTACTCCCTCTGATGGTTTCTCTCTTGTCTCTGCAGGCACACAAAAACTGTCAGAACATGACAGAGATCGAGGCCAAAGTCAGCTATGTGAAGCTGGCCAGGTCTCTGCAAACCTACGGAGTGTCATTCTTTCTGGTCAAGGTGAGAAAAAAAGCTGTCACTCAACATGTCATATCAGAGAAGTGGAAACAGGCTGTTATTGATTGAACTCGGAAGCAGTCGACATCACAGCGGGTTATGTGCAGAAGTTGATACAGTATCCGCAACTGAATTGTGGATATCCGTAATGAGAAACCCCAAACACATGAATGGCAAAAGTAGTTTGAATCGTATTAGTCAAAATGTAATTACGGATATCTAAAATTAGAGTTTTGCCCATTTGAAATAGAATTATGGATATCTCGAATTAGAGTTTTGACCATGCAAAATGATGTTGCAGATATATCTAATGAGTAACCTGTCTAGCTATTAAATGTTAAAATGGTTTTCCATATGTAGACATTTCTTCCTGAAATCAATAGTGAATTGTACACAAGTTTCAGGTCATGGATAATGTGATTTGAAGTTAGCAAGGCGTGTATTGTAGGCATGCAGCAAAATGTTTGTATTGGAAATTCAAATGTATTGACACTGCTGGTTTATTTATTCCAGTAAGGACATTCTAACAGTTTCCTTAAACCTCCTGCAGGAGAAAATGAAGGGCAAGAACAAACTGGTGCCTCGTCTGCTGGGTATCACCAAGGAGTGCGTGATGAGGGTGGACGAGAAGACCAAGGAGGTGATCCAGGAGTGGAACCTGACCAACATCAAACGCTGGGCTGCCTCACCCAAGAGCTTCACCCTGGTGAGTTCCTCAAGTCACTGAGCCTGAGCTGCTGCCCCGAGGGAAGGTTAACTGTATCGCAACACTCACAAAGTATGGTAACAAAGACAAGATGGATGTGAGCACCTGAAATGAGCTTCCCTTGCAGCGTGTCTGGACTCACCCTTGTGCTGCTTTCCCATCGTCCCAGTACAGCACCCTTTGGCGGTGTTGAGGCATGATATGCACGCTGTGATCCCTGTCGTAACTTTAACTGAGTGGATCAACATGTGCGGTCATGCAGGTGCTTGGAGGGCATATTTAAAATCCTTGTGTTTCAGCTTTCTATGCTGCCCGGCCCCCAAGACAAAGATGTCAACAGGAATGTTGTTGGTCATGAACGACGGGACGGGGGGAGCCCCCCTGCATGTGTTAATCTTTGAATCTGAGGTGGATGTTTTTCTGCTTTCAGGACTTTGGAGACTACCAAGATGGTTACTACTCTGTGCAGACCACTGAGGGAGAGCAGATAGCTCAGCTTATTGCCGGTTACATCGACATCATCCTCAAAAAGGTAACAGTCAGCATTATTATGGGACCAACATTGTATAGTACAATGGTGACATGTATTAGTTTAAGGTATATACTAATAAAATCATGGACAGCTGAGGCAGTGGATCTAAATGTGGACACATGTTAATAGCAGGTGTAAATGTAATCAGGTTAAATCACATCTAGATGCAATCTGGATAAGAGACGCATTTTTAATGCCAGGTGTGAAGGGGGATCTTAGTCTGGACCAGCGTGGTCACCACTGATGTCTTAAATGTCTTTTGACAGAAAAAGAGCAAAGACCACTTTGGCCTGGAGGGAGATGAAGAGTCAACCATGCTGGAAGACTCTGTGTCACCCAAAAAGTAAGTGTACTGTATTTGTGTTACTGATACTCCGCTTTCCAATTTCCTGGAGGAATCCCCGTATTTAGCATTTTCCCTTTCTATCTAACATCACTCCAGGTCCACAGTGCTGCAGCAGCAGTTCAACAGGGTGGGCAAGGTGGAGACCGGCTCAGTGGCCCTGCCCGCCATCATGCGCTCAGGAGCTGGAGGTCCTGAGAGCTTCCAGATGGGCTCCATGCCTCAGGCCAAGCAGCACATCACCAGTGGACAGATGCACCGAGGACACATGCCTCCACTGGTAACACAAACACAAATATCACTAAAGGTTTTAACTGGCAGAGTTGGACTCAACGTACTGCGAAGAACTCGGATATAACAAGTTTACAAATACATCATGAAACCATTTGAAAGTACAGAGAGCCAAGTATACACCCTGCTGGAATTTTTGCTTTAAAAAACTGAATCATAGTGGTTTTAAAAAAACATTCTCAGTATGAACTCATGGGCTACAGACGGGGTAGAGAAGTCAGAAAGTACTAACCCACTGGTGGTTTTGTGTGTCCACAGACTTCAGCACAGCAAGCCCTGACTGGAACCATCAACTGCAGCATGTCGGCTGTCCAGGCTGCCCAGGCCTCTCTGGATGACTTTGATACCCTGCCCCCACTGGGAACCGACGCTGTGAGATTTCCTTTATTCTGGGTCCTAGTGGATTTGGTTTGAGTGCTAATATGATTATGAGATCTACATCTAGGTCTTTGTGACCAGAGGATTTTTTTTTTTCTAGGCATCCCAAGCCTGGCGCAAAAACAAGATGGATGAGTCCAAACATGAGATCCATTCCCAGGTGGATGCCATCACAGCAGGCACCGCCTCCATGGTCAACCTCACTGCAGGTAGAAACACTGTGCTTCACCACCTACTCCCTCCTTATTGCTTCCAGTATGTGTCATAACCAGTGATGGTGGTTCCCAAGAGAAAACATGTTGGTCAGCTTAAATAGCACTTTGTGTGTCAGGGTGTGTCAGCGCACGATGTCATCACTGATGAGTACAAACAGACTGGACATGTTCAACCAGAGAGGGCAGTGAAACGCTGCATTTGAATTAGTCTTTAATGACCTGATGACACACGTTACGGCCCAATCCCAAAGTCCCCCCTAAGGCCTTAAACCCTGAACCCTCAGGGACTTGAGGGACTTTGATTATTAATTTATTCGTCTTGTTTATTGTCGCTGTTTTATGTGTAATCACTTGTAATTGTCCTAATAATGATGCTGATTAACATACTGTCTGTGCAGGAGAGTTAATACAGTTCTTTATCTACGCCTACCTGTCCTCAGGTGACCCAGCGGAGACGGACTACACAGCGGTGGGCTGTGCCGTGACCACAATCTCCTCCAACCTGACAGAAATGTCAAAGGGTGTCAAACTGCTGGCAGCACTCATGGAGGACGAAGGAGGAAACGGGCAGCAGCTGCTGGGTGCCGCCAAGAACCTGGCCGGTGCCGTCTCCGACATGCTGAAGACCGCCCAGCCTGCAAACACTGAGGTACACATCCCGACCACAAGGGACACGGAGAGATGTCATGCATCATTTTAACTCTTTGTTGTTTGACTCTGTGTCCGTAATATGTTTTGGTTGTAGCCTCGTCAGATCCTGCTGCAGGCTGCAGGAAACGTTGGCCAGGCCAGCGGAGAGCTGCTGTCTCACATAGGAGAGACCGACACTGATCCACAGTTCCAGGTGTGTCCCTCTCTGCTTGGATTCATGTAACTGTGTTCTTGCTGTATAGCACTGCTAAGAAAAGCCTTCATGGGAAACACTGTAGTCTTTGTGTCGTTATAGTGACGATGATTGTAATGTTACTGGGCCTCATTCAAAAAACATTTGTAAAAACAGAAGACAACTTCCAGCCTACAGGACTCAGAACTGTCTCCTAGTAGTGGTAGAACGGGCAGCTATGTTGTTTGTTGTTTTTGTCAATCTTCTTCTTCTTCTTCTTTCTCTTCCTCTTCTTCTTCGTCTTCTTCTTTTTCGTCTTCTTTGTCTTCTTCTTTTTTGTCTTCTTTGTCTTCTTCTTCTTCTTCGTCTTCTTTGTCTTCGTCTTCTTCGTCTTTTTCTTGTTCTTGTTCTTTGTCTTTTTTGTCTTCTTCTTTTTTGTCTTGTTTGTTTTCTTCGTCTTCATCTTCTTCTTTGTCTTCTTTTTCTCCGTCTTCTTTTTCTACTTCTTCGTCTCCTGTTCTTCTTCCTCATCCTCTTCTTCTTCCTCCTTCTTCTTCCTTCTCAAAATGCCCGTCCCGACCCACAGCTGCACAGCAGCTATAATATAAATGTTAACTTTGCTATTCTGTCTTAGGTCGGCCTATAGCACCGTTATATTATTTTCATTCATTTAAAATGACTTTGAAAAGTCAAGTATAAAGTAACTTTTTAAAACCAACGTACTTCACTCCACAAGAATGAGAACGTTAACATAAGAACATCCATGTTTGGTTGTATTATTAAACTGTTTCATGTCTATATTTGACAGTTTCGAGGTAAAGGATCTTTCAGGGGTGCCAGAAGGAGAGTCTCTTATTGTCAAACGCTGGTAACAAATGTGTCCTTAAGACAAATGCTTCATGCTAAAAGGCCAATCAAAACAATCTAGTAGTATGTAATCCAGTCCAACAAAATCGTAATTGAATCTGTGTCAATCATAATTCTATTCAAATCCAAATAGCTATGAGATGACTCCAGGGAGAGTCTATACAGGAGGTAGGTAGCCAGTTAGGGAGAGGCGTTGGAGGTTATCTTTAATTCTCCTTTACTCCTTAAAGCTGCAGTGGGTAGAAATGTGATTTAAGAAAAGTTAATTGTATAAAACAATCACTATATCCTGACAGTAGTGCATGAGGTCAGAGTGGCAATCCAATCCACACCAATGTGGAACCTTTCCACTCTCACTGGAGGCAGCATTGAAGAGATAAAGCCTAATCAAGTTTGATTCAATCAACCAACCGTAGTTTTTAATCAATTCAATAGTTTTAATTTCTCTTCCCAGCCATATCACTAGATTTATTAATCATTTCAGATTTCAATTATGTACGATGAATAATGTCTTTAATAATTAACGTAATTCCAAGCACTCAAATCTTTATAATTCTATCATTAATAATCTTCTCCTGTGAGTAATGAGAGGTCAGTGCTTAGTAATGCTAACTGCTGTGTGTGTTTGCTGTTGGCAGGACATGCTGATGCATTTGGCTAAGGCTGTGGCCAACGCCGCAGCAGCCCTGGTGCTTAAAGCTAAGAACGTGGCTCAGAAGACCGAGGACTCAGCCCAGCAGAACCGGGTCATTGCTGCAGCCACTCAGTGCGCTCTGTCCACATCCCAGCTGGTGGCCTGCACCAGGGTGAGTCGTCTACCTGAGATATATCCGGACTGTGGCTGCTGACGAGCACTTTTTTTTATGTGAATGCAGCCTAAGCTCTTTTTTTTTATCACTTGTCAAGGTGGTGGCTCCAACCATCAGCTCCCCGGTGTGCCAGGAGCAGCTGATTGAGGCGGGCAAGCTAGTAGCCAAATCCGTAGAAGGCTGCGTGGATGCGTCGCAGGGGGCCACCGGCGACGAGGGCCTCCTGAAACAGGTGGGAGTGGCCGCCACGGGTGTCACTCATGCTCTCAATGAGCTTCTTCAGCACATCAAACAGTACGCCAGCGGAGGCCATCCTATCGGACGCCATGGAGAAGCCACCGACCGGATCCTGGATGTCACCGAGAACATCTTCAGCTCAATGGGAGATGCTGGTAGGTGAAGGGAGCTTAAAACGATGACCACAGTGCTCACGCAGATCGCACAGCTGTGCATCAACATGGTGCCATCCATCTCTCTTTTACTTATTTGCTTGAGACTGACACATATGGCGAGCCGAGTAAGCCAGACAGGATATTCATTAGAGATATCGTCAATGTCATTTTGCCTAGTCAAAACTGCTCACTATGTTGTTGGATCGAGCAAACACTTGTATTGTTTAACCCACCAGGTGAGATGGTTCGTCAGGCTCGTATCCTCGCCCAGGCCACGTCTGATCTTGTCAACGCCATCAAGATGGATGCAGAGGGAGAGACCGACCTGGAGAACTCACGCAAGCTGCTGTCAGCCGCCAAGCTGTTGGCAGATGCCACCGCTAAGATGGTGGAGGCTGCTAAGGTCTGTCTTTTCCCTTCCTCTTTCATTATGTCTACGCTTAATACACAATTAGCCTTAGTTATTCAATGTGTGTGATCTGTGTGCGTTTCACCTCCAGGGTGCAGCAGCAAACCCTGACAGTGAGGAGCAGCAGCAGAAGTTGCGAGAAGCTGCCGAAGGTCTCCGCATGGCCACCAACGCTGCCGCCCAGAATGCTATCAAGAAACGTCTGGTCAACAAGCTGGAGGTAAGAAAGGGAGGAGGCGGAGCAACGAACTGTTAGAGCTGCTCTGACCCCCCCTGTAATAATGAAGACCCAGAATGATACAGGGCGCCTTCATGCCATGCACTATGGTGTGACATGGATGTTATGTGCCTCTCTCAGCTCTTCACCTAATGACACAAAATACATGTTGACCAGTCGCAGCTTCAGCCATGTGTTGGCTTACAAAGTGCTGAAATTGAATGTAGTTTAAAGACGATGTGTGATAGTGCTGCATAAGAACAACATTACTTCTACAATATTATGGTCCTGTTGTCTGTAGCTGCTGGAAGCTGTTTAGGTACACTGCAACAACGTACTGTTTTAGTGGCTTAAAGGCGTCATTTAAACTACTAACCAGCTGATATCAGCTGCTAATGTAGTGCCAGCTACTTTTAATGAATAATGTAACTGCAAATTATATTTATTGTTAGTCATATACAAGCAGCGTTTAAGTTCATGCTCATGTCCGTTTTCTTGTCAGCATGCAGCCAAACAGGCAGCAGCAGCTGCCACTCAGACCATCGCTGCTGCCCAGCACGCCGCCTCCTCCAACAGGAACACGGCTGCCCAGCAGCAGCTCGTCCAGAGCTGCAAGGTAAGCGGGCTCGCTGCGTGCTCATCTCAGCACAATGCACACATGATACTTATACACAGAGTGGCTTGGTCTTCAATATATCATCTTTTCATTTTCTCTTTTGTGTTCTCTCACTCTCTGTTTATTATCCTTTCACATCTTTTGTTTGCATCCTTTCCAGTCCAACAGAAATGATAAAAGCCATCCAGTTTAGAGATCAATCAGTCAGTGATTTGATTGATCTGCTACTCAGGATTACAATACAGTCATTGAATGGCATTCTGACTATATGACTATATGTGTGTCTGCAGGTGGTGGCAGAGCAGATCCCTCAGCTGGTTCAGGGGGTCCGAGGCAGCCAGTCTCAGCCTGACAGCCCCAGCGCTCAGCTGGCCCTCATCAGTGCCAGCCAGAACTTCCTGCAGGTGACTGTCACACCACTCCAATAGCTTCATTCACTCAGTGAACAGAGGAAACGCATGTAGATTCCTCCAATACAGTAGATCTGTCTATAGTAGTAGTAGCAGTAGAGTAAAAGGGCAACAGACCTCTAAAGCTGGGCATACACTGTACCATTTTAGCCTGTTTCTGGCCCAAATTTTGAGCCACACGACAGTGTACACCCAGCTTAACAGAACATTGTGCATTGACAGAACGGTACAGTACAGAAGTGATAAATATAACCACAGACAGAAGCTTTGTTATTGTTTTGTGGTTATTCAGGTTATGACATCTGTTCTGATACATAATGCAACACTGAAACATTGACAAAAATGCTTACAGGCTTATCTATTATGATGGATTATCCAACACTCAAAGTTTATTTTTATAGTGTTCTTAGATAACCTTGAATCAGTGTGAAGAGCTGAACAAGTCAAACACACAACACCATGCTTGGGAAAATGATCTACAGTATGAAGCAATGGCACACATTCGGGGTCTAGAGGATAGATGTAATGTTTTTGATGAGCCCTCTGACTTTTATCAAGCACTTCCATTTGACTTAAATTTGGCCACTTGCCATTAATGGGTTAAGGGTTAAGGGTTGGTAAGGCTCTATAATAGCTGAAGCATCAGTATGTTCTCTGTCCGTCCAGCGCTCTGATACTGTCGGAGTTAATCTTGATCTCTTCCTCTCCTCTACCAGCCTGGTGCCAAGATGGTTACAGCCTCCAAGGCCACAGTTCCCACCATCGGTGACCAGGCCTCAGCTATGCAGCTAGGCCAGTGTGCTAAGAACCTGGCCAGCGCTCTGGCTGAGCTCCGTACCACCTCCCAGAAGGTACTGCACATCTACAGTCTGCCTTATAAGGGGCTGCCGGTCCCTCTTGTTTTTGTCAATGTTCTTCCTCCTCTTTCTTCTCCTTTGACTTGTAAAGTTTTATCTTGTCAATAAGAAAATTATTTTCAAGCCTGTTGCATAAACCAATGTGTGTGTGTGTGTGTGTGTGTGTGTGTGTGTGTGTGCAGGCTCAGGAAGCATGCGGTCCATTGGAGATCGAAAATGCTCTGTCAATGGTGCGAGGTCTGGAGAAGGAAATCCAGGAAGCCAAGGCTTCAGCTGAGGGGGGCAAACTCAAACCTCTGCCAGGAGAGACGGTGAGACGCAAAACTAACACAGTTCTTTACCCACGCCATGAACTGGACGTATGAATAACAGTTTGTTTCTGTGTTGTTCAGCTTGAGAAATGCTCCCAGGATCTGGGTACCAGCACCAAGGCTGTGAGCTCATCCATGGCTCAGCTGCTGAGTGAGGCCACCCAGGGCAACGAGAACTACACAGGTGGCTTCAACAGAAAGAGCAACAGAAAATCAAACGTCACTCATTTACTTTATCCAGAGATGTTCACAATACATCATGTTTTGCTGCAAAAATACCGCAAATATGAATATAGGAAAGAATAAAATAGTGTTTTGTTTTTTGTAAAAACAATAAAATACACTTTTAGCTCCTGTTAAATGGACTACACAAAGAACTGAAAAGACTGTGTCATGTAGAGATCCAACATTAAACTATGAAAAAATAAGCATATGAATAAATACAGACAAAATATACAATAACAACATAGTTTATTGCAGGTCATTTTTATTTGTATTTTTTTCCCCATGGTCTGTAAATATTTCACATGGCTATTTTTTTATTTCATAATGCCATTTATTATCTCAGTCTTTTTCTGTCAATCAAGACAAATAGAGCAGTGCCAGTTATGTGATTGGCTGCTTGAATGAGCAGACAACCAATCACATCACTGTAAGAAATTAGCTGCAATAAACCGTTATAAACAGGATGAAATGACATGTCATAACAATGAGCTGAGGTTTAATCATGTGTGTGATTACTTCAAATGTCAATTTGTCTGTATTTAATCATGTGGTTAGTTAGTTCATAATGTCTTATTTATTTATATATCATCATGTGTTATTCATCTGTACCACACCCTGAAGTTCCTCTCCTCTCTCTCCGGTTGATTCCAGGCATGGCAGCCAGAGACGTGGCCCAGGCCCTCAAGTCCTTGGCCTCGGCCGCCAGAGGCGTCGCCGCCACCACGGACGACCGAGCGGCGAGGAACGCCATACTGGACTGCGCCCATGACGTCATGGATAAGTCAGGCAACCTGATCGAAGAGACCAAGAGGGCCATCGCCAAGCCAGGAGACCCAGAGAGTCAGCAGCGGCTGGCCCAGGTCAGTTCATCGCAGATTTTAATTTTAATTTTAATTTTAATTTTATGTTATTTAATTTTATTTAATTTTTTATTTTTTTATTTGTTTTATTTTATTTCATTTTGTTTTGTTTTGTTTTGTTTTATTTTATTTTATTTTATTTTATTTTGTTTTGTTTTGTTTCATTTCATTTTATTTTATTATTGTGTCATGCATAAATATTATGCCCAGCCCAAACAGGCTTACAAGACAGCATTATTTAGAAAATAAAGAAAAGACAAAAGGCAGAAACCAGAGTATAAATAACAAATAATATTAAACAATTTACCATCTTGATGTTTTTTCCAAGCTTGAGAAACAAAAGTAGCCAATTTATAAGCATTAAAATGAAATAGCCACTCCCTTTTGTCATCATTGGAGCAACAAAACATTTCATTTAAAATAGAAGCTTATAACTCATCATAGTCTGAACAATACAAAAGAAAATGCGATTCATTTTCAACTTCTCCTAACTCGCATACTTCGCACAACCTGTTGTCCTCCTGGATGTTTTTAACTTCAAGGGCCAGAGGTAACTTTCTTCTAATTGTGTGCTGATAGTTCTGGATAGTGTCATCTCATTATAGTGCTGTATCTAGCTGGTAAACTAACGACTTTTAACACCATGTCTGATCAGAAAAAGAGCTAACTGATGCTGTAGATGATCGCAGATGACGTTCTGACAAGCAGTGACATGAGACTGTTGGCAGATTAGTAATAAGACGATGACTCAGTCATGATGAAAATCAACTTGCAGAGACACAAAACTTGTTTGACTCAGGGAATTTAACACTGTGTATGTGTGTGTGTTTGTGTAGGTGGCTAAGGCGGTGTCTCAGGCCCTGAACCGATGTGTGAACTGCCTTCCTGGCCAGAGGGATGTGGACAACGCCATCCGCACCGTGGGCGAAGCCAGCAAGACTCTGCTGTCTAATTCTGTAAGGAAGATGGATTGCATTACTACTGATGTATAAATAGAGGAGGGGGGGGATGCTTTGTGTGTTTTAGAGTGAAGATCCTCCCTATTAGTGGACCAAGCCTGTTGTTTTCCCATAGTTTCTTCTTTGTCTCTTTCTATGTCACAAAATATAATAACAAAACTGCTATTCTGAGGCGTTTCTGCGATGGGATGGTACATGTGTTCCAAATATTGTTATTATTGTTATTCATGTAATATATCATCTTAAAGCTCTTTTTGTGCTCTTTATGCTGGAACCATCCATAGGCATATCGGATCATTATGAAGCCAGTTATAAGGGCATTTTGCAGTGGCATTCAGAATTTGCCCCATTGCAGCATTAAAGGTCAAAGGTCAAATTCTCTTGACCTCAGTGTCATGACAATGTGACCTACAGATAGATTATAGTCTAAGCTTTACAATGATATAGGACTTCATGATATTCTGTGTAGGTTATAAAATATAAATCTTGAAATCTGTCTTTCTTTGTCCAGTTGGGATTTTTCGATAAATTTTCCGATACTTTTTCTGTATTATTTCTTTTGCCAAAAACAGCCTTTCCATGAATGATAATGAACCAATCTCATCCAAAATGATGCGTTCATAATTCTGAGAACAACTTCCCAGATGTTGGTGCTACTGTATAGCAACCACTTACATGTTCATTTCAACTTCTTTACCCTGAACTCTCTCTCAACCGTTGTCCTACTCTCCTCCCTCTGTAGTTCCCGTCCAGTGGAAGGAGCTTCCAGGAGGTTCAGGCTCAGCTCAACGAGGTGGCGGCCGGTCTGAACCAGTCAGCCAATGAGGTGGTCCAGGCGTCCAGAGGGACCACCCAGGACCTGGCCAGGTCCACCAGCAAGTTTGGACAGGACTTCAGCACCTTCCTGGATGCTGGTGTTGATATGGCCGGAACATCCCAGGTCAGTATGATGAGCATGAGGGATGCTGCTGGCTGTGGCCAGAGGTGAAACAGGCTTAAATCGTTCCACCAGAGGGGGCAGCCTGCTCTTAAGTTAATCTTTCTTTTTGTATATTATTGTTAAATTTTGATGGCAACATATAAACCAAGCTTTACATTTGACATTCAGGTCTCCGTACCAAGTGACCATGTTAAAGGACAAGATGCTTTCCACCAGATTCTTGTACACCATTTCACCCCTTTCCTCCTTCCTCTCCTCCTTCCTCTCCTCCAGTCTAAAGACGACCAAACACAGGTGGTGTCCAACCTGAAGACAATCTCCATGTCATCCAGCAAGCTGCTGCTGGCAGCCAAAGCCCTGTCCACTGACCAAAGCTCGCCCAACCTCAAGAACCAGCTGGCTGCTGCCGCTCGGTAACAAACACCAGCTCGCTCTGTCTCTTTGTCTATTTGTTTGTTTGTCTTTTCTTACTGTCTTTTACATCTCTGAGCCTTTGTGTCCACAGGGCAGTTACAGACAGCATCAACCAGCTCATCACCATGTGCACTCAGCAGGCTCCTGGTCAGAAGGAGTGTGACAACGCTCTCAGAGAGCTGGAGGTAACATTTCTCTACACTTTCATCTGCTTTTTCTCTTTAGTCTCTCTCTCTAAAATCACTAGTTTAAGTCAGGCTTGTATCTGTGAGACTGGTTCCTATATGCCAGCTGAACGTTTAGAAGCTGCTGTATGAGCAGTGATTGATCCCGTGGTGTGTGTCCATCAGAAAACACTGTCGTGGAATTGATTGCTAATAAAGAAGATTATGAGACAAGGACTTAATTCATGTGCAGATACATTGTGTGTTTCCTTTGTGTGTTTGTGCAGTCGGTGAGGGTGATGCTGGAGAACCCGACAGAAGGCATCAATGAGCTGTCGTACTTTGACTGCATCGACAGCGTCATGGAGAACTCTAAGGTAAGAACATCTTCACTGTCTACTCATCATGTGTTTCTCATCTCAGCCTCCTCTCATTTCTTTGCTTTTCTTTGCATTCACTTTACTTTCTCTCACAATAGGTGCTTCTCTGCTGCATTGAAATGTATCCATTAATTTGGCAGCTTCAACTGTGTTACTATTTGTCTGGATTATGTGTTTAACTTCTTCATAATATAATAATATTATAATGCTTGTGCGTTACTCTTTCAGTTACTGCTTTGCTTCTGATTTATTATTAATCCCAGTTTGCTCATAAGACATTCTCCAAACTAGACCGTGTCTCTCATGTTAATCTCTGGTTCTCTGTTGACAGGTCCTCGGTGAGTCCATGGCTGGCATTTCCCACAATGCCAAGAACTCCAACCTGCCAGAGTTTGGTGATTCCGTCAGCGGTGGCTCCAAAGCTCTGTGTGGTCTGACTGAAGCAGCTGCACAGGTAAGTCGTTACTGAAGGTTTCTTCATTGCTGCTGTAGTCTGAGACCACTTGAGCCGGGCATACACTGTACGATTTTAGAAATTTTGTTGTGTTACTCCTACTCCTACTGTACAAGTAGATAGTTTGGGATGTAAAGCCAAAGCTCGCGATTTATGTGCTCACACTGTACGGTCCGATCGTCAGCCACAACCTGAGTGATCACACTGTACGTGTGAAATGGAAAAGAAACACGACCGGTCAGCTCCGATGAAGCTGAAATTCGGTCCGACTCTAAAATGAGTCGTGCGGCTCAAAATCCAGGCCAGAAACTAAAATCGTACAGTGTATGCCCAGCTTTAGTAATATCAGCTCAGAGACAAAGGGAGTAGGTACAATGTATACTGACCAGTGATGTGGTGATGTCTCCAGGCTGCCTATCTGGTGGGAGTATCGGACCCCAACAGTTCAGCAGGACAGAGGGGCCTGGTGGACCCCGCTCAGTTTGCCCGGGCTAATCAGTCCATTCAGATGGCCTGCCAGAACCTGGTGGACCCAGCCTGCACCCAATCTCAGGTACTAAAGGCCACTTTCATCATG
The DNA here is from genome assembly GCF_015220745.1 of Sebastes umbrosus. NCBI lineage: Eukaryota > Metazoa > Chordata > Actinopteri > Perciformes > Sebastidae > Sebastes > Sebastes umbrosus. The sequence continues at coordinate 5,266,957 of NC_051287.1, read as the reverse complement.
AGTCCTTCTTCATCTTAGTTAGTGAGTGTGGTTGAATACATGTGTGTTTCTCTGCCCAGGTGCTCTCTGCAGCCACCATCGTGGCCAAACACACCTCGGCGCTGTGTAACGCCTGCCGCCTGGCGTCCTCCAAGACCGCCAACCCTGTTGCCAAGAGGCAGTTTGTCCAGTCAGCCAAAGAGGTGGCCAACACCACCGCCAACCTGGTCAAGTCCATAAAGGTTTGTTTGGCTTTCAAATTCCTCATTAACGAATTGAAAAGCAAATACTACTGTTTTGATTGAGAGAAAATGTACTATAGTAATTCCTTGTTTTGTACAGTAGTCAAGCAATTTTGTGAAGGAGTGTAATGATGACTAAAAACCCCTCTGCACCAGGCTTTAGATGGAGCCTTTAACAACGAGAACAGAGAGAAGTGTAAGGCTGCCACCGGTCCTCTGATAGAAGCTGTGGACAACCTGACCGCCTTCGCCTCCAACCCCGAGTTCGCCAGCATTCCTGCTCAGATCAGCCCTGAGGTATGTCCTGATCTGACAATGATAGCTCACTGTCTCTCTTACGTTAGCTGATTAAGATAAAATCAGCCTTAGATAGACGCCGCATTGGACGCTTCAGGCCGTTGCAGCGATGCGTCAACGTGGGCGCCATATTAGACCGGGCAAGACTGGCCTGTAACCCTATACAAGTGAAAATGGGAGCTGCTGTTTTTCTGGATAAAAAGCACTATAACGTCTACATTTCTCAACCGATTTCAATGAGTTGTTATTATATTAAAGGGTTTATGATCTACGTGGAGTAGAAAAATAAAGTTTCTTCTTTTCCTCAGGGTCATGCAGCCATGGAGCCCATAGTGGCGGCAGCGAAGACGATGCTGGAGAGCTCGACAGGCCTGATCCAGACTGCCCGTTCGCTGGCCGTCAACCCCAAAGACCCCCCCAAGTGGTCGGTGCTGGCCGGACACTCCAGGACTGTGTCTGACTCCATCAAGAAACTCATCACCAACATGAGGTACAGCTACTGGCTGGGCTGCCTCCCACCTTCTCTCACACAGTCGGGGCTCATCTGCTCACCTCTCAGTGATGTTTCACTAACATCAACATGTTTAGCGGTTTCAACTTCCTGCTTTCTGCTACAGATTTATTTTAAAATAAGGAACGATGAGACACTAAAATAGTCTACTGTACAGCTGCAGGTATTAAAAATAATGTTAACTATGTTAATGTTATGTGGACTGTAAAGGTAGACATTCACTCAAGCTAATTAGAGGGGATGAGATGATCAGGGATGGAAGCGAACTGGTAAAATGAGCACACTGATATTGTAACAGACATTTATACTAATTGTAACCGTAACATTTGCTACTCTACTTAGCTCTTGTCAAGTGTGTTATCAGAGTGTCAAAGTGCCCCGTTGCGTTAGTGCTGGCTCATTACAGCCACCTCTCATCACTGTATACACACCCTCAATCTCCTGTGTTGTCGTGCAGAGAAAAGGCTCCTGGCCAGAGAGAATGCGACGACGCTATCGAAGTGCTGAACGGCTGCATCCGTGAGGTTGATCAGGCCTCTCTGGCTGCTATCAGCCAGCAGCTAACACCCCGAGAGGACATCTCCATGGAGGTAAACACACACGCACGGTCTACGTGTTAGCTAAGCATAACACTTCAATTAATGTACATTTAATTTAGCATTGAAAAGTCAGTCACTTGAGCCTTTCCAGGCCGTTTCCTGAAGTCACCATATGCTACATTTATATGTAAAAATTGAAGAAGTGTATTCAGGCAATCGAATGATGAAGGAAAACTCTGTAATGTCACATCTGTAACAGAATGAAGATACATTTGTGCTTAAGTGAAGGTATATTAATGAGTCTGATATGTGTTTATGTTGCAGGCTCTCCATGAGCAGATGGCTGCCTCAGTCCACGAGATCAGTAACTTGATTGATCCTGTCGGAGTGGCTGCTCGCTCCGAGGCCTCCCAGCTGGGACACAAGGTAAAACACAGGACAACGGCGGCTCCGTCTAAACACTGGCCGGGGCTACAATGGCATTGGTTAAACTTGTTTAAGCCCTTCATTTTGGAATCTCTGGAACTTGTCATCATGTTTTGTTTTGTAATTTGTTCCCCACACATCTGATCAGGTGTCTCAGATGGCCAGCTACTTTGAGCCCCTCATCATGGCAGCCATTGGCACAGCGTCCAAGATCGTCAGCAGCCAACAGCAGATGGCTGTCTTAGACCAGACCAAAACCCTGACCGAGTCGGCCCTGCAGATGCTTTACACTGCCAAGGAGGCTGGAGGAAACCCCAAGGTACTGAAGCTAGTCCTCTGGTAGAGAAACCTGCCAAATGACACAGCCCCTTCATTTTCAGACTGGGTCCTGGGGGGTTGGGGGTGAAACAAGACACAGGACCAATAATATGGTGCAGTGTAGTGTAAAACTTATAAACGTCTCAGGTAAATTATGAAGGCGTCTTTCTTTGTGTGATTTCTAAGCAGATTTAAGGAAGTATATTTGCAGTGCTATTGCAGTTTGATGAGGGGATTTAATGAAATTAAAAATATCCTTCCTGACTGCTTACTGGCATTCTGCTGTTAATGCTAATGCTAACTCTACCAGTAGTCTGAGGGATACTTGAGGGATAGCACTGAGGGACTCAACAGCTAATCCGGTGCACAATCCTCTATCTTAAGCTTTGTTTATACTCGTGCGAGACACCGTGACGCGGGCCTCCGTAGATGGCTCGCGCACTACAAGCATGCACAGAGGCGTTTATACTATGCTCCGAAACGCCAGGAGGTGTACAAACCAAATATTCTGTGGATAAGCAAGAAGTCAACGAGTGATACCGGAAATGAAAGTAGGCTGCCTGGCAACAGTAGTAAACACTAAACTCCGACGTACGTACCGCCAAACATTGCATTGGTGTGCTGTAATTATTACATTAGAGATGTCTGTACAGGCCAACCTGCTTGGCCAGTCTTCCCTTGAAGGCATCGATGTTGAAATGAAAAGCGCAGCGCACGCAGTCGGCACGTAGTTAGAAACATTCACTGATCCATGGCATGCAAGTGAATCATCCATAGATTTCCAAGGGTTAATGCTATCAAACTAAGAAGGGTTACTGTAAGACGAGATCACCTCTGTTCAGGCCTCTCTTTATTAGTTACTTCTTAAAATGCATCTGGTTGAATATTTTGCTCAGTCAAATGTGTCTTCCTCTCTCCAGGCAGCACACATGCAGGAGGCCCTGGAGGAATCGGTGCAGATGATGAAAGAAGCGGTAGACGACCTGGGTGCCACTCTGGCTGAGGCAGCCAGCGCGGCAGGTGCAGTGGGCGGCATGGTGGACTCCATCAATGACGCCATCAATAAAATGGAAGACTCACCTGCTCTTGATCCTGAAGGCACCTTCGTAGACTACCAGACCACCATGGTGAAAACGGCCAAGGCCATAGCTGTCACCGTGCAGGAGATGGTGAGGCATTTTGATGATTATATAGTAGGCCTAAGTTCTGAGGCCTGTAATATGTAGCGAGTTTGTTTTATTATTTGTTTGTTGTCATTATATTATTATAAGTACTTTCTTTTTCTATAATCTATAGATAGATGCACTTGTTATTACTCAACTGTTGGTGTGGTTTCTCATCTCTCCTCAGGTGACCAAGTCTAATACCAACCCTGATGACCTCGGAGGACTGGCCAACCAGCTCACCAATGAGTTTGGAAATCTTGCAAATGAGGCCAAATATGCAGCCGTGACGGCAGAGAACGACGAAGTAAATAAAAGCAACCGTACCTCAGCATGTCGTCTTTTGAGAGACACTCACGCACGTCTCACTTTCCATCGTTTTTGTGCTGTTATTCAGATCAATCTCTTTGTTTTTTGTCTAGATTGGTTCTCACATTAAGAAGCAGGTGGGCGAGCTGGGTTTCAGCTGCACAGGTCTGGTGACCAAAGCTGGAGCTCTGCAGTGCAGCCCCAGCGACACATTCACCAAGAGAGAGCTGATTGAAAGCGCCCGCAAAGTCTCTGAGAAGGTCAGACCACAACCAACCAGTTTTTTACTTTACTAGTAAAAATCAAATAACTTTGCTAGACATCTAGCTTCCACTCGTAACAGATTGGTCCTCTTCTCGCAGGTCTCCTTTGTGTTGGCGTCCCTGCAGGCAGGTAACCGTGGCACCCAGGCCTGCATCACAGCAGCCAGTGCTGTGTCTGGAATCATTGCAGACCTCGACACCACCATCATGTTTGCCACTGCTGGAAGTCTGAACAGAGAGAACGCAGAGACCTTCGCTGACCACAGGTACTAATCACCACAGAGACCCTCCTATAAAAGATATCATTACAGTAGAATAAACTGTTCAATCAAAATTCCAGTATATAATGTGTATAGTATATAAACATAGAATTAAAATGAATAGATCAGCCTCATTGTCACTGATACCCGATCCAGCTATTTGAGTCAGTATGGAGCCGATATCGGTGCATCCCTAGTTTTCACTATTAAATTCTGATCTATATTTGTGGATGTGGAGAATCAGAATATCATCTGTAACGATAGAACAGTACCAGTTTGTTATTAAATATGTGACTTTCCTGTGTGCAGAGAATACATCCTGAAGACAGCCAAGGCTCTGGTGGAGGACACCAAGCTGCTGGTGTCCGGAGCCGGAGCCAGTCAGGAGAAACTGTCCCAGGCTGCCCAGTCCTCAGTGTCCACAATCACCAGATTGGCTGATGTGGTCAAACTGGGAGCTGCCAGCCTGGGTTCGGAAGACCCAGAGACCCAGGTACAGATAGAAGAACACATGTCAGCCGTGTGTCTTCACAATTACCCTTTGTAGAACAGATCTGTAGGTCCAGCCAACAGCTATCGGTCATGGCTTAAAGTGGATACTTCACCCATTAGAATAAGAACAATGTTGTGAATGCTGTTGTTCTTTTAATCAAGATTGTTACAATTTAGCTATTGCATGGTTTCTAATTTAGCAGTTTTGATATTAGCTTTAGCGTTTTGAGTGACACACAGAACGGTGTTAAACATGGCATTAGTGTCATCAAAGATGATGGAATTGTTTCAATGGTACACTTCCTTGCTTAAAGGCAGTGGAATAAAAGTCTAAAACAAACACATATACAACAAATACACTATATTAATTGTCCTGGGACAACTCCAATCTACATTTTCGTAGAGATCAGAGTCCACAGTGGGATTAAAGTTGGTGTTAGCTAGTCTCTGTGGGTTCTTAGGGCGCTTTATGATGGCCAGTGGAGAAGAGATGTTTGTGTAGGTTTCTGAGGAGATCTTTATGGGTTAAAGGTGGTTTGGGTCAGTGGTCTGATTTAGCCATGTAGGAGAAAAGGGATCTTTCTATCTCGATTGTTGCTGTTGGCAGGATGTCGTAAATCTGTGATGTCTTGTTGGCCAGCATTCCTGGGGGTTGAAGGAAGAGCTGGTCTTGTATCTTGAAGGCCGTATTGTCTTCATTCGGAACATGCAGGGACATTTCCTACACTGTCACATTTCAGGGGAGGCACAGACCACTAGCTTTCAGTCCTCTGAAAAACACCCCTTTTTCAACACATATCCCCGAACTGAGACACAGCTGCAACATTATGTGTCTAGGTGCAATCACGTCCTATGTGAAGACGTCAAATGAAACTGTAAAGTACCGGTTCTGCACTCTACAGGTGGTCCTGATCAACGCTGTGAAAGATGTGGCCAAAGCTCTGGGCAACCTCATCAGCGCCACCAAGGCAGCTGCAGGCAAATCTCACGATGACCCCAGCATGCTGCAGCTTAAGAGCTCTGCTAAGGTAAGTCACCAACATCAACACTCTGCTTCACACGTGGGTATGAATGAAAACAGCTGGCCAATCACTGTGTGAAGTGCGCATGACGGCGTGATTGTCGGTTTTTGGAAAGTCAAGCAACTGTTGGGATGCGCACGGAGGGGGTTTCAGATGCTGTTTGACCATCAGAGAAGCACTTTGGTTGGAGCATACCGACACCTTTGATTGAGCACTCATTATATCCGTATATATATATTGTATGTTGCATATTATTGAACCACACAGCATGTTAACATGGAGTCAGGAAAACAAACATTTCAACCACGGAGTACTGTCTCAGTGGTATGTCCTCTGTTTGAATGCACTTCTCACTGGTAATGCTGTGTATATTAAGGAGAGAATTAAGATCTCTTTGTGACAGTTATCAATGTAATATGCATCAGTGAGCACTTTTTTTCCGGCCTACAATCTAATCTATGGCCATTCTGTATGATCTGACTTGGCTGCTGTAGGTGATGGTGACCAACGTAACATCCCTCCTGAAGACGGTGAAGGCGGTGGAGGATGAAGCCACAAAGGGGACCAGAGCTTTGGAGTCCACAATTGAACACATCCGACAGGAGCTGGCTGTGAGTAATCACTCTTTAAAGGGCCAATATGTAATATATTTACTGTAATAAATAATAAAATGACCATGATGTGTCATCAGAGATTAAGGAAACATGCTAAATTGAACGACAATGCTGCAGCCAGTATGTTCTTTGAAATTTCCATTCCGGTCCGGAACGTCTGTTTTTGTTTTGGCTGGTATGATCCTGTCCACGGCCCATTTCAACACCTCGTTTTCACATACAAATTGGCACATAAACACAGCCTACTGCAGCAATGGAAGCAAGCAAATTAACTGGATCAACAGAGATAACGTTAATGTTAGATTTTACCCGACCTGAAAAGCATCGGCTCGTCTCTTTGTGATCCGTGTGCAGCTGAGTTATCAAGGCAGCGAGTATTTGAGACACACAGCCGCTGAAGTGATTCTGATTGCTGTTGGCCAGAGGCTAATGCAGCCGTGTCTAGAAGGTAACCCTCAAATTGCAAAAACGTGCGCTAACAGCTGCAGTACCTATTTCAAAATGCTCATCCTGCAGCATCGAACTCACTTTGTTTTGTTTTTCTTTTAACTATCAAGTATTTCACTAACGGTTTCCTGGTTTTAACACACAGGTGTTCAGCAGTTCTGACCCACCGCCATCGACGACCACGCCAGAGGAGTTCATTCGCATGACTAAAGGAATCACCATGGCAACGGCAAAGGCAGTAGCTGCTGGGAATTCTTGTCGTCAGGAAGACGTCATCGCCACGGCCAACCTCAGCAGACGGGCCATCGCTGACATGCTGCACTCCTGCAAGGTACACAGGAGAGGATCATTATCATTACTTATCACCCATCTTTAACTAACTGATTGTAACTCTTGCAGTTTTGGTCACAAACGTTCATAATTTCAGTACTGAATTCTGATTTATAAACAGGCATTATTTACCAATCAAATAGGTGTGTAGCGATACCTTTTTACACCGATACGATACGTATCACTTTCTATGGTTCCGATACGATTCAAGGATGATATTTGACTCATCTACATACTGTGTACATGTGTTTGGTTCAGATGCTGATTTCTGTCTGTTCTGCTCTCTTAGCAAGCCGCTTACCACCCAGAGGTCAGCAAGGAGGTCCAGATGAGAGCTCTGCGCTACGGCAACGAATGTGCTACTGGGTATCTGGGACTGCTGGAGCATGTGCTGGTGGTAAGACATCTTTACCTACGTACATGAAGACACACTAACATATACTGTACTATCAGCAGTTTACAGTGCTACCCATTTATCCTAGCAGTCCCTAAAACCTTTCATGCATTGGAATAAGTAGAAGCAGTTGAAATGAGGGAATTATAAGAATAAACAGCAGTAGCCACAATGAAGAAAAGTGAAATTAAAAGAACAAATAAAAAGCGCCTCATTCAGAAACTCAGACAAAATGAACAGGAGATTATAGAAATACATCATTTATTTCAACCATAATTGTACTCATTGTTTTGTTTTTTTTACTATAGAGCCAGAAAGAGGGTTATTGTGCAGGTCATTGGATTACAAAAAATAAACACACACAATACAGTGACGAGCCTGAACCCTCCACACGTCACATCCTCTGTGTGTTGCCATTCTGCACCTCAGACAGCAATATTACTACTCAGAGGCGTGTTCCTCATACCACACTGTGACTGGCACAGCTGTTTAAAGGATATGAAATGAGTTATGTTATCGACCTTGCACACATTTGCTGCTCATTGTGATCGTGCTATTAAAGTAGAAGCTTTAAAAAGCACTGACTAGAGGGGGCGAACAGAACCACCTCTACGGTACTATAGGCTCGGTCAAATCTGATTTTTTTTTTCTGATATCCTGTTTTTATTTTCAGCAACACCCTGCTCTACTCTTTAACACTTCCACACATTAACACCACGGCCCGGCACCAGTACTACAGCTGTCTGTATCTGTGAACTGGTGAATAGTGTCACTTGAGCAGTGTCGGGGTGCCTTGCTCAGTGGCACCTCAACGCTGCTAATAGCTATACATCCCAGTATAAATTCATTCACCAAACTCGGTCCTCTAAATGGACCAACAGAAAAGGGACTCAGTTCTGTTTGCGTTCATATTATCAGTTCATTTGAAAGAGGACTCAGTTCTGTTTCTAGTCCACTTCAGTCTTCTCTCTGTTCACTCTATAGTTCCTACCTTCATCCCCGCTGGTCAATGCTTTCCCCTTCAATGACATTTTTAGTGCTGGCACAGGCGCTTCCACACAGAATACTCTCCACTTTGTCGTAAAAGGGGCATGTGTCTTTTATGTCAGCGGATTCCCCGCTTTTTTAAAAGTACTTTTGACGTAGTTTTTTTTTTACTTTGCCGCGGCACTGCAGTGCCATCCTAATGAAGCCCCTCACTTTCATATGAAGTGAAAATTGGAGGAAAACTTCAGCGTTTCTGTTCGTTGTAGACAGTTGCCGTTTAATGTGTTTTTCGTTGCACATCTGGAGAAGTGCAGTAGTTTCTTCTTCAGTCCAAATTACTCTTCGTCTACTAGCTGCCGTGGTTCCGTTTTGTTTTTCCGAGCATCACAGTGTGCAAGCGTGTGTGATCTGTCTAGGGCAACTCTAGAGGGCTAAAACACAATGCCCTTTGTGTTCACAATGCACAGCTTAAAGGCAGGGTTGACGATGCTATCCAGTATACACTATTTGTTATATTGCTTGAAATGGTCTTTACACCCCGACAGCGATCCATTACTTAAGAGCTCTGAAAAAGGACCGGAAAAGAGCCGTCATCTGTAGCTGCTGTAATCCTGTATAAATGTCTACCAATCACTGCCTCGCGGTGCGCTTGGAAAGAACCAATCAGATGCCTCCCTGCTCGTACTCTAACCTTGGCGTGCACCAGCCTGAACTCAAAGTGCGTACACGATGTGCAACATCGTCGACCCTACCTTTAAACGAACCGCAACGCAGACTTGAATCGAACCGTACTCACAGTACGGTTCTGACTACGGTACTGACTAATCGCTCTGAGTTTGTTCGGAGCGCTGAAAGCGTGAAAACACCCTAAGTTGCTAAAGCCTTTTAAAATGTAATTTTACAGTCTTGTGTCTGTCATTTCCTTTATAGTTACTAAATAAATCATTTGATTCCAGAGAAGTTTTGAGCTCGCAGTGATAGCGTTCACAGCATGACGGCTGCATGCTTACAAACCTCTGCTCTATATGTCACTCTCATATCAGCTGTCATGTGTTTGATGACCTCTTTTCTTTCCCTTTTCCCATGGCTCTGCCAATGTTCCTTTTAAACTTGTGGCTCACTGATGTCGGTGCAAGCCGGTGAGTACGCCACGTGAATGACCTGCACAAGTGTGCTGCTGCATTGGTTGAATGCTTCACTGAATACTTTATACACCACAACCATGCTGCAGAGTACCGTCAGCAGCATGTTAACAGATGTCAGACCTTCTTGTGGACAGGAGGGGATGCTTGGATAAGCAGCTTTTTTTGATATACAGTAAGGCAGCAGTCATCTGCACACTGAAGGAACCTGACACAGTAACTGTAGCATTTACACACCACCTGATGGGTCTTATCAGAGGATGAGGTGTCCCTACCATGGATGTATTAAGAGAACTGGATACAGCGTTGGAGGCGGGGTCCCGTTCATTCCTATGAAAGTTGCTCAGTGGCGCATGAAGCCTAAATGGCTCGACTTCCGAGTGGAAAAGTAGCCGGATCTTCTGGCGATCTTCCGCATCCATTGGGCCCATAGAGCAGGCGCAGTACGGGGGTCACAGCCGTTACGCCGTCTTCACGGCTTGCTAACTCCACCTCCCAGCCCTTGCTCCAGCCTCGGTCTGGGGCTCAATCGTATGAACGTAGGAAGGGAATTAACTCTGGACTCAGATCACATTAGTGCAACTTTTAGGACCTAATGATTTAAATCAGGACTATTCAAGTGTTCATACTGGGAAAAAAAATGATCAGCTGAGTTACAGACGTCTCTTTCCCAATGTAAGTCTATGGGGAAAAAGTATTTTTGGGCCCAATGGCATCACGTGACGGACACAGAAGTTGTAGTACCACCGTTTGGCCACTAGGAAAATTGGCATCAACAACCGTTCGTGCTAGATCTGGTGGCCGATGCAAAAAAGTGAAGATTAAGATTAAGAATAAAAGATCAGGAAACAGTTGAATGGGAGTTGAGTACAGTACTTTTCCTAGACAGAGTAGATGTGGTCCTGACCTGCCCTCTGATGGTTGGAACAAGACCTCAACCGGTCTCTCTAGTCCTTGACCTCTGTAGAAAACTGACCTGTTGATCATGTTGCTCAGCGACACGGTTTGTTTTTCTTGTTGACTTCTTGCCATCAAATGAACACACAGCGGCACAGCGGGGCCTCTTAACCTTTCAACCTCATGACATCACAGACTTGACGCACAGAGTTGTTTGCATTAATGTAACACAAAGCATGCCAGTTTCCCACCGTCTGACATTGTTTGATTACTGGAGCTCAGGTTAACAGTGTTCCCCTCAGCACATGTGGGTATCCGTTGGGTTGGTGTGCAGTGTGTGGATGTGTTTTGCCAGTGGCATTAGTTTGGCCCGCTGCATGCGTTCTTGTGCAGTTACGTCCTCGCCTCTATCTTCTCATGACAACACATCTGAATTAACTTGAGCTGGGTATGGGCTGAGCCCTGTTAATGCCTTGCACCTGTCGCACACTGCTCTCCAACCTGAATACTGCATGTCCACCTAGGACAGTTTGAGGACACAAACTGAAACCCAAATACATCTGAGCACCAACAGACAAGCTTGTCTTCAACTTGTGTTCTCTCTGCGGTCGCTTTACAATTAAATGTATCAGACAAATGGAATTAATGCACATTAATATGCATGTTATGGATTGATTTTTAGACTTAAAAACATCAGTGAAATTGGCTAACAACCTAAAGAAAGGTTTTATTATACAATTCTGTCTGCCATGTTTTTTTTATTTTCACTTTACATCATCCTCAGATCACTCTAGAAAACCATCTAAAGTATGTGTGAGGTGTTTCTGTGAATACTAATTCATGTGTGTGAAATGGAACAACACCATCAATGTAGTTTCTTCCTCAGTGTCAAGCTGTATATGCGTATACACAGATGGATCACAAATAAAAGGGAAAACCTAACATGCAGTGTGGTAAGGTGGATGATCCAGCCCCACGCTGCCCTCACTTGTTCCTGTTATTAGGGTGCAACGAGACAAACACAGATGTAGACATTTCTTTCCTGTCCTCTAAGCATTTCAATGAAAGGGTATGGAATATGAAAGTGCAGAGTAATGTTCAACACCTTTATTATCTTAGCACAAGATTTGCTTCAAGGAAAAATGTTAAACATCAGTTTTGCAGAAGGTGAATGTAAAAAAGGTTGAATTAAAGGTTATGATTTTTTTCCCCCTCCTGACCCACAGATCATCCACAAGCCCTCTCATGATCTGAAGCAACAGTTGTCCAACTACTCCAAGCGGGTGGCGGGCTCCGTCACCGAGCTCATCCAAGCTGCCGAGGCCATGAAAGGTATGTTAACCTTTGACCTCTTCACAACAAAAGAATGACGGCAGAACAAAACTACATTCCTTCGGGGTGTCTCTTCATGTCTCCGTCTACATTTAATGGTGTCAGAATGTCAAAATGGGTCTGGATGTTGCTGATAACACCAACCTCTACCAGACATTTGTCACCAGTAATGTACTTGAATCATGATAATAACACATTTACAAGTTTCGGTCTGCAAATTTCATGGTAATTAGGTGATAATTAGAAAGTAACCTATTTGAAATTTCTTTGGAATTACTACCTAAAGAATTATCGAAAATTACTTATACTGTATATTACTATACTATACTTTATATTACTTATGCATTATAACCATTATTTGATAATTATATGCACATTTAAGAAATACTGCTGATGTAAGAAATCACAATAGTTTGTTTTTAAGCCAACTTCTGACTTGATGCCCCCAGTGGAAGTATCAAAATGCACACTGCCGTTCCGACATGCAGAAGACATGTCTTAAATAGCCCCGCATCAGTTCTTATTTAGAGCTCTTCATGCAAATGAGCCCTGACAGTAATCTGAAGTAGGATTAGTACATGCTCTCCGTAGAGTTCTACAGTTTCACACAGCTCTGTTCTGGGATCCCCCCCCCCTCTGAAGAGTCAAGTACAAATTACATTGAACCCAGGGCGATTCCGTGAATGCAGCATCATCCGTCAACGGAGGTAAAGCCATCCTTAGAGCTTTATATCGCGGATCGATGTCCCTCTGCTCCACTTTAAGAGACATCAGCTGCAACTGAATCCTGCTGCCCGCGTGGCTGTAGGTTCACGACTTCATTCGATGGACGAGCAAGAGCTGTGATTAATATTATTATTTTTATTATTTGTTTACACATATGAAAAGTTGATATTACATAAACAACAACAAATGTGATGGAGAGGTTGGCTCTCCAGTGCATACCTTAATCAATTTTAATCTGAAGTTGGTTAACTTGATAAACACTGTGGATGGTGGACTGGAAAAACAAAGGTTGAGATGAATGAGTTTGATGAACACAGCTAAAAAATTCTTAATGCTCGTTTCTGAAGATGAAAAATAGGGACGAGTTTAGTGGGATGAGCACTCGCCCAGACTAATGTGCAGGATTGCACAGGATTGCAAATTCACCTGTCAAGTGTAAATCCCTTCAAACACCTTTCTCTAATCTGTTAAGGTTCAACCTTCAATTGTGTGAGTAACTGAATCATTTGTAATCACCTGTGGTTGGCAGAGAGACACCCTGTAGATCCAACCTGAAAATGAGATGAACAACAGAAGATATGAAATGCTGATGACACTTTCACTAAAATAACAGCGTAGTAACTTTGCACACCTTTTTTTTACCAAATACTACAAGCCCTGATTTAGAATTACCGTATCAGGTTGATGAAGCATGACATATTGATATGATGTCAAGTATATCTAGACTGGGAAACTCCTGATACAATCAGAGAGGCAGTTTCACCATCACTTTGAACTACAAAAAGGTAGGCAGAAGTTACAGTTAGTGGTGCTTCTGTCTCTAGCAAACCATCTTTGACACTATCATAGAGCTCATAAACAAGACAAGTTATGTATTTGACCTTTTGGCAAGTCACCTATGGATGCATTGCATATCCATAATGTACTGCATGCTGTGCATTACATACAAAACATTCATGTAGAAGACTTCGCTGTTGGATAATTAAAAAAAGAACAAGGCTAGGAGGTTCATTAGCCTCAGAGCTTAGTGAATCTGGAACAGGATCCAAAAGGGAAAGTGCTTATTGGAACCCAACCCTGCTGACACGGCATGATTGGAGTGCAAAGATCTCTTGGATTTGCCTTGAGTACCTTTCCTAGCATTTGTCCTCTGGTGTCATTATATCATTGACACAGAGACTGTGTGTTTGTGATACACTGGAGGGTGCACTCTTAAAGAACACATTGCCCCAAAATTGTATTGGGGCAAAGGGATATTGCACCTATAAATATAAATATTGATCGCTACTAATTGGCCAAGTTATGTGGTATAATCCACTCTCCTGTGCTGTTCTAAAATGTAGCACAACTGAGCTAATTAAGCCACTGTGTGTTCAGTTTAGATAATCATGCAGCTCAGTGAGGATTGTCCATTAATTTGTTAAATCTTGACTCACTTACTAGTACACACTTACAATTAAAAAATATATATATTAGTAATAATATAGCACAATGCATGCATCGAATGCAGCTCAAATTGCTTTACACAAAAAAGAAGACAGGAAAAAAATATAATAATAATAAACTTTATTTATATAGCACTTTTCTAAACAAGGTTACAAAGTGCTTTTCAGAGAAAAAATAAAAAAAAAACGGAAAAAATAAAAAAATAAAATACAAACAACAGAGGGATCATAAAAATAAGAAACATCTGGGACTGAAATACATTTTTTTTTTTTTAAAAAAGCAGAATAAATTGGCCAGAGAGGGATGATAAAAGCCAGCATTATATTAATTATTCAAAAACGCTTTCCTATAAAAGAAAGTTTTTAGAAGGGACTGAAAAGATGGTAATGAAGTAGCGAGTCTGATTTCAATAGGCAGACGGTTCCATTGTTCGGTGGGGGCAAAAAAGAAAATAAAAAATAGAATAAAAAATAGATAAATAAATAAATATATGGTAGACAGGTAGACATTACTCCCCTATATCTGTACATAGACAATAGTTGATGATGATATATTAATGCTGTGATATAAAACCTTGAAGAGGCAGAACTTTAAAATAAATTCTGATACTTAGAGCCATATTATTATTAATACATTATATAATATTCAACTAAAGAGTGTAAAACGTGGGTCGTTTGTGTGTGTGTGTTGTAGGCACGGAGTGGGTGGACCCCGAGGATCCCACCGTCATCGCCGAGAACGAGCTGTTAGGAGCAGCGGCAGCTATTGAAGCAGCTGCCAAGAAACTGGAGCAGCTGAGGCCCAGGACCAAACCCAAGGTTAGAGGGCTTTTTACAGAGCAGCAGCAGTCACACTGAGCCTGTTAACCTCACACCAGGGTCATATACAGTGTGTGTGTGTGTGTGCGTGCTGCACGTCTATCAGTTCCTCACACCATGAATGATGGCTTTCCCAAAGACCCTGTTAGCATTTTAATATCCCTCCATTTCAAAGTGTTTCCCCCATGCTTGTAGACCCGCCCTGTTCCATCCATTTTAAGGATGGGAACGTTTTTTGTCTGAATGAATCGTCCACAGATCATCACAGCCCTGTAACACAGTGTGTTTATTGACTGTTGGGTTTCCCTCTCTTGTAAACAGGAGGCAGATGAGAGCTTGAACTTTGAGGAGCAGATTTTGGAGGCAGCCAAGTCCATCGCAGCTGCCACCAGTGCTCTGGTCAAAGCTGCCTCAGCAGCGCAGAGGGAGCTGGTGGCTCAAGGGAAGGTACGTCTGAATCCAACTGAAGGATGAATATTCTTTGAGATCTACTTATACTACAGGCAACATTTAAGCCCTCCACAGAGTTAACAGAGGGGCGAGTTTCTCCTGCGCTGTGCATCATCATTTCCCCCAAACAAAAAAGCCAAAACATGATAACACCTACTAGCCCATTTTTGGAGCTCATCTTTCTTCCACCAAAAACTACTTGTTTTTGAAACACCTTCCAAATGAGAAGGTTTGGGACCCAAGAACAGGCCTAGAACTGGACAGCTAGGACCCCATCACACATAGCAACAAGCTGACAGAGGTCAGGGCCTTGAAGGAAACTTGGAGAACTATTAATCAGTTTCTGCATAGAGAGGAAAGGCTCACGCAAAAGATGTTTAAAAATCATACAAAAATGACACCACTATCTCAGTCTTAGGATACTACACAAAATATATATTTTTTGTTAATGCTAGTCATTTTCTTGCAAACAAGGGTAACACTTCATTTTACAGGTCCGGAAATTTCATTGGTAATTCGGTGATAATTAGCTAGTAACCTATTTGAAATTTCTTTGGAATTACTGCCAAATAACCCCAATATTTACCTCAAAATGTATCGAGAATTACGGAGCGTTCACACTAATCAAACAACCTGGACTTTGGGGGACAAGTGTACTCGGATCTGGGCCCGGGTCCCTGATGTGATAGCACCCTAATTCTTCTTCTACTTGAGGGATGAACCGAGCAGAAGACCCCTTCACGTACATGAGATTTTGGGAGTCAGTTTAATTTGCCATAATCTCAAAAACAGATTCTGCATATGAATGTAGAAGCTGTAGCAACAGGACAAGAATTTGCTATCGGAAGCGTTCAGGTTTCCGTTTGTAGCACTGACCAATCACGTTGGAGCAGGCTTTGGTTGAATGCAGGTAAACAGTCCGTGTGGAGAACCAAAGAGGCGGAACGCATCGGCCGAAATGTAATCTGGGAACCCAGCGGCTATCGTCTGACGATGTTTTAGCTTTTTTTTTAAAATGAGCTTGTAAACTGGTCACTGGTGAAACCATCCGGTCGTACACGTCGCCTCACAACTCCAGCTCCAGTCTCACGTCTCACGTTGCTAATCAGACTATAAACAATGACCCCTTCGCCCCAGAGGCTTATCTGTCATCAGACTGATAGACGATGGGTTCAGAGATTGAAGTTGCCCATCCGTGTCATTCTTATCCCCTCTGTGCATTTTCTGTTTTTGATATCCCTTGAATGCTTTGGCCACACACACTTATAGATTGATGACTCTGAGCCAGTTTTCCTGTATTTTCAGGTGGGAGCGATCAAAGCCAACTCGGTGGATGATGGACAGTGGTCTCATGGGCTGATTTCAGCTGTAAGTCTTTCACCCTCAACGTTTAATTAAAAATGTTTCAAAGTTATTAGTTAAAACACACCTTACCGGGCGATGCCTTTGACTCCTCAGGCTCGAATGGTTGCAGCGGCGACCAACAACCTGTGCGAAGCAGCCAACTCCGCGGTGCAGGGACAGGCCAGCGAGGAGAGGCTCATCTCGTCGGCCAAGCAGGTGGCAGCCTCCACCGCTCAGCTGCTGGTGGCCTGCAAGGTCAAGGCTGACCAGGACTCCCAGACCATGAAGAGGCTCCAGGTCAGCACTGCATGTTAACACACACACACACACACACACACACACACACACACACACACACACACACACACACACACACGCACACACACACACACACACACACACACACACACACACACACACACACACACCTCTGTTTGTTTGATGTTTTTTTTCGGTAGCAAAGTAAGCCAGACCGCCTCCGACCTGCGTCCAACCCTTGGATCCACAGACAGACAGACAGAGGTCAGAGGTCAGAGGTCAGACAGACTGACACATTGCTGGTTTAGATTCAGATTCAACCAACTGTATTTATCCCAGAAGGGCAATTCAGTTTCAACAATCTACCCAGACCATACAGTACACAAACTCAGACAGACAGACGGCAGCAGTCATCAGCATGTCAGAGACAATAGATAAGTGAATGAATAAATTAATTAATTAATTAATTAATTAATTAATGAACGAATAAATAAATAAATAACTCCGTCCATGGGCGGAGATGCAAACTGGCACCTCTTGTGGCCACCGTGCATACTGACTCACACGAGGACCAGGCGAAGAATAAAAATTCATATAGTAATAGAATAAATAATAAAAACATTTTATGCATTGCACTTACATCACTACATTCAATGAACCGGCCATTTGAAGAAAAACAGACATCGTAAACCGACTATTTTTGTGGTTTAAAAAGACTACTATCAACATTTAGCAGCCTGAAAGCAGAAGTATTCATCATATAACGTACCTCAGTATTCTGTACAGTACATCATAAGCAGACTCTTCCCTTCTCCCCCCGGAAATATGACTTAATCACAGTAAACATGAGGAAAATAGAGGCAAAGAATCTGCATTAGTTACCGGCAACGGAGTTTGTTTGAACTTGAGCCATTTTCTCAGGACTAAAAAAAAGCCAGTGTTGTGTCCAAAGTTAGCCCCCTGAGCCTCTAAATCCATAGTGAGATGTGTCATGGTACCTGCTGAGGGAACAATAGTCCCATCACAACATTAGGCCATTCTGCGACAGCTGACGTTGTCAGATAGTCTATTAATAGGCCCGACTTTATAGGGTTACAGGTGAGCTGCATGATCTGCACAGCTGCTACATCAGGATTAGTGTGCTCTATATTTAGCACAGGTAAGACTTCCTTTTACACGCTGCTGCATTTCAGTGCTTTTAAAGGGCTACTCCACAGATTTACTGTTGCATTTCCCATAAAGTTTTGGGGACTCTCAAGAGACGGATTAAAAAAAGTGATATCCTGACTTTAATCCTTTGTGATTTATCCTGAGGCCTGAGTTACAAACTGCTCAAATCCAAGCTGAGTCAGCGCTGATAACAACACTCTGACATCATCAGGATTATTTTCTCCCCATGACGAGTAAACTCACTTTTTAAATTAGCGGAGTTCTGCTTTAAAACATTCTCCTTAAACTGCACTGAAAGCACTGATTCACTGATGGAAATAATGTAGCACAGATGGGTCGCTTTGACCTTTATGTGTAACTGATGCACAGTCCCTAGACATGACAGAAACTACAAGTATCTCCTGTCACCCCATCCACCCAAAAAAACTATATTTAAGGCTGTGTGTATGCTAGCTGTGAGCAGGCCATCTCATATTCTCTGATCCAATCAGCAGTGGCTTATCTCCTCCTCTTCTGGGCCTGCAGCTGCCACCACACTAATTCCCATACATTTATGTCTACAGGAGCTCTGGAAACAATCCACCAGGCCGCCCGTGGCACCAGAACTGGAAACATTAGCCCTGATCTATGATTACACCAGCAGCATTTGCTCTCTTAACTCTTTGCCGTGGTGCTTTTTAAGGTTGTAATTATTCCGAGTGATGAGTAACGTCCAGTCTCTGAGGGAAAGGTGGCTGTTGGCAGGTAGTTCAGGGAAAGTCCTGGCTCATACACAGAGGTACCAGTTTATTTGGTACCACCTACAATAATATTAATTAGCAGCCAACCTGGGAGTTATCATTCATTCATTCATTCATTCATTCATTCATTCAACCTTTATTTAAATCTCGAGGTATCATTGAGGGCATGCCTTCACTTTCAGTGATGTCGAGTGTACAATAACACAAAAGAAATATAAATAGACACAGAACATAATTAACGAATCACAAGAAGCAATCAGCCAGACGACAATAGAACAATGTTAAAAACAGTTGCATTCAAGAGTAGTTTGTACTCATGGATTTAAAATCACCTAGAGGTATAAATGTGTTTAATCTTAATGTGTAAACTGTCTACGTTTTTGCAGCACAAACACCAAAAGCAGTTTCCCCATTTTTAGTGTTTGTACGCGGGACATCAAGCTTTAGACGATCACTTGAACAGGTTGAGTAATGACTAAAGGACCAATTAAATAAGGACGTGATGTATGACGGGAAGTTGCCATTAAGGGCTTCATAAATAGATGAAGTGATGAGTAGAATAACTGTCACCGGTAATAAATCTCAGGGTGGAGTGATAAACTGAATCTAAGGGAGAGTGGAGGCAGAGGCGTTTCTACAGATAACGTCACCATAATCCAAGACAGACAAGAAAACGGCCTCAATTATTCGCTTCCTACAGAACAACGGAAAATTTGCTCTGCTTCTGTACAAATATCCAATTTTGTGTTTTCTGTGTTACCACTGCACAGCTGAGTCATGTGACAGACCGGTATATCAAACCTGTACAGAGTCATGTAAAAGGTCACATGGCCACATGTGACGACATGTTATATAACAATGTAGACGTGGGTCAGCCCATAAACAGGATTCTCCCATCGTCAAACACCAGATTGTAACCTGTGAAGAAGCAATAAGTCGGTGTGTAAAGATCCACGCGTGAGAAACGACATGACTTTGTCCATCTTGCTGTCGTTACGTGTGAGTGAAATGTGAGCCGTGAGGTCACCGATGTAGACAGCTGAGAGGATTTAAACTGATGAATGTCTAAAAACACGGCTGAAGTGTGGACGGACGGTCAGGGGGGGAAACATACTGGAGGAACTTTCTCTCAGGGCTGTGATGGGATGACCCTGGATTTTTATTCCACTTAAAACATTTTAACAATGGACTTGATGGGCATATTTAGATCATCAGCCCCCCACGTGGTACCTCCGACGCTGTGACAGTCCCAGTTTAGTGTGTGGCCTCTGTGTGTGTATAGTACAGCTGATGAAGGTTGTAGCCGATGTTGTATGTCATGGCCATACTAACAGTAACATTCCAGCCAAAGATAAACCAGTAGAGGAGGATTCACAGTGTCTGATTTCAGCCTGCGGAGCCGCAAAAGGAGAGAACTCCTCTTTGTGAGAGAGCTGAGCTGCCCAATGAGACAAATGTTTGGCTTTGAGTGTAGTTCAGCGGGCTGCTCCTCGTTGCCTTTTACAGTTATTCTCAGGCGCTGAGCAAGGAAGAAAAAAAAAACCTGTTATGGTTTCCTCTCTGGTTTGAAGTTCTCATTCCCTTTCCAGGAGTTGCTGTTCAAAGAAGCACAGTTGATGTGTCTGCTGTCTCAAGTCTGCATGAGTCTGTTTCCACAATCCCTCACAGACTGAGGGTGTTTTCACATCTAGTCCTTTTTAAACAAACTAAACTCAGTCCTCTTAAAGTGGACCAACAGAAAAGGGGCTCTTTTTGCGTTCACATCGTCAGTTCATTTGAAAGAGGACTCAGTTCTCTTTCTGGTCCACTTCAGCTCTGATGGGGTCTCAGTTCTGTTCACGCTATAGTTTCTCATTAAGCCCACACAAGCCACATCTGAGTGGTGTATATGGAAAATACAGCGCTTTCGTCAAGTTGCTGCCACCGGTGTTTTACAGTGTTTTAGTATGTCCTGCCTGTGCAATCAATGCAATTATTAATGTGTTTTGTCGTCAGTTATTACAATCATAACGAGCATTTGGGAGCAGGACTGATACAGACTATTCTCTATCCTCAAGTGGCCGTATAATGTACATGTCTTGTAAAAACTGTAAAAACATCTCCTTCAAACAACTGTTTTTATTCAAGTTTCTCGCCAAAATCCAAACACATTTTCTTTTGACGACGGGGCGCCATTAGTCTCGAGCTTCTACGGTACATACGGTATCTGCGGTACTGTAAAAAATTGAGTACCGTCACGTACAAGAATTTTTGCATCGACTTGATACCGAAGAAGATCGGTTCTCATGACATCCCTAAAGCGAAACTAGAGCGCTTTGTGTTCACAATGTACAGGTTAAGCGAATTGCAATGCAGACTTGAAGCGAACCATGGTCTGAGTACGGTTCTCTTCAGAGTGGTGTTCACGTATGTGCAAAAAATGCTGACTCATCGCTCTGAGTTCGTTTGGAGGGCTGAAAGGGACCGAGTGTGAAAACACCCTAAACTTAAGGTCCACTTACTAGTTTTTTCTGGAACTTTCAATTGTGAAAAGCTCCTTGTTTTTTTGTTAGTTTAACTGCTTCCAATGTCAACAATGAAAAACTCATGTTTTGAATCCTCTGTGTGTGTTTACAGGCTGCTGGAAATGCTGTGAAGAGAGCCTCTGATAATCTGGTGAAGGCAGCACAGAAAGCAGCGTTTGACGCTCAGGACGACCAGGCCGTGGTGGTCAAGAGTAAGATGGTGGGAGGCATCGCTCAGGTGAGTCAGAGATCCTCTTATTAGAGCCCCATGCACTCCGCTAACATACCCATAAGGGTGAGGTGGTCATATTTAGCTGGTGTTTCCCTCAGTATGCTGACAGACTGTGTTGCGTTGCAGATCATCGCCGCTCAGGAGGAGATGCTGCGGAAAGAAAGGGAGCTGGACGAGGCCAGGAAGAAGCTGGCCACGATCCGACAGCAGCAGTACAAGTTCCTCCCCACGGAGCTGCGGGAGGACGGCCAGGAACAGTGAGAGCGAGCGAGAGCAGCAGTAATGCAGCAGTGATGCGTGGAATGCTCAGGACCTTCCCCCGGCTCCATGTAGGGAGAGGAGGCTTCATGCTCCAGTCCACCGTCATCTATCAGGATGCAAACTAGCAATCAGTTTCTGTATTTAATTTTTAACGTCAGACGTGTAATGATGCCAATGATTATGAATTTTTGATAATACAGACATATATATGCCTTAAGTCCTTATTAAGGTATCTGTGCTTTTGATTATACATGATCATATACTTTTCAATATATCTGGCTCTCGTTTATCTGTATCGCATGTCTTTGGCCCTGTTCACACCTGGTATTAACATAAGTCCTGAGTGATCTGAACACAAGTGGACAGCTTTAAATACATCTGTTCACACCTGGGATTACAATGCGTCTCCACATGAGTGACCACTTGTGATCGGATCTGACTTCCCCGCTCTATATGCAAATAAACACGCAGTAAACACATGGCTAATACAGCAGACGCTGTGACGTAATATTACATGAATGTCTATAGTAATATCCTACATATTCGTGAATTCGGGTACATTTTATTAACATCAAAGTAAGAGGTTATTGTACCGCTGGCACCGCTACCTTTGCCCGGCAACAGCGGGGTACAGAGCATCAGAGGGCGGGCGGGCGGGCGGGCGTCAACTCTGTGCAAAACAGTGGAACAAAAACACTGACACATCTCCGACAGTATGATAATAATAATGCACTTCTTGTGCCTAGTCTGATAGTCTGTATATTATGTAGCCTATAGATAAGATATATTTTAATAAAATACAGTTTTACTGACAGAATACAGTAGAGCACAGAGGCCGTTTCCATGCTGCGAGGCAGACAAGCACCTGCGTCTGCCGGTCTATTCACCTGAGGAACTTAGCGGGACATCAGTTGAAGAATGTGGTCATATGTGGCCCAGACCACTTCTGAATGTGGTCTAAAAGATCCGATCTCAATGCGTCTTCAATGTGTCTTGAGTGCGTTCACACCTGTACTTCATCACTGAGGACGCATGTTAGTACCAGGTCTGAACAGGGCCTTTGTTGTGTACATGCTAAAATAACTAAATCCTGCCGATAAATTCTGCTCGCCTTCCCCGTTAGAACTTTACTGTTAGATTTTAGAGATATGAAGGCCAGCACAATTTAGGCGTCTATGCAAATCATGCATAATCTATGCAAATTTTCTATGCAGATGTTTTTTTGCGTTTGCGTGTGCGTGCACGTTTCGAGGCGAAGAGACACGATGTCTCAGTGATGGTTGGTTGTGAAGCAGAGGTCTGTGGTGACCACATTGACCGTGATGATATTACTCGTCATACTGTTTCAATCTGAAATAAGGACAATGACATAAAATGCGGTTTTAAAGTTTAGATTTTTAAAAATTTACTTTGCAACGGAACAAATCCGAGTCGGAAAAAAACAGTATTTTTCTAAAGACTGAGCTATGAAATGTATTAAAAAAAGGAATTTTTCAATAAGTCGCTATCTTAGTAAAAAGTTTTTTGTGTCAGTATTTAGTTTCAGCTACAGTGTTTTTGGCCTGGATTCGATTAGAATACGTGTTTGTGTAAAGATTATGAAGCCATATATTTAACTTCCAGACATTTCACATCATATTGACTGTATTTGTTTCGCTCCAGTAACAATGTTATCTGTGCCAATATTAATGTTTAACCCTTTCTCGTCACATCCTATGATGCTAGTCTAAGGTATATACATGGTGTTTTGGCTACCTAATGCGCTCCTGTTAGACATTACTTACACTTTATTTCTCATTACCAGGAGCCTAATGTTGGCTCACTGTGTTCCCACTATATCAGTGCTTATAAACCAACCAACCTAGATACACTTAACTCCTTTCAATAATTTATCAGAGCATCATTTACATGCACCCGAATACCACAAGTGTCTTTATTTTCTTTTACATTTTCTTTTTACATGGCACAGCTAGCGGATATCAAAATGACTGTAATCATACGAAGCCTTCTTTTTTTTTTTTGCTCACAGTTTGACTTAAATCACAGCAGCACCACCTCATGGGCACTGTACCACAGATTTATATTCAATAAAGCCCGTTTTCAGTGAAACTGTTGACATCCATTTCTTCACAGTTGGACACTCTTCTCACCCCTGTTCACAAGAGGAAGAGGTTCCTCAACAATACTTTACTCCGGGTATAGCTACGGAGGAGGAAACATGATGCAGCCTGTCCAAGAGTTATTTTTTTACTGTCTGATTTTCACTTTTTATTCCTACAGTATCTGTTGCAACTGAGGCTACGTGGAGATTTTTGCTGCTACTTCTGTACGGAGGTGTGTGTGTAGATGCTGAGTCTGAGTCTGGTGGTGGGATCGTGACATGGATGGCTTCGCTTTGACGAATGTCGATCTCGTAGAAGTAACATGAATTCAGATATGACTGTTCAGACTGAGGCCGCATTGCAAACAATCGGACCTGTATCTGATTTTCGGACTACATGTATGTGAAAAGTGGCCTAAATCTGAATGAAAAGATCAGATCCCATGTAATTGGTGTTGTTCACACTGTTCTGAAAACCCCAAAAAACAGATCTGAGTCAGATATGCACAAAGCAAAATCAGATTTTGCCTGCAGTCTGAACGTAGCCTTATTGAGGTTTAGCTAGGCATGGGCGGATGAACCTCCTTTGGGGCTCTTGGACAAAAAATAAGTTGCTGGGCTCCTATTAACTGTTCCTTCCCTTCTCTGTGCATTGTGTACAATAGTCATCTGTATACTTGTCAACCCTCCCGATTTTCCATTGCCCTCTCCCGGTTTCCTCCCGGGGTCACAATCCTCCAGTATTTCTTCTAATTTATGGCAATTTTTCACCCCTTTTTTTTTCTTTCCTTTTCCTTATCTCAACCTGTCTCTGGCACCGTACAGCATGTAAAAGCCAGACTGTTTCCACCCTGATGGCAATAGAGCTACACCAAATCTCTTTTCCCGCAGAGGAGAGCTGCTCGCAGCACCGTGCACATCACAGCAAAGCCGGCGTGTCGTGGCGCTAGCCATTGGAAATAACGGGTTTCAGAGCACATTGGTGCCGTCTTCGCCTTGTATCTGAAAGGGCCTTCAGTGAGAGAAGGCTAGAGAAAGAAATACTCAAGCAGGGGCAGGAAATGAAGCCTAGTTTATACCAGAGATTCACACAAGTTCACGCCAGAGGGGCGAATTACTCAGTTTTTTTTTTATTGACTTCCGCTTCTGCTCCTGTCATATGTCGTGTTCTTTTATACCTTCTTTCAATTATCTACCATGTGAATAGATGATAAAACCTACTAGCGGATGTAGTATGCCCCTACTAACCCACATCTATGGGGCTTATAGCGACTGATAAAGCCTATTTAATAGCCAGACGACAGTCTAGTCGGCTGAAAGTAGAATCAAATAGAAATACTCAAGTGAAGTACAAGTAGGCCTACCTCAGAACTGTACAGTAAGTAAGTAAATACAGTAAATAGAGATGTGGACTATGAGTGTTACCTGTGCTGGTGTGTCTCAGGTGGAGCTGTGAGTGTTACCTGTGCTGGTGTGTCTCAGGTTGTCCTGGTGTGTCTCAGGTGGAGCTGGTGTGTCTCAGGTTGTCCTGGTGTGTCTCAGGTGGAGCTGGTGTGTCTCAGGTGGAGCTGGTGTGTCTCAGGTCGAGCTGACTCACCTGACTGGGATTCATTCAGACATGCTGAAGACAAGACGTCACGCGCACACTGGACAACTGTCGCTGCCTAAATATGGGCATCGTCCCCGCGCGGATCCTCGCTGAAAAAAAAAGGTGGAGGGGCTCGTGCAGCTGGTATTCCATCCTCGAGCTCTTCCCCGAGCCGCTCAGACAAGCAGCACGCGCGCTCCTGTCCACCTCCGTCCCCTAGCTGTCCCAGACCGGTGCCTCTGTCTGTCCTCTTGTCTCTGCCGGACTAAACACACAGACACTTTTTTCCCGCTGCCCGCTGAGAGAAGACAACCACAGCAAACATGGAGGCCATCAAGAAGAAGATGCAGATGCTGAAGCTGGATAAGGAGAACGCCATCGACCGGGCAGAGCAAGCTGAGGGGGACAAGAAGGGAGCAGAGGACAAATGCAAACAGGTACACACAGACAGGTGGAGTTACAGGTAGAGACAGATGGAGTTACAGGTAGAGACAGATGGAGTTACAGGTAGAGACAGATGGAGCTGCTACCAGCTGGTCCTCAACCTGAAATCACAGCAGGCGTTCTCTTAGAAGTTCTAGAATTTTGAGAAAAGTTCTTTTGGTAAATGAAGTACATAATGATACATTTATTAATGGAACGTTCTGAAACAATGTTTCAAGAGTAGAAACATAGAAAGGGAACTCAATGTAACAAGTAGGTAAAGTCCAATGTAAAGCAAGCGAAGAACAAAGTTGACCAAGTCTGTGTCAAGTTTGTCAAGAGTTTAAATCAGAGTAGTGTTAACTACTGTCTGTAAGCAGTAAAACACTTAAAGCAGCAGTGGGTAGAAATGGAGCAAATATGATTAAAAAAAATTATATTTTTTTATAAAACAGTCACTATATCCTGATAGTAGTGCATGAGACAGGTAATATGAAAAAAAAATGATCCGGTGTGATGCTCCTAATGGTATCTGCAAGATTTCGCAGACCGGAGAGAAAAACAAACAATCAGAGCTGAGCTGGAGCCTGCTGTCTCTGAGCAGCTGTCAATCACTCAAATCTCAGATCAAACGGTCAAACAAGGCAGCGCTGATCAAATTACTGTTACTGTAATGCCTATTTCTGGCCTCAAATGTTTTCAGAAACATTTTGTATTGTACTGTTTAACTGTAAAATGAGAAAGTTTGTGACCCAACAAACATGTTGAGATCAAGTTGAGGAAATACCAAGCACTACCCACCAGCCGGAGCAAACTTTCTCATTTTACAGCTAAACAGTTCACTACATGATGCTTCTGAAAAAATTTGAGGCGAGAAATAGGCATCACAGTAACAGAATATTGATTCATATTTGATCAGCGCTGCCTAGTTTGACCGTTTGATAGAGTTTGTGAGTGATTGACAGCTGCCTCCGTTGAAAGAACAGCCAATAGTAACGCTCTCTCTCTGAAATGACCTGTGATTGGTCAAAGTCTCCCGTCACGGCTAGATTTTTTAAAACCTGAATACAGAGCCATGAGGAGGTGCAGAAGTCTAGTTATCTCTCAGAACACTTGAATTACAATATGCTGAAAGGTATTATGTATTTTTTTGCCCAATGATGCCAAAAACATTCTGCCTACTGAAGCTTTAATACTGGCTAAAGTTAGGTGATGATAGCAAACTTTAGATAGATACTTGTTTGTTATCATTAGCTCGTTGTTGTCTCTTGTGGCCACATTGCAGCTGTTAATCACAAGATACATAGCAGTAATGTTGCTTTAAAGGAACAAAATCTTTAAATGTCTTCTGAAAATGCACAGGTAGCCAGTGGATGTTTTTGAGGTAATTAGAAACAGTGTACGTTACATATTACGTTGTCCAGCAAAGAGCTGAAAAATGTCCCACCCAGTATCTTTATTATAGTATTTTTTAGGGTCATTTTATACTTTGATAGTTAGTGGACAGTAAGAAGATGACAATGAAAGGGTTAAAGAAAACACAGACAACTCCCAGACTGGACAACGCCGTGGTAGCGACCTGTCAATCACAAGGTAGCCATGCCTTGAAGCATCCCCTGCTTTATGGACTATAAATGGGACCATAATTTACTAAATGAACATCATGCTGTATTGAAGAAGACTTGAAACTAGTGATTGAGACCATAAACTCATGTTTACAATGTTTAGAAGTGAGAAGTGAGAAGTAGGCTCATTTTCTCATAGACTTCTTTACAATCAGACTTCTTTTAACAACCAGAGGAGTCGCCCCCTGCTGGCTGTTAGAAAGAATGCAAGTTTAAGGCACTTCGACATTGGCTTCACTGTTCAGAACCGTAGGTTAACAACTGTTTGGGACTAATAGGCAGACTGTCATCAAATCTGCGGAGCATATTCATGCCTTCACAATAAACCCCATTTTATCTCAATGACCCATAACAGAAAATATCAATCCAACAAGCAGCTTGCAGAGTGTTTTCTTGTTTACGACAAGGTGCCCCTAGAAATAAAATTTAAGGGATCCTTATCACACGTTTGTTTATGTTATGTGTAATGTAAAAAAAAAAAAAATACTGGCCAATATATCATCATTGGTACAAGCATCCAGCCAGCATTGGTCTAATTGGGAACTAAGAGAGGAAGAGGAAGAGAAAGAGCAGAACAACATGACCCAGTGGAAGCACGTATAATAAAAATAAGATGAGGCCTAATATGGAGCCTTGCAGTACACCATATCTCACAGCGATGGATATGTACAGGGTCGTAAAGGCTCAGACACATAAACAAAGGACTGTCTATCAGAGAGCTGTACTGTAATCCTCATGATTCCCAACACAATGCATTCAAATGTCCTGATCAACTGTGTCTATTGTAGCACCATTTGCTGTACAGCTGTCTGGGGTGGGAGGTTACTGTAACATCATGTGGCTTTCATTGGGGCGCTTTAAAATAAGTTTTGTTTTAAGAACTTGTAATTATCAATGGATAAATTGAAAAACAACATAGCTCAATATTAAAAGTCCTGCCTGTGTTAGGGTTTGGCAACAAAACTACTTGGTTAGGTCTAGGTAACAAAACTACTCAGTTAGGTTTAGGTAACAAAACATCTTAGTTAGGTTTAGGCAACGAAACTACTTAGTTAGATTTAAGCAACGAAACTACTTAGTTTGATTTAGGCAACCAAACTACTTAGTTAGGTTTAGGCAACAAAACTACATAGTTATGTTTAGGCAACACAATTACTTAGTTAGGTTTAGGCAACAAAACTTCTTAGTTAGGTTTAGGCAACAAAACTAATTAGTTAGGCTTAGGAAGAGACAGTGGTTTAGCTTAAAATAGCCCAGAAAGTGGCGTTAAGTATGTCAGTTACGTGACAAATAAATCAACGTTGACTTTTGGTTTCACACGGGACACAAACGCCTTGGTGAAAGTGCAGTATTTTTAGACTCACCTATCCACCCTGATCTCCTCCCTCACCTCTCTTTATACTTCCTGGTTCATGATTAAGTGAATTACACACAAATTGATTTCGTGGGATATACACAAATTACAATGCAGTACTATTCATAGGTATAGCTACCAACAGTGTGTGAGACCAGCCTGATCCAGTACATTCATAAATGGCTGTGTTTCAGCTATAAAGAACACAGTCATATATCGTTATGGAGGATTTGCAGTCTCTCCTGTGCAGTTCCACGGTGTAATTTACAAGATCACTTAGCAATCAATGAATAGATAGCAGTTATTCAACTATGTAGCTGTCCACATAGCATTTGTTCCCAGGGGATCCCAGCGGGTAGTCATTACAATGCCTGCACAATCACTTCCATCTGCGTAGAAGCATTGGATACTGGCATGTCTATTTCTGTGGTCCCTCTAAAGACCCCCACCTTCTTTGAATTGTTGCTCCTCTCAGAAAGACAGTCAAGGCTGTTGGTTTGGGAGCTGCCACAATGTCGACTGTCGGATCAGGACTGTCCCGGGCTATTTGTGACTGAGAGGCCTTACATGGCTACAGGCTGGGAGAGACTGACAGAAGTGATATAGAAAGGACATTGTGGTCGAGCCACATCACTGTCATTTACAATTGGCTTTTTATAGTTCTAGAAGCTGTCGTTGCAAATGGCAACTTGCTGAAACAATCTTTGCAAATGAGTCATAAATGAGCCTGAAGTCCAAAATGGAAGAGGCTCATCTCAGCAAGCTGCTTGTTGGATTGATATTTTCTGTTAAGGGGTCATTATGATAAAAAGGGGTTTATTGTGATGGCATGAATATGATCAGTCGATTTGATGACAGTCTGCCTATTAGTCCCAAACAGTTGTCAACCTCCGGATCTGAGAAATGAAGTCAATGTCAAAGTGCCTTAAACTTGCATTCTTTCTAACAGCCAGCAGGGGGAGACTCCTCTGGTTGTTAAAAGAAGTCTGATTGTATAGAAGTCTATGAGAAAGTGAGCCAATTTCTCACTTGATTTATTACCTCAGTAAACATTGTAAACATGAGTTTATGGTCTCAATCGCTAGTTTCAAGTCTTCTTCAATACAGCATGATGTTCATGTAGTAAATTATGGTCCCATTTAGAGTCAAATAGACCATAAAGCAGGGGATGCTTTAGGACGTGGCTACCTTGTGATTGACAGGTCACTACCACGGCGTTGTCCGGTCTGGGAGTTGTCCAGGTTTTCTTCCTACAACTTTAACTCTTTCACAGTGTGTTTTCAGTTCATTAAAGTTAAATATAAGTGTTTTGGTCGCTTAAAAATGTCTTATTCAGTGTTTGGTTGTACAAAAAACAACAGGGTGACGGCCAAAAATCAAGATGGCAACGACCAAAATGCCAAACTCAAGGCTTCAAAACGGCAGTCCACAAACGGTGTTGACTACGTCCACTTCTGAAATACAGTCAATGAATCCAAATCATTAAATTTCATGGTAATACATCTGTTAAACTTTGAGATTCCTTATGTATGATTTGGTATGAGGTTGGGGGGTTAAACGCTGCATATGATACAAATTGAGATGGCAAACTTTTGGACTTTGTAGGTGACATACTCACTGTAAACTGTAATGTTAAGGCCTTGTCCACACGTATACAGATGTTTTTGAAAACAAATATTTTCCTCTACACATTTTGGCCTCTCGTCTACATGCAAACAGAGCTTTAGGTCACTAAAACAGAGATTTTTCAAGTGCGTTTGGTAAATAATGTCATCATCGCCTCAATTTGCTCATTCCCGTTGTTGCTTTGTGTAATGAGCATTCCTTGGTGCTAAAGGAAAGGTCAGTGGGAATCTGGTTAGTTGAGCAACACTGTCTCCTAAAAAAAATGATGTTCATACACGAGTAATTTGGATTTGCAAATACATTTGAGGGTAACATAAAGTTGCCTGGATTACATTTCTTACTTGATACTGTTGGACAATCCGACAACAAGGCGGCAGAATATGTGGAATAAAAAAAGATAATATCTCTGGTTCTGCTGCATTGATTTTTTAAAACCGACAATGTTACAGTGCAATGATAAATAAATGGAGTTCTCTTTTAAGGTTGGCAAACATTGTCATCAGCAGCCGGTCGAAGCCGGACGGTTTTCAGCAGTCTCATATCTACGTTTTTTGGCGAGAAACTTGAAAAAATCCAGTTGTTTGAAGGAGATGTTTTCACAGCAATATAAAATAGATATTAGAGAAGAAATATGACCTGTTTAACTTCCTAAAAAGCTTATAATACAGTATATAGAACTACTAATGCCAAGATTTTTTTTAATCAAAGCAAATAGTTAAATAAAAATACAATCACTTTCTTTCCTAATCATTTGAATTGTGTGTTTTTTAAGCAAATAACCACTATGGATGACAATAACAGGTAAAAGGATAATATTTTTTATAATATTTAAATTTGAAATTGTAATTAAATTATTTTGTCCCTAAAATCAATGAATAATTAAGATAAATAATCATGATCTCAATATTGATCAAAATAATCGTGATTATGATTTTGGCCATAATCGTGCAGCACTAATATAAATGTATTTTGTAGGAGACAGGGTTTGTTGAGATATCTTACATGTTGGACAGAGAATATTATCCTTGCAGGCCTCGCTGCAAGTGGTATAAAAAGAGTTATTCTTATTCTAAATGATTTCAATGTCCTTTATGGTTGTGTTATCTGACATGTTTCTGTGTATGTGTACTGTATGTTACTTGGCCTGTAGCTGGAGGAGGAGCTGCTTGGTCTGCAGAAGAAGCTGAAAGGAGTGGAGGATGAGCTCGACAAATACTCGGAGTCGTTGAAGGATGCCCAGGAGAAGCTGGAGCAGGCGGAGAAAAAAGCAACAGATGTGAGTGAAGGGAGCTGATGCAATGGGTCACATTACTGCAGAGAGGCGACTATATTAAGACCACATTAACCTATTGTACTTAGTGCGGTCACATCTGATCCCCTCCACGGTAACACAGGGGCCATGTTGTTGGGTACATGGGCTGTCAATGTTTCATATATCACTACTCAAACTGATTCCTTCAGGTGTTGTAAAATAAAGTAGTGCCAGGCTGCTTAACTTGAATTACTGCTCAGTTGTAAATTTAGGCCATCAGTGACATTACAAGTGATATAAACCCAACAGTGTCAAGTCTTAGCTCCTTCTGTGTTTCAAATATGCACAGAGCAGCTGTCAGTCAAACTTTACACTCCCACATCTCATGTCAAATAATGTTGACCTTCTGGAGCACGATTCCAAGCAGGTTGTGCTAAATCTCCAAATCTGTAGTTCCATTTAAAAAGTGCTGCTGAGTAGCCGTCTCACCGCTGACAGCACCAGCAGAGGCAGTATTAAATCTGTCATGTGGAGTATCAGATTCGACCAACATATCATAAAGCTTGTCAGCGCCTTGAGGCAAATGCCATCTAACCAATCTGGGGAGCTTGACGTGGAGGATTTGGTTTCTTTAATCCTTGCTTGACACCAGCCTGTGCAGATGCTGCTGTACTGCCGTTCATGTGGAGCCCCTTTGAGTGCACACTGTGGGCTCAGATAAAAGTACAGTTTAGTAAAAGAATGCTAAAACACTGTATATCATAATATACATCATACACCAATATTCATATGAAGTACTATAGTATACTAGAACTGGTATTTCTCCCTTTTCCAAAACGTTGAACACTATTGAACAGGGACATACAAGGTGGTGCCACCGCGGAGCAAAAGAAAACACAGGACAGTCCAGGACTATAGTTGATCCTGGCTCAACTTTTTCTACAGCCACCTGATTCGACTGTTATCAGGCCATTAAATAGGCGTTATCAGTCACTATAAGCTTCATAGATGCGGGTGATTAGGGGCCTACTGTGCCTACTACATTGTAAACGTGAAAGTGAAAGTAAAGGCAACACGTTCTAACATGTAAAACTGAATGAAAGGTCATGTTTTGAACACAAACAAAAAGGCTTTTTTAGGTTTAGACAATGAAACAACAACTTCTTTAGGTTTAGGCAAAAAAAAATTAGGTTTAGGATATAAAACTACAACTTCTTTAGGTTTAGGCAAAAAAAAAGTTAGGTTTAGGATATAAAACTACAACTTCTTTAGGTTTAAGGCAACAAAACTATTACTTCTTTAAGTTTGGGCAAAAACAAAACAGTTAAGTTTAGGGAAAAACATCATGTTTTGGGTTAAAATAACATCTATGGTCCTTATAGCGACGGATAACGCCTATTTAATGGCCTGATAACAGTCGAATCGGGTGCAGCGCAAGTAAGCAAACCTACTTCCTTGCATTTCAGAGACGTTGTTTCCCCCTTAATTGGTGTTGTTGGGTAGAACTTCCTCCCAGGCTGTGGCTGACCTCAACAAGCTTGGAAGCCACTTTTAACCGTCTACCTAAAAAGTATTGTCTCCTACCTAATGTCTGTAACTAACCATGTTACTGATGGAACTTGTTGGTGTAGCTACAAACCAGTGCTCTTACACCATTCCTAACTACTACTGTAAGTGTTCATTTAACTTGCTGAGTATAATGTTAGTGGTTTATATTACAATACCACTAAGCTTATGCTCAGAAAGTGCTTTGAGGACCAGGGCCAGGAATCCTGGACAGTTATGACATGTTTCCGTGAGTTATGAGTCACAGCATTTCTGACCAATTATAGTGCAAAATATCAGAAGGACGTACATGTAGGGACGGGTAAGGTCTCACTTTATTCGTCCTGAAAGGAGTGGGACCTTCCTGTGTGCGCTGTTACGGTGATGTTACCAAAGATGGAAAAGAATTGAAGCAATGCATGAATTTGTTTATGCTCCCACTGCTTACTCACTCCAACTCCAACTCCAACTCCAACACGAACATCTCAGCCTCAGGACATCAAGTTCTACATATTTGCACTGTTAACGCAGCAAGAGAGTTGATGCCATTTACAGTCTGCCGTGTCTGAGCAATTATCTTTCTTGTTAAATAGCTGCTTTATATAGTTATGGGTGTGTGATTGAATAATATTTTTATATATTATAATCTTTGAATGCTCTAAAGCCATGAAGCGTTTCATAGAGTTCATAAACCACATGGCTTGCTTTACCATAAGTCAAATGAGCTTTACCAAACCTGATAAAGAGAAAATAACTATAATAACAATAACTAAATAACACACTGAATATTAATATACTGAACAGCAATACCAAATTCAGCACAGGGCACTGTTTATTTATATCTGGGGTTTTGTATATGAATTAGTTGAGAGTGAAAGCAGTGTTTGAAAGTAAATTAGTCAATATACATCCTGCATGCTGTATATATACATCTTATTGTTTCAACTGCCCCCATATGCTGTTACAATCTGCCCTGCACGTAGGGGGGCAGATGTAACATTTGACTTCTTGTGTTTCAATCAATATTGTGACTCTAACATTGCTTGTAAAAACATCCGGGTATTTCAAAACTTGATCCAGATAATGAAATCTCATGAAAATCTCAATGAAATCAACATGATCTCACTGACTTTGTCCCAGTATTTCAAAAACATTGTCAGGTTGGATCATAGTGATATAAAGACTTAAATTTGGACACACTGGACTAAACAGCACACTATTAAAAAAAATAGGCAAACATGATACAAGTAGATGTAATTACTGTGAGCAAGAGTATTGCATTGTGAGAGATATGAGGGAGAAATCCAAGTACACTTTGATTTAATAGATATTCTACAAAAGAACTCACTAAATGAGTGTATATATATATACATATATATATATATGTCAATAAATATGACAATAAATTATTTTTAAGACTCATATTTTTCAATCATATTAATTTGTCTAAGATACTGAAATAATATTATATATATATATGTATATATATATTTGATATATATGTATATATATATATATACATACATATATACTGTATATACATACATATATATGTATGTATATACATATATATGTATGTATATATACATACATATATATGTATACATATATATATAATATTATTTCAGTATCTTAGACAAATTAATATGATTGAAAAATATGAGTCTTAAAAATAATTTATTGTCATATTTATTGACATATATATGACAATAAATTATTTTTAAGACTCATATTTTTCAATCATATTAATTTGTCTAAGATACTGAAATAATATTATATATATGTATATATATATTTGATATATATGTATATATATATATGTATATATACACGTATATATATACATATATATATGTATGTATACATATATATGTATGTATATATACATACATATATATGTATACATATATATATATAATATTATTTCAGTATCTTAGACAAATTAATGATTGAAAAATATGAGTTTAAAAATAACTTATTATATATATACATATATATATCTATATATATGTATATATATATACACATATATATGTATATATGTGTATATATATACATATATATGTATATATATATATAGACAAATAGACTAGACTGTCTATAGACTTAGAGAAATTAATATGATTGAAAAAATATGAGTTTTAAAAATATGTATTTATTGTTTTTGAATATTGTAAGTACTAGCCAGTCTGCTCCACACTCCAGCAGACCAGTAGGTGGCGGTAATGCACCAAATCGTTGTTTGCCAACCGCCAATAAACACCGAAGAAGAAGAAGAAGAAGAAGAAAACAACAAACATGGCGGACCATGTGCCAACAGGAGCAGGTGTTAGCGCAGATTTCGCCTCCAAATGTAAGTAAATGTTTGTCTAATATGCATTTGTAAGACTATACAGATGGCAAATCAGCATGTCTTGCTATCCAGCTACTTGAATTGTTACCAACTTCAAACGATCGCGTAACGATCTCTACTTATTCTCAGCTCATGCTAACGGGAGCTAACTGCTCCATTGACTTCTATGGTAAAGTAGCTAGCGAGCTTTCTATCTTTGCTGATGTATGTTTGACAGTCTGTGGTTAAACTTTTAAAAGAAGATTACTTTTAATTACGCCATATATTTACTTGTGAATCAAACACCAATCTGTTCAAAGCGTTTGAATCTACGATTTTCGCTGCGCTGGAGCTACTAACGGTGCAGACTCTCTTTAAGTGACGTCAGGCTACATGTGCACAGACTGCTGCAGTACTTGAAGTTACATATTACGAAGTGCACTGTTTGGGGGTTGAGTTTCTGATATGTTTTCGCATGCATAAAAGCAATTATATTTCACTGCTACACCGGACCCCATCATCAAGGTAACAGAATATTGAAATGAGCATGCAAATGGGTGTTATAGCTTAATTGGTTTTACAATGTTTACAATGCATGTCACAATAGAACTCATTGGGCAGGTAGCTCAACCTTAATAGGTTTCTGTCTCCATAAAAACCTCTAGATGGACTCTTCTGGGTGTGGGATCTCTCACCAGCCACATGCTTCCAGCAGCCAGTCGACAGAAGACTGCTCCCACCTCCTAAACCACTTTTGGTGATAGTTATATGAATCTTTTCAGACCATCTTCCAGCCCACTGCGAATGCATCATGTAGCCTATATATTATCAAATACTGTAGCTCCTGTACCATTTATTAAGGCTGTTCATCTTTGCCACCAGGTGGCTCAGGACCCCTGCACTAGAATGCAGTGTTAATAACTGATGGTAAATAAGCCTATATACTTGAACATCCACAAATGTGTTTCTATTTCAAAGCATGTACAGTATATGTATCTTTTCCTATGCAAAATGTTAAATTAATCTGTATGTTTTATTTTATTAGGGCCCGAGCACGAAAGTGCCAGGAACCTATTGTTTTTGTCGGTATTATTATTTTTCTGCTGCAAGAACGCGTTTTTGACGACCTTAGCCATCCCCAAAACTCACCAAAATTGGAACATGCGTCGGGAGTGGCGAAAATTGCAATGTTCTGTAGTGATTGGGAACGGGCGTCGCCAGCGGGCTCTATAGCGCCCCCTAACGCGTCGAAATCTAAAGTTGATCCGATATTCATGAAATTTGGTATGCATATCCCACTCATCATTTGAAACATATTCCTCATTGGATTTCATTAGCTCCGCCCACCCAGAAGTCGGCCATATTGGATTTCATGTCATTTTTAGCGTTTTATAGGCCGCGTACTTTAACGAACTCCTCCTACAGATTTGATCTGATCGACTTGAAATTTGGTCAGGACCATCTTAAGACCTTGAAGATGAAAAGTTATTAAAATGATGAGTGTTCACTTAACGACCGGACCGTAGCGTGGCGGCCATTTTGAGCCATTCGCCATGAAACAGGCAGTTATTGTAACTCAACTGTACATAGTCCGATCTGCCCCAAATCTCTCAGGTATGATGGTGGTCCAGTACTGATGACATGTATATGAAAAATTATACTCATAGCCCCGCCCCAAGACGTTAGCCCCGCCCCCTTTCATAACTCATGAACCGTTTGTAGTAGAGTCTTGTGGGAGGTGTCATATCACTCAGCAGAGAGTGCCTGTTTCATTGGTGAAAGTTATGCCCGCCCCCTACACATTAGCCACGCCCCCCTTCTAACTCGTGAACCGCTTGTCGTAGAGCCTTGCAGCAGGCGTCGTGGCGCTCGTCAGAGTTTCGGCTTCACGGTGCCCGGCCGCGTCGGTCGGCGTCCCGCCAGCATCCCCGACGCGCAAGGGGCGAGGGCCCGTTCATCGCTGCTTGCAGCTTTAATTAATTTTGTGTTTGCTGGCTTTTTTATTTTAATTTATTTATTTGTTATATACATATTTTTTTTAAATCTTGCTACTCAATTTTGTACCATCATTCTCTGTATAGATATGTTATTATAGGTTATATTGTCTAGGCAGTGGAGGGGTGGGAGAAAGTGAAAATGCTCCATGTTAAATATCTGTGAATAATGTTCTTTTTCTTAAATAAAAATATTATAAACAAAACAAAATCAGGCGTATCGATCATTTATTTTGAAATTGCGACCGGAAGAACCGTCGCGTTGGTTGCCCCGGACCTCTGACCGTTGCCACGGAAACCCCGTTCTCTTAATAAATACATCCGTGGTGACACACCTGGGAGAAGAGTTGAGTCCTCTCAGCATCGCAGCATCTCAGCATGGCGACTTTAGCGTCTATGGACGCGGTGAGGAGGAAGATCCAGACTCTGCAGCAGGTCGCCTTCGAGGCGGAGGACCGAGCCGAGCAGCTGCAGGGGGAGGCGGACACGGAGAGGCAGAGCAGAGAGAGGGTGCGCACTAGAAGCTGTCAAAGATATCGATACGAGGACAGGAAGGGACACATGCTATGTTATTCTCAGAGTTTTCTAATCCTCTACTGCAACTATTGGATGGAAAAAGATATTGAGTAGCACTGTAATCGAAATTACTCCAAACTTGAACCAAACAAATGAGTTCTGGCTCCTCATCTACCTGTTCCTGCAACAGTCTTCACTTCTTTGGTGCTTCTGGACTTTTTCTTTTCCCTCTCTGACTGCTCCCAGAGGACTGGTTTTATTTACATTTTTTATTTGATAGGGATGATTCAATTGGTTCATATGCAGAGCATTAAACTGATGTGCTGCACAGAGAGTTTATAGCTAATTTTCATCTCTTGTCCCTAGTTGGGCTTTTACATATACAGTGTAATTAAAATATACAGCTTTCTATATGATAAAACAACAATACACTACAAATATGGAATCATACAATACACATAGCCTACCACAATACACTAATACACCCTGGTAATGTACAGTACAATTTGTTAAAAATGGATACAGCATGTAACCTTTGTTGTAAAAGACTTTATATCTGGAATCAATTTGATTTCAGTTGGTAATGTGTTCCAGAGTTGACAGCCCTTTATGGAGAAATGTCCAAATGTAGTTCTACGATTTGGTATTTTATTTACAGTTGCCATTCACCATGCTCCTGTTGTTTTCACTAGCTACTATTTGTCTTATTGGTTTCTCTCTTCTACTTTTCTTAATATATTTTAATTTACTATATTATATATTATAGTTATTATATTTTATTGTATTTAAATGTGACAAATAAATACATAGATATAAATTTATTTAATTGTTCTTTATTATTAAAATAATAAATCGTACACCAGCAACTTGGTAAAAAATCTTCAAAATTATCAGGAATTACAATTCAGGTCTAAACCTTTTTATTGCAGCAGCAAATTAGTCAAAATTTAAACAGGAATAAAAATTCCAGTATATAATGTTTATAGTATATAAACATAGAATTGAACTTAATAGATCAGCCCCATTGTCACCGATACCTGATCCAGCTATTTGAGTCAGTATCGGCCCGATATCCGATCTGGTGTCGGTGCATCCCTAATAATAACCACATCCAAAACATGATGTGAACACTCAAATTACTAAGTCTGAACTGAGTATAAAGGTCTGCCGTATGAACATATTTGTCATTTGGATGCTTCAAGAGTTACATAAAGATCAAATAATTGAAAGAAATTGTTGTATTGATTCTGTTTTTTAAGTATTTGATTCATGCATTCAGATATGGATTATTAGTCTGCTGTTCTATAGACAGTTATCATTATCATTGTGGCTGTAATGTGACTTCAGGCTCTTATCTATAATATATTGTGTGTGTGTGTGTGTGTGTGTGTGTCTCTCTCTACAGGCTGAGGCAGAAGTGGCATCTCTGAACAGGCGTATCCAGCTGGTGGAGGAGGAGTTGGACAGAGCTCAGGAGAGACTGGCTACCGCTCTGCAGAAGCTGGAGGAGGCTGAGAAGGCTGCAGACGAGAGCGAGAGGTGAAGAACTTCATGTCACTTGAATGATTTCCGATTGTGTTTGCACGGCTGGATTAAACCAACCAGATCATTTGCACTCAGTGGTACTAAAGGGTGGGGGGGGTGCTATGACATGAAAAAGGGACATCGATGCATACCCTTTATACGGAGGGGTTGAATGGAACAAATAACATACTGATGATTTTGCTATTCTCTGACCTTTTTATGAAGACTGATTGCCCCATAAGTGACAAACTGATGTTTAAAAATGTTTGATTTCCATTGACTGCAATGGTTGACATGAGGATAGAATTCAAAATACTGTCAAATGAAATCTACCACCCTGCATCTACCATGACCTCAAAATGTTGTCATTAATTTTCATGAACTTTGGAGCTTTATTTAGCGAGAATTGGCAATATCTATGTACAGTACTTACACTAAAACGTTTTTATGCACTGTGGGCTCAATTTTTGATAATACATAAATCTGTCTGGATGGTTTGTGGAGAAAAGAACGGAGTCTGAAGATGCAGCAAGTTTGGTGTCAATTAAGCAAAAAAATGTAGGAGGAGATAGGTTTAATAAGTTTTACAGTTTTTAATAAAAACAGAGTGATGGACACATGTATAGAGTTGTTTTTGACTGTCTGCTCCTCTCGTCACTCAGAGGAATGAAGGTCATAGAGAACAGGGCGTCAAAAGACGAGGAGAAGATGGAGATCCAGGAGATGCAACTGAAGGAGGCCAAACACATCGCTGAGGAGGCCGACCGCAAATATGAAGAGGTGGGGGAATCACTGTTTGATGTCGTAAACATACAGTAAGATGTGTCCCAGTTCCACACTACAAGCTGCACACTCCAGGTTGTCAATATGTTCACACTGGAAAAGTGACTGAAATAAAGAACATTAGAGACATTAAAAAACAAAAAGAAGTCAGAGGTAAACGTGTGCAGATTGACAACAGATGATATGTCAGATTATCTCGGCGACATTCAGCTCAGATATTATGTCACTTTGTCACAGGGATAATACACCAAATGGTATAAAGATGATCTGAAAGTAATAAACACACATTTTATTTTCAACAATATTTTTATTATGCTTTTAAACACAAACACAGACAAAACCAACAATATACCAACACACAGTAGCCACAAGACAATACTTGGTGATGGACGAGTAATGAGTTTACGACTTGGACTTGACTTGGGACCCATCCCTGAATACGGTACATACTCCACAGAATTAGTATAGTATTGAACCCAGGAGTAGTACCAGTGAGGATGAATGCTAAAAGTGTGTGTAATGACAGATCATCTGTTTAAACTCTGTGTGTGTGTGCTGATTGTGTGCAGGTTGCACGTAAACTGGTGATCCTTGAGGGTGACCTGGAGCGTTCAGAGGAGCGCGCTGAGGTGGCTGAGGCGTAAGTCAACACCTCACACCAACACGAGAGCCACCGTACATTATTCATGTTGCCATAGTAGAGATCATGTGATCGCTACTATGGCAACATGTGATCTTACACATTCACTGTTCATTGATGAGTTTCTTACTTTACAACAGTGTTGTGTTTGTAATGTTGACAGTAGTGGAAGTGCTGCATGGACTCATGTAATGATTCTCTTAACAACTGCAGTCAGTGATTGTTTTTGATTAATATACCCTTTTATATTCTTAATTTTTTAAGCATTTGGGCTATAAAATGCCAGCAAATGATTATGATTGATTGATTATTCACCCAATCATTTCAGCATGAGTGCAAAGTATTGTTGTAGTCTAGCATCATGTGTGATCATAACGAATACACTAATCCCATAGAGGCCAACCTGGTTGTGTGTTTTCATGTAGTGCATGCCTGAATACACCAGAGGCCTGTACTACGAAGCAGAATTTGGGGTTAGCGAGGTAACTTCAGGGTTTAACCCTTTAGGGTTTTCAGTCCTACGACGGGACGGTGGTTCACTTCTTATGTTGAAAACATAACCTGCTACGGAGCAGATTGGGTTCCAGATAAGAGATCAACTCATATAAAAGCACCGCCTACTGACCAATCAGAGCTCGGTATGCAGATCGTATGATAATATTACACAAATACGAAGAAGTTAAAGTCATAATCCAGGCTAAAAACAACACAGTTTAAACTGACAAATACAGGAAGGACAGCTGACTGTATGCTCTGGGTGTTTACCGCTTTGAATTATGTTTTTATATTTATTTTTTTACTCGCTCTCAAGTCCGTTTCACACTGGCGGAGTCGGGGACGCAGCTGAAAAAAGGCTGAAATAGTCACACACGTCACAACTTTGTCAAAGGCCATAATGAAGTGTAATTATCTCATCCATTACACTATATCTGACTTTTCAGGCCGTTAAATTAATGTCAATTTACGCATTCACACATCGACATTTTTATTTTGCCAGCTGTCCTTCCTGTATTTGGCAGCTTCAACTGTGTTAATTTTAGCCTGATTATGTGTTTAACTTCTTCGTATTGTTTAATATTATATTTGCTCTTGGTTTGTAAAATGTGCTGCTCTGCTGACAGCAGACTTGTCCATGCTTGTGATTGGTCAGATGCTGCAAACACCATTCCCTTTCATGTGACCAGATTGAGAAACCCTGGGCTGATTTACTGAGTTGATAACCACCGTCGTAGGACCGCTTAAGCGTGATCTTGCTTGTTAGGGTTAGTTAAACCAGATAACGAGAAGATACCCTGGGTATGTTGAACTCTCTTCGTAGTACAGGCCTCAGCACCGGCGGTATGAGACTTGTTACTGTTTGTTGTTGTGTTTTTGGCTGCCGTGCCCACTGATCCCCCCACTCACCCCCGACCTCCTGGACTAACCCCTTCAGGCGAGTGAGGGAGCTGGAGGAGGAGCTCAGACTAATGGACCAGAATTTGAAGTCCATGATGTGCGGAGAGGACGAGGTACTTAACTGTTCGAACTCCACCAAGGTCTAATTCTGCTCCTCTGACCTGCAGCCTCTCAACCCCTCTCTCTGTTTCCTGTCTAGCCTGCACTTAGCCTCAAGCACTTAACCCTAGCACTAGCACGTAAAGGACAAGTCTGCTGATGTTCTATATTCTTTTTCTTGTTAACAAATCCCATGAAAAGAAAAAAAAAACAAGTATATTTTACTGCACAATGAGTACTTTTACTACTGATATTTAAGTACATTTTACTGCACAATGAGTGCTTTTACTACCGATACTTTGAGTGCATTTTACTGTACAATGAGTACTTTTACTAGTGATACTTTAAATACAATTTACTGCATAATGAGTACTTTTACTACTGATACTTTGAGTACATTTTACTGCACAATGAGTACTTTTACTACTGATACTTTGAGTACATTTTACTGCACAATGAGTGCTTTTACTACTGATACTTTGAGTGCATTTTACTGCACAATGAGTGCTTTTACTACTGATACTTTGAGTGCATTTTACTGCACAATGAGTGCTTTTATTAGTAAAATGTAACAAAAGTATCATCAGTAAAAGTACTCATTGTGCAGTAAAATGTACTTAAAGGATCAGTCTGAATGGGATAAGCGGTTACATATAATGGATGGATGTATTGATGAAAATAGTGCTTCTGTTTGGCTAACGTGTTAAAAACTAGAGTGGCCATCTGTTTTAGGAAATTACTGATCCTGATACAGAGAAGGGAAGTCCAAAAGTATTGAGAGACGCGACTAATGTTGTTGGTTCGAGTCTGCACATGGGACTTACTGGAAAAATATAGAATAACAACAGACTTGTCTTTTAATTTGTGATTAATCTACAGTATATCTTAGTTTTGGATGGAATCCTCCACCCGACCATGTCTACATTTTCCATTTAAAAACTTTGCTTAAAAGCCTCTTTCGCTGTCTTGCTCAGAGTCCGATGTAAGCAGAGCAGCTCCAGGACAGATGTCCATCTTCTGT
Source organism: Sebastes umbrosus (assembly GCF_015220745.1). Classification (NCBI taxonomy): domain Eukaryota; kingdom Metazoa; phylum Chordata; class Actinopteri; order Perciformes; family Sebastidae; genus Sebastes; species Sebastes umbrosus. Next base: position 5,223,226 of record NC_051287.1, on the reverse strand, counting down.
CTCTGAGTAAGACAGGATGTCGGAGTGGTCCTTCAAAACGATGTCAGGGTTTGAGCTCTTCTGCTTTCCTTCCTTTCAAATCACTGCTCTTTCTTCCTTCTCTTGCTTTTCCTCTCCCTTACCTTGCTCAGTAAATCGGGTGACCTTGAGGAAGAGTTGAAAAATGTCACCAACAACTTGAAGTCACTGGAAGCCCAGGCTGAGAAGGTACAGTAGGAGCAGCTGATGGGGCATTCAGCCACAGGCCAGACCAGCCAGTCACAGCACACATCCAGTCCTCATTAGGGACGTAGAGACCTGAGAAAGAGTTCAGAGGAAGGTTCTTTGAACAAATGAAGCTGTGGCTGCAGTCGAAAAGTCTTTTTTGCTTAGGAAGGTTCCTAATGGAGTGAAATGACCCGGAAGTATCTCAGTACCAGCCATGATAAGAGCTGTTTGAATTCTCTAAATGCTAAGGAAAGCTGCTTCAATGCTTCCTTTCTTATCTCCTTTAGCACAGGATACACTGGAGCATTAAAGTTAGGTTAAAGTAACATAATAGCAAGGTTCAAATGCCCGTCAGCTGTCTTAACATTTCACTATTTCACACTCAATTATGCATAATTATCCGACTTGCTTTTCTTAAAGAAATTCAATATCTCATATTCATGAAGTCTGTCTCCTTATACGCAAGTTGTAAATGTATTTTAATATCTTTTTATGTTTGGATTTCAGTACACACAAAAGGAGGACAAATACGAAGAAGAAATTAAAGTTCTTAGTGACAAACTGAAAGAGGTGAGATTTTCTTTCTGTTGCTTACTCCTCCATGTGAGGTTGAAGTGTTCATACAACATGTGTGACTGTGTGCTGACACATGGCGTGCTGTGGTTTTGTGTCCCAGGCGGAGACCCGTGCCGAGTTTGCCGAGAGATCTGTGGCCAAGCTGGAGAAGACCATTGATGATTTGGAAGGTATTTAACACTCACTCACCTGTGTAACATGTCTGCTCCCTGTCCTGCAGTGATTAATGTTAAAGTAACAAACAGCCTCGCTAATTCCAGTTCTGCCTGTTGGAACTGAATTGATGACTGGCTGGACAGCTGTGCTGTGTACTGCAGTTTATCACCTCTAAAGCTGGGCATGTGCTGTACGATTTTTAACCCGTTTCTGGCCCAAATTTTGAGCCGTATGACTCATTTTAGAGTCTGATCGAATTTCAGCTTTGTCGGCCTCCAGAGGGTCACCTGAATGCACTGATCATTTACATTAACAACTGATCTAGGAAGTGTGTAGGCATGGCCTGATACTGATCCTGTTGTCTCTGGCGTGTTGTAGCATTCATTGATGACACTGCATGACCAGTTTGAGTGTGCTAGTGTCTAGAGATCAGGGGTTACATCATTTGGCTGAATGAGCTGTAGCTGTTGTGCTCAATGAGCTGCAGTAACCAGCTGGTGTGATGACATTAACTCCAGAGACTGTTGGTCGTTCTGTTCAGCCGAGTAGACTGTTGTCAGGCTATTAAATAGGCGTTATCAGGTGCTATAAACACCATAGATGTGGGTCAATAGGGGCCTATTACACCCACTAATATCATCTATTCACTAGTAGATCACTGAAGGAAGCTATAAAAGAAGACAACAGCGACCTCTAGTGACCGTAGTAATTATAACAGGAGCAGAAGCAGAAGTCAGGCGCTGTAGTATAGACAGTGTGAAACTCCATAAGGGGTGGAGGTAAAGGATGATGCATGGGTTTGTGGTTTTGTTGCCTAAACCTAAAGAAGTTGTAGTTTTATTGCATGAATCTAACTGTTTTTTTCCTAAACCTAAAGAAGCTTTTTTGTTTGTGTTCAAAAAGAAACGTTTCATGCAGTTTTACATGTTAGAAGATGTTGATTTTAAGTTTCACTTTCACTTTTACAATGTAGTAGGCGTAGTAGGCCCCTATTAACCCAAATCTATGGTGCTTATAGCGACTCATAACGCCTTTTCAATGGCTTGATAACAGTTGAATCAGTTGTTCAGTTTGAGGGTTACCACTTTTGATTAATTTTCTGTTTCCTGTCCTTTCACCTCATTCCATTTCCTTTCTGCGCATCTGTCTGCTCGGTCGTTCGTCTCTCTATCTGTGTGTTTGTCCTCCTCCTTATCCTCCTCCAGATGAAGTGTATGCTCAGAAGCTGAAGGGCAAGGCTCTCAGTGAGGAGCTGGACCTGGCCCTCAACGACATGACTACACTGTAGCGCCTCTCTTACTTCCTCTTTGCTCCTCCTTCCTGTCTGAACTCTTCTCCGCCTGCTTGCTGTTGTTTTGTTCCATTCCACAGTGGTATCAGGGGCTGGAAGATTCTAGAAATGCAATGTGCCAAATCCACCCACCCCTTCAGTAATCTGTAGCTGTGTTACACAGCACTAGTCTTTGTACAGAGGGTTAAGTTATTGCTCACCCAGTCACTGCTGTATGTCTGCAGGTTCACTGAGTTAATGTCTTCTCTTTATTGAATACCTCCCCCACCACCCCCCACCCTCTGTAATAAATGTATTAAAGCTCTCTTGACTTTTCTGTCTCCTGCCAGTCTTGTCTTCTTTCTCTTTTGTTTACTTCTTCTATTTATTGTTGTTAAGCAGTGCATGGATAATAAACAGCACACCATAATGTTTCCTAGTTGTAACAGAAATAAGCTTTGATGCACAGCAACGCTATCTGTCTCTCCTCCACTCCTCTGAGCTCTGTGTGGGTACCTTTTTTTCTTATTTTTTTAATGAAGATAACTAATTTACCAACATCAAAGCATAGTATCATGAACTCAATAAATACCTCTTAACATACCAGGCACATTAGATTAAATTATATAAAATTATATTATAACAACAAAAAAATTAAAGCTGCGAGCAGCGATGAACGGACCCTCACCCCTCCTCGCGCGTCGAGGGTACTGGCGGGACGCCGACCGACGTGGCCGGGCACGGTGAAACCGGAACTCTGACGAGCGCCATGACACCTGCCACAAGACTCTACGAGAAACGGTTCATGAGATAGGAAAGGGGGCGTGGCATATGTGTAGGGGGCGGGGATAACCTTACCATTGAATCAGGAACTCTCTGCTAAGTGATATGACACCTTCCCCAAGACTCTACGACAAATGGTTCATGAGTTATGAAAGGGGGCGGGGCTAATGTGTATGGGGCGGGGCTAACCTTAACCAATGAAACAGGAACTCTGCTGAGGGATATGACACCTCCCACAAGACTCTACGACAAACGGTTCATGAGTTATGAAAGGGGGCGCAGCTAACGTCTTGGGGCTATGAGTATATTTTCCATGTACATGTCATCAGGACCGGACCCTTATCATACATGAGAAAGTTGGGGCAAATCGGCAAATACTATGGATTTATTTCTACGTACTATACTATTAATGTTTTACCACTTTTCCGACATAACGTACTATGAATTTTTATCACTTTTTTTGACATACTATACTCTGATTTTTTTTCAGAAAAGTTTGAAATACTATACTATGACTTTTCTTTCATGAAATTTTCGACATACTATACTATGACTTTTTTTTAACATACTTTACTATTACTTTTTTCGACATACTAGACTATGACTCTTTCTATATACTATACTTTGGATTTATCACTTTTTTTGACGTACTATATTAATGTTTTACCACTTTTCCGACATGGTGTACTATGAATTTGTATCACTGTTTTTGACATACTATACTGTGACCTTTTACCACTTTTTTCAACATGCTGTACTTTGACTTTTTTTTACATACTAAACTATGACTGTTTTCAACATACTCTACTATTACTTTTTACCATTTTTTTTTTGACATGCTATTCTATGACCGATTTCGACATACTGTACCTTTTTACCACATTTTTCGACAATCTATACTATGACTGTTTTTGACATAGTATACTATGACTTTTTGACCACTTTTCGACATAGTAAACCAACTTTTTTTTACCACTTTTCCGACATCCTATACTGTGACTTTTTTACCACTTTTTTGGACATACTATACTATGACTTTTTTTTCATGAAATTTTCGACATACTTTACTATGACTTTTTTCATGAATCTTTCGACATATTATACTATGACTTTTTTTTCATTGAATTTTCGAGATACTATACCATTTCTTTTTTTCATGAAATTTTTGACATACTTTACTATGACTTTTTTTTAATGAATCTTTCGAAATACTATACTATGACTTTTTTTCTTTGAATTTTCGAGATACTATACTATGACTTTTTTTTCATGAAATTTTCAACATACTATACCATTTCTTTTTTTCATGAAATTTTCGACATACTTTACTATGACTTTTTTTCATGAATCTTTCGAGATACCATATGACTTTTTTTAACATACTTTACTATTACTTTTTTCGACATATTATACTATGACTTTTTTTGTAGAATATCGAAAGATTTTATGAAAAAAGGCACAGTATAGTATGTCGATAATTTCATGAAAAAAGTCCTAAAATAGTATGTCGAAAATTTGATGAAAGAAAAGTCACTTAAAGTATGTCGATAATTTCATTTAAAAAAGTCATAGTATAGTATGTCGAAAATTTGAAGAAAAAGTATGTCGAAAATTTCATGAAAAAAAGTCATAGTATTGTATGTCTAAATTTGAAGAAAAATTTGACTGTGCATAAAGACTGAGTAGAATTAGAGGGCTTCACTTCCAGACAGGAAATGTATTTGGAAACTCAGCTGTGACTTTGTTTCCACCTCCAGAGAAACTGGCCCAAGCCAAAGAAGAGAACCTGGACATGCACCAGACCCTGGACCAAACCCTTCTGGATCTCAACAGTCTATAGAGACCTTTTCAAAGCTAGATGAAGGACAGCAAGGCTTAATCTCCCATCGTTCACCGCACCACAGATGGATTCTTAATGCAACATCAACAGTTTTTAAAAAGTCATGTGAGGATTGGTTCAGATGTAATAGATCCCCTGAAGTGAAATGAGCAACAAAGTGTTGTAAACGGAAAGCTATTTTGTGTGCACTACAAACTATTGCATGCTCTATATAGGCCATCAGAAATGATCTTATCATCAATAAAAAGCTCCTTGAATTCACATGTAACTATCTTGTGTGCACTTGAAAGTCACTAATAAGCACAACTATTTCAAGAGCAATTGTTTCTATCAAAGTTTGGTAAAACTTCCTTTTACAGGTCTGCAAATTTCATGGTAATTAGGTGATAATTATCAAGTAACCTATTTGAAATTTCTTTGGAATTACTGCCAAATTACATCCCTAACGTTTAGGCCACCACTGCACAGGTAAGAACATGAGTTGTACATCAAAGTCAAATGGATGATATCAGGATAAATGTACCATCTCTTTTCCAAACATACACCCACAAAAACAATATGATAAATAAATATGAAGCACAACCCCAACACATACACAACAAGAAAAAAGAAACAATCTACTCAATAACAAAAGAGACTTCCCAATTACAACCTCAGGGTAGCGATCACACGTCATAAGAACAAAGATCAGACTGTAACAGTCAGTCAGTTGTAGCATTACTGACAACACACATTTACTTTGTGAGAGTTAAACATTTGAAATAAGCCAAATATAGACAGAGAACAAATATGGAGGTAAATTATTCCAGTAAATATTAATTTGTCTTCTATGGAGACCATAAAGAGGAACTGATCAGAGCATCCCAGAGAGGAATTTGAAATGAAAGAAAAACAGTTTTAAACAATATGGATCATTCAAATATGCATTTAAAATAAATAATAAAATAAATTGTTGTTTTGTATCAAAAGGGAAAACAATATATATGAAAAGAAATATAAAGTATGTGTGAGGGTAAGTTACTTATAAACTTATGTTGCCTTTTGTTGATCTGCTCACACTGAGTTAATAAACAGTATCAGTCCTAGGAATACTTTGCCCACTAGGTGTCTCTCGTGTCATATATACGGAGCATTTACTGCTATAAAGATGTTTTTCTTTACATACCCCTATAATTCATTTATTAACTGTCTGTAAATATGAAACAATTCAACTCACTGTTTACTTTTTTCCCAACAACTCTGTGGACAATTCTCTGCTGAAAACAAACAAGTAAATTAATTGATAAATAAAACGCCATAATATTGAATAATCAACTGTTAAATAAATACTAATACAAAAAACTACCCATCCCAAATTCTATTTGAATTTCTCTTATTAAAATGTTAAAACTGTTTGTTCATAAGAGGTTTAACGGGGATTTAGTCCAAACATTAGTAACGTCACTATGTAGCCTAACATGCATTGCTTTATCTGTGAAAAGGACAAATATATTTGTTCATGCGTAGCCCATATTTTGGTAATTTTCATATTCTGTCACCTTCATTAAACTTGTAAGCAAACTGGCAAAGAGAGGGTTTTAATAAGGTCAGTAGAAAAGAAAAATATATATTAAAAGAAAAGACTTTTTGCATATATTATACTCTCTATTACACTCATATACAAACAATGAGGAAGTAAAGCCAATATCAACCAGACACAAGGGTTCCCAGGACCATTTTGTCCACTAGATGTCTCTCCTGTCATATAAAACATTTGCTGCCATAATGAGTTTCTCTTCTCAGCTAAATACACATCTCTAAGGAACGCTGTGCTGTAATATCCCGAATATGAAGCTACAGTAATAGAGTCATTTCCGTCTGTTGATGGGGAAAAGAAACCAGATGCTCTAATCACCGCAACTCCAGTACATAAAAACAAACAAAACAATAACATCACAGCCTCGAGGGTCCACTGAAGAGTTTAGTCACGGCCAAAAGTCCCGTCAACGAGGACCACAGATGTGACTCACACAACATGTCCAGGGGTATAATTGGACTTCCCGTTCCCGGCTACCCCGACCAAAAACCACAATGTCTTTATAAACCCTATAGGATTTACATTGAGTCCATTCAGTGGTGAGTGGGCTGTGAGTCAGTCCAACATTATGGGCTTCTCCGTTGTTAAATGGATCACTGGAGGTTTGTTAAAGCACAACACAAACAATACATTTAACTAACTTCACTATAACAGCGTAACCTACAGCTCCTGTACAGTGGCAATGGGTCCATCCCATGCTTTGCTTTTAAATCTACCAGATATTTTTAAACTAGATTCAAATAACAAATGCAGCCTATAAACCTAAAGTTACACTCTAAAAATACTTGGTTCAAAACATACCAAACACAACCAAGTCGCCATTACTGGTGTGGCATCTCCCTACAATACGCACACGTTTGAATGCAAGCTGTCTCAAGAAGTGTGCAATTTTCTACTTTTACCTTTACTTTCTATGTAACTTTACTTTTGACAACGATATCTAAGAGTTTGGGAAGAACCTGAGCAGTTCTGAGCTGCCTGACCTTTAGCCTAACTTGGTGAAACAAGTAACGTCAGCTAAATTAACTTAGCTAGCGTAGCTAACGTTTAAAAGGTACTGGCATCGTAATGTTTTAATTGATACCCAGCTCTAGTTATTATGGTAAGGATGTCCTCTGAGCGAGGTGAACGGCATTACCACGGTTTTGCACTCGGCGACTCAAGTTAGTCTTGAAAAGGGAGGGGTGAGCGGAGGGGTACTCAGTTGGTTGCAATCTGCAACCACACCACTAGATGCCACCAAATCCTGCACACTGCACCTTTAAGTAAAGGATCTGAGTGCTTGCGCCACTGCTCAAAAATAACTAGTACACCCATAGACTGTATATAAAGATGGACAATTTGACAGCTTCCAAAAAGTGAAGCCAAAACCTCTCCATCACCCCCTGGTGGCTGGCTGCAGTATAGGTCATAAAGCCCGCCCCCCGCATGTTAGCGGATGGGACATGGGCCAAACTAAAAAGTCAGAGTACACATCAAATACATTTTTCCCAAAGATGGTTTCTGTCATTTAAGATAGATACTGTGAAATTAATAAATAAAAACAGTTCAAACTGTATTTTTCATTAACAGCACAAAGCTGTAAATTTCAGCGAAAGTATAATAATGTTAATTTTACAGTAACATAAAGGCAACCCTGCTGCCAGTTCTTTTCTGTTATTTTACTGGGGAATTCTTTACAGTGTAGTTTAAAATGGAAAATATTGCACTCACAAAAAATACTCCAAACTAAAAAAATTGAAATCAGACTGTGATGTGTTTGTTTGTGTGAGTGTGGGAGGAAAATGCCTTGGGAGACACTGTCCTCCACCTCCACATCTTTTTGCATTCTCTCTCTCTGTTCATTTCCTGCCCCCCTCCTCCTCCTCCTCTTCCTCTCTCAGTGTAAACACACCCCTTGGTTCCAGTGAGAGAGGACTCAGTGAGCGCAAGAGGAGGAGGACCGTCACACAGCAGCCGAGCAGCAGCCTCCAAACATCTCATCCTTTTGACATTAAAAGACAGTTTATTTTTTACAGCGTGTGCCTTTATATATACATGTATAATCTCCGCTATCTGCAGACAACACAGTGTGCTGTTACATCTGAGGTAAACGGCCTCATCCAACCAGCATTTGGGAGATAAACCCAAGGAGTTGTTCTCCTCTCCGAGCGCAAGGCTTGCATCGTGGCTCTGTCAGAAGCGGCATGTTCGAGGGATACCGCGGACACTATTGAACTCCTGCTTTCACCCAAAGAGGTAAAATAACAATACATCACATCATCTATTATAGATTATTAACATTAACCTTATATTGTGCCTTTCTGATCACCTGCTGATGGAACAGTCCGGTGCCAAAGCAGAAAAAGCGCACCAGAAAACAGACCAATGGACAAAAGATTGTTGTCATTCCTCGGTTATATACATTTTGTTATAGCTATAATTTACTGAGCGTCTATTTCTTTATTTCCCTGAGATCTCCTCCCAGTCCTTTGTGCTCTCCTCGGCATCTTGTCCATGCATACCCATGCATGCTGTCTGTTTATTTTTGTTTATAGCTTATTTTGTATATTGTATATTGGTAGAAATAATTTTTTTTAATTCTTATTTTATTCTAACGTTTTTATCTATTCTTTTGTTATTATACTGTTTAACTTGCACCAACAAAACCAAAGCAAATTTATAGTCTTACACCTGGCAATAAACACGATTCTGAGCATCAGATTCTGATGCTCCAGATGTTTGACATGTTTTCCATCAGGTTTGGTGAGCTCTTCTTGGTGATATATTCTCTATAAGTGTCAGCAGGGTTTTGGTTTTTAAACACCTCACTCTGATGTTTATGGACATCTGGGGTGAGACTATAAATCTGGGATTAAGATTGATGCAGACATGCAGATCAATAAGCTGCTGCTGCTGTTGTCCTCTTGTTTTGCATCTTGTTTCTATTTTTTTTTTTGGTGGCAGATGACCAGAACAGAACAGAACTGGCCCACATAAAGCCTGCTGTTTACTTTTGAAGTCTCTCCCCACCAATCCCTCTTCCTGAGTCCACGGTTGACTGTGAACACCTGGCAATGATTTTAAAACAGACTGCAGCCAGCCAGGCCTCAGATATAGAGTCCAGAGAGAGGCAGCATGTGTGCAGTGCATGCCTTTTTTTTTTTACTGTGTGCTTTGTTGAGTGTGGCATGTAGGCGCTTTCCTGTTATGTGCCTGTGGATCTGTTTTTCTGTGGAGGGGATGAGGAGGACAACTCTCAGCCTCCCAGCCCACCGCTCACTCTCTGCTGCTGCTGCTGGTGGCATATTATCTCCCTCTCAGGGCACGCTGGTGTGAATGTACTGACTCAAATATAATACCATGAGCACTGATTGTAGGTAATAATAATGATAATAGTTATTAATTGATTGGTTTTAGGGCTGAAACTAAATTTAATTAGCATTTAATACGGTAATTACCTTTTTTTAAGTCTAAAAATGTTAAAACTTGTGAAAAACTGTCCATCACAACTCCCCAGAGTCCACAACAATGACGTCTTCAAACGGCTTGTTTTATCTGACCAACAATCCAAAACCTAAAAGTAGTCAGATTAATGTGATATGTGACGAGGAAAAGCAGCAAATCCTCATAGAGTGTGATTAGTTTTAGGGCTGCAACTACATTTAATTAGCAATTAATCCAGTGATTACCTTCTTTTAGTCTAAAAAGGTTAAAACTTTGTGAAAAAAAAATGCCAATAACAACTTCCCAGAGTCCATGATGACATCTTCAAACTGCTTGTTTTATCTGACCAACAATCAAAAACCTAAAGGTAATCAGATTACTTTGATATATGAACAAGAAAAGCAATTTTCTGTCGATCAACCAAGTGATTGTTTTCTTTATGCTGAAATAAGAGGCTTCTGCATTTTTATCAGATGGTTTCAGTGAAGTTACACCCGCAATGAAAATGCAAATAACCTTCATGGTGCTAAATAAACAGTCATGTAATAAACTCACTTCATTATAACACCTATCATCAGTGGAATTCAGGTGAAAACAAGCGTTTTAATGAAAAAAATATTGTATTTCCTCATACAAGTTATCTAAATTATAAGTCAATTCTAAAACCACCAGTCAACCAAAGTGATGTAGCCAAAATGTTGGAAGTTACTACCTTTCTTCTGGCAAGATTACAAACTTGTAGTGAGGATTTAAAAAAAACAACAACATTTGTTTACTCTCATTTAGAGTTGTCAACATTATCTTAACTTTTTAAAAAGTTTTCCTTGATGGTCCACAAAATTTACATCCCTATAATTAACATTATTTGAGTTGCAACTAACAATTAATTAATTCAGTAATTGATTGGTCTACAAAATTCCAGAAAATAGTAAAACATGTCCATCACAACTTTCTAAAGCTCAAGGTGGCGTCTTCAAATTGCTTCTTCAGTTCAACTAACCGTCTAAAATCAATTCAGTTTACATTCACAGACCAATACAAGCAGCAAAGCCTCACATTTTAGAGGCTGGAATCAGCAAATGTTGACTAAAATGATCAATCATATGGTTGCTGATTAATTTCTGTCGTCAGCAGCTTATTACCATCAGGATCTTTTTACACACACTGTAACAGTGTTTATTGTGAACAACCAGATTAAAGTTATATGAGTTGCAGTAATCTGATTTCCCCAATGAACTGTGTTTACATGTGCCGGGTTTAATGCCCAGAGGGACGTGAGGTAGTTTGCAAATCATTTTCACATTACTGTACATACAGCCAATAGTCTTGGATCTTATGAACAAGGAGTACTAGGATACAAAATCTACCAGAGTCCATGTAAGAAAATATGATTTTAAACTCTGAAACCATCCAAGTTCTTCTTCGATTCTGGCATAAAATACTAAAACATCCTTACTGGACAGATGTTGAGGACAAGCAAACTCGTAACAAAGGACACATTTCCATTTAATTTACAAATAGATGAACAGAGGGTTTTCAAGACCTGCAGGTTTAGTTGTTAATCCAGGCTTCATCCTTTAATATGCAAAGTACCTGGTTTACGGCGCTCCTTCAGCTCTCATGCACTCACTGTATGCATGAGTGAGCCCGATCATCCAAGGACAACTTTGTTTATTGTTTGAAGAAATGCAAAACACCTTTAGTGATGCAAACTCATTTATTTATTTTTTAAATCAATGTATTTTCCCGATTCCTCCTACGAGCAGAAGATTATCATACTGCATACTTTCCACTAATTGAAGTGTTTATCTGCCTGTCAGCTACTGAAGGTTATATTTATTAACATGCTAATTATTAGTATCTGCAAAAACCTCTCCTATTTAGTGCCTGATTTATTAGAGGGCACTTATTCAAATCAAGCCATTTACAACTTCCAATTAGAAAACATGAGCTGCAGTATCGGTGCTGTGTGTGTGTGCGAGTGTGTGTAGGAGGTGACATGTGCAGGTGAAAGAGCTAAGAACGGTGAGAGTATTCTCATTAAAGCTGAGCCAAAGGCCACAAGATGACGGGTTGCCAGTTTTGTCAGCGCTGGAATGCAATAAATCCTGTTGAACCAAGGTTGCGGTTGGTTTTGTATTTAATCAAGTTGCGATGAGTAATATTCTGACTCGTGACTGTATTTCATATATAATAGACTTTTATACAATCAGACGTCTTTTTTTGCAACCAGAGGAGTCGCCCCCTGCTGGCTGTTAAATAGAATGACAGTTTTAGGCACTTCAGCGTTGGCTTCACTTTTCAGATTCAGAGTTAGCCCACTGGTTTCAACATTAAACCAGATTTTTTTTGGTAACTCATTGAGTCTACAGACATGTTAGTGGCTTTGTGAGGAAGTAGCCTACTTAATCACAGTGGTGCTTTGAGCTATATGCTAACGTCAATTTTGACCCAATAATGGCGCTATCTGAAAATTCAGAGAGCCACCAAGTTATGAGGCGTCATCATCTGGGCACCATGAATGTCTGTACCAAATGTAATAAGCAATATTTGTTGTGATATTTCAGTCTAGTGGACCAAAGTGGTGGACTGACTGACATTGCCAGTCAGCTGTGGATTTACCAGGTCAGACAGGGACTGTGGGAACAGGGTGCGGGAGGCACTTGACACGTCTAGAAATTGGTTGGAATGAATGTGAGCTCTGAGCGAGGACGGGGCAAGGACAGTGAAGATGGGAGCTGTGACTTTCCGGAGGGGAGTAAATTCTGTGCATTACTCAGAGGCTTAAAGGAGTCCTGCTGTCTCTTTCTTTCCTCTTTTCTTAAAGAGCTCTGCAAAGGGACTCTTACTTGTAAATCATGGTATCTCTAAAAGAGAGGGGGATTAGTGCTGTTTGGGGTTGAAAGTAGAAAAGCCTCAAAAAGTCTCTGCGAGAAGACAATAATTGTTATCTACTTGACCTTCATAACTCCCAGGCGTATGCTGTTTTGCAACTTGTAATCACTGGATATCTTGCTTAATGTCTCTCTAACTGTTGGGAAGGATTGCAATACTAACCATAAAATGCACATCGTTCATCAAATTATGAATATTAGGGCTGCAAAAATGTAATATTTCAGCATCAATATCACACTGTGCCTCTACAGTCGGAGAATACAATTTAATAAGGAAAGTTAGGCCCACTATAACACTTTATCTTCAGAGACTTTAGATGTAGATTGATAGGATAGAAGATAAACTCTTACTCTAATGATCTAATTTCTTTCCTTATACTCTGTCTTGACAGCAACAGTCTCCCATCATTACTGAAAGCTTGCCTCCTCTTTACGGGAAACTCATTATTATGATCTCTCGGGTCTTCTCACAACTTCTTCTTCACCTACAGCAGCGGATATAATTGATGTGTCGTTTTTTAACTTTCTCTTTTTGTCTTACTGGCACATCAAAGTCAGCCCTTTATTGAATTTCAAAATGATTTGTTTGCTAGACTGTCTTTACTTTGAGTCACAGTGAGAATGCCTCTTCCGATGGCTGTCTCAGCTTTATGATGGTAGCAACTTCAAGCAAAGGACTTTTAAGATGATGTGAATTCATAAACTGAAAAACACAAGGAATCTAAAAAAACACCTACCATTTCCTCAGCAAAACAGTGTAGAACCTTGTGTCATGTACTTTAAATATGAAATGCATTAAAGAGAGATCTTTCTTGTCTTTTCTTTTTCAGGATTCAATGAAAATGTCCGTGTGTGTCCATGAGAACCGGAAATCCCGAGCCAGCACTGGCTCGATGAACATCTACCTGTTCCACAAGTCCTCCTATGCGGACAGTGTCCTCATGCACCTCAACTCGCTGCGGCAGCAGCAGCTTTTCACGGACGTCCTGCTTCATGCAGGCAGCCGCTCCTTCCCCTGCCACCGGGCCGTGCTGGCTGCCTGCAGCCGCTACTTTGAGGCCATGTTCAGCGGTGGGCTGAGGGAGAGCCAGGCCAGCGAGGTCGACTTCCGTGGCTCCATCCACCCGGAGGTTTTAGAGCTCCTGCTGGATTACGCGTACTCGTCACGTGTGGTCATCAACGAAGAGAACGCAGAGTCACTATTGGAGGCTGGGGACATGCTAGAGTTTCAGGACATCCGGGATGCCTGTGCTGAATTCCTAGAGAGAAACCTTCACCCGTCTAACTGCCTTGGCATGCTGTTGCTGTCTGACGCCCACCAATGCACCAAGCTGTCAGAGCTCTCCTGGGGTATGTGCCTCAGCAACTTCCCCGCCATTTGCAAGACAGAGGACTTCCTCCAACTGCCCAAAGATATGGTGGTGCAGCTTTTGTCACATGAGGAGCTAGAGACTGAAGATGAGAGACTGGTTTATGAAGCTGCCCTTAACTGGATCAACTATGACCTGGAAAAGAGGCACTGCCACCTTCCAGAGCTCCTGAGGACGGTTCGTCTGGCCCTGCTGCCCGCCATCTTTCTCATGGAGAACGTTTCGACAGAAGAGCTGATCAACGCCCAGCCCAAGAGCAAGGAGCTGGTGGATGAAGCCATCCGCTGTAAGCTGAAGATCCTGCAGAACGATGGCGTCGTCAACAGCCCGTGTGCTCGACCGAGAAAGACCAGCCATGCCCTATTTCTTCTGGGAGGGCAGACTTTCATGTGCGACAAGTTGTACCTGGTGGACCAGAAAGCCAAAGAGATCATCCCGAAGGCTGACATACCCAGCCCCAGGAAGGAGTTCAGCGCCTGCGCCATCGGCTGTAAGGTGTACATCACTGGTGGGAGAGGCTCAGAGAATGGTGTGTCCAAAGATGTGTGGGTCTACGACACCGTCCAAGAGGAATGGTCGAAGGCGGCGCCCATGCTCATTGCCAGGTTTGGCCATGGCTCTGCGGAGCTGAAACACTGCCTCTACGTGGTGGGAGGTCACACGGCAGCAACCGGCTGCCTCCCGGCTTCTCCGTCTGTATCACTCAAACAGGTGGAGCAGTATGACCCGGTGGCAAACAAGTGGACCATGGTTGCTCCTTTGAGGGAGGGTGTGAGCAATGCAGCAGTGGTCAGCGTCAAGCTCAAGCTCTTTGCCTTCGGAGGAACCAGCGTCACCCACGACAAGCTGCCCAAGGTGCAGTGCTACGATCCGCAGGAGAACCGATGGTCTGTGCCCGCGTCCTGCCCGCAGCCGTGGCGCTACACGGCCGCCGCCGTACTGGGAAACCAGATCTTTGTCATGGGTGGGGATACAGAGTTCTCAGCATGCTCGGCTTATAAATTCAGCAGTGAGAGCTACCAGTGGACTAAAGTGGGCGATGTGACGGCCAAGCGGATGAGCTGCCAGGCCGTGGCATCGGGGAACAAACTGTACGTGGTGGGGGGGTACTTTGGCACACAGCGGTGTAAAACTTTGGACTGCTATGACCCCACGTTGGACGCCTGGAACAGCATCACTACTGTGCCATACTCGCTCATTCCCACTGCTTTCGTCAGCACCTGGAAACATCTGCCTGCTTGAGCCCCAAACCCTCTACCTACACCCTTTCCATGAGGTAAGTTTGACCTTTCTCTTTGTCTGTTACAGGACTTGGGGAGTACTACTGCATTATGTGAAACAAGTTGCATAAAGATGGGTCTGAAGACTACAAGTTTGAAAATGAAAAAAAAACTGGGGGTGTGGAGTTAGAAAGAAGTGAGCTAATTAAATTTCTATAGCCTGCTCCATATCTCTGCATGAGGTCAGCAGCTCAAGGCTACATAACACACCCAAATGTCCAACCGAACTGTTGGCAGTCGAGTTGCATTATGGGGAATGTAGGTGCCAGAATTTGACAAGGAAGAAGAATGGGATAAAATCTCTATTTCTGCTGCATCGATGTAGATTTTGTTTTCAGTTTTATGGGAGGGAAACGCTAAATCAGTGGAGATGGACAGCTGCATCTTCTCCTTGTCTTTTAACCATCTGTAAAACGTTGATATTCAGCTGCATGTTTAATGTATTCACTCATGTATTTATTTGTCTGTAAATGAATTACAGCCCAATCAATGTGGGATTTTAGAGGCAGATAAAAACTTTAACGATATATTGGCTGATATTCCATTCTCACACTTCACAAACATTTTGGCAGTGATCCTTCAAATCTGGCAAAGATACACAAAGAGGTTAAAAATATGGAATTATGCAACCTATAACACAGCGATGTACTGCAATTTATATTTGCAAATCTGTCAACATATATGCTGATTCTGACAATTACAGCTGCAACGAGTAGTCGGCTAATTGATTAGTCGATCGACAGAAAAATAATCGCCAACTATTTCAATAATCGATTAATCGTTAAAGTAATTTTTCGTTCAAGTATTTCTTCATATAAAAATATCAGAAGATGCTGTTTTTAGCCTCTAAAATATGGTGATAACCTGCTTTTCTCTGTTTTACATCATATTAAAGTGAATATCTTTTGGTTGTGGACAAAACAAGACATTTAAAGACATCACCTTGGACCTGGAGAAACATTTTTCACTGATTTCTGACATTTTATAGAGCAAACGGTTAATCGATCAATCGATAAAATAATCTGCAGATTATGAAAATGATCGTTATCTGTGATACCCAGTATTGATCAGGTTCTGATATGCATTTATTGGGTCTTTCTAGCTTTGAGATTTTCAGAAATACTGACAGGATAAGCGGAGTCATCTCAGAAGAAGAGAGGAAGCAGCACTAGAGGAGGGAGGGTGGGGGGATTGATAGGGGCTTGTGTGCGTTAGTTAAGTGAGTTATGTGGCTGTGGGGATGGGCCGAAGGACAGAGAGGGTAATTGAAAGAGAATAGGATACTTTTATTGCTCCTGTGGGGGAAATCCCTCTAAGAGGAAAAAGGGGGTCTGCCAATTAGACAAGCCACACACCAGCAGGCTGCAACGCCCCGGCGAGGCTAATCCACTCTCAGTCGCCTTCCTTTGACGAGGTTATGGTCTTTACGCTGGGCGAGAGGGAAGGCAAGCCGGCGACTCACGTGGTGTCGGAAACCATTCATCATGAGTCGCAAGTGGAGGTGACTGAGAGAAGTGGCGGCGGGGGAAGTGAGGAGGGAGAGTTGTAGAGCTAGACAAGCTCTCCCCCACCCTCAGACACACATCATCCTTGATGGTGGTGGTCCCGCTCTGAAAATTTCCCGTCGTCTCTCCTGCCTCCATCTATGTCTCATTACAACCCTGCTCTGATGATAAACAAGGCAGACGCATGTGGAGCATGGGTAGTCAGCAGGCAAAGCTGATCTTTCTGCATGCCGCGGGCTCACGATCACATCACATCACACGATCACTACACCCAACACACCCATGCAGGCAGTCCCTTTTCATTTTGCTGTGTTTATTGAAATGTCTGGGGGCCCTCGGCTCCTGAGAAAGCCAAGGAGAGAAGTAGAGTGACTCCCCAGCTGTCCAGCACAGTTTCCCATTCGATAATGCCAGGAAGCAGCTTCACTGCTGCGATGCTGTGATGTTCCTCCTCTCCACGGGATGAAATATTTGTTAAGACTTATTATTCCCTTTCTTTTCAGTGACTCATCTCTGAAAAGGAGAGACTAGACTGAAGGTCTGAACTATCTCTAAGCCAAGCGAACACAGTGCTCAGCGGAGGATATATAATCCTGCTGCTAATTTAATACAGAATTTGTTTTTGGTGCGTCTTGCCTGTCATGGCAACTGACAGTCAACTCACTGAAAGACGAAATGTGGAAGAATGGAAAAGAAGGCTGACTGTTTAGGAATGAAAGGGGAAGGAAGTATGTTAGACCTCACAGAAGGAGCTTGTAGCTGTGACAGAAAGAAGAAGTTCGTTCTCAGTTTTTCCCAGGGGAACAACTCCAACTTTTAGATTTTTTATATCTTTTTTCTCGTTGGAAAGCGCTTAGTAGGTACAGACAAAATCAAATAGTGCAGTATTTTTGACTGACTTCCTTTATGCTGATAATGTTTCAGGATGACTGTTGTTGATTTTAGATATTTAGAAGGTACTTACACACAAAAAAGTAACAGAAACCAAATAAAGGCATTTATTGTTCGCTAGAATGGTATAATGAACTGAACATAGACGCAGCTTTAAGGCCAGGAAAATGTAATTTTTAAACAACAGTATATGCCTATTTTATAATAACCAAAATTGCAGAATATATGACTAAATGTAGCATCAAAACAAATGGTCTGAAGTAACCTGATCAGCTTCATCTGGTCTCCGATTCAGTCAGGGTGGATGGGTGCGTCAAAAAATACCAGACTTCCGTCCAGAGGACCAGAAGCCAACATAGTTTATTTGTCACGGAACTTCCGTACTTAAGTTACACCACTTCCAGTGTTACTTTAACCCAAATCACAAGCTTTTCCTAAACCTAACTAAGTGGTTTTGTTGCCTATACCTGACCAAGTCGATATTTTCCTAAACCTAAGTAGTTTTGTTGCCTAAACTTGACCAAGTCAACCTTTTCCTAAACCTAACTAAGTAGTTATGTTGTCTAAACCTAATCAAGTCGATCTTTTCATAAACCTAACCAAGTCGACCTTTTCCTAAACTTAACTAAGTAGTTTTGTTGCCTAAACTTGACCAAGTCAACCTTTTCCTAAACCTAACTAAGTAGTTATGTTGCCTAAACCTAACCAAGTCGATCTTTTCATAAACCTAACTAAGGAGTTTTGTCGCCTAAACCTAACCAAGTTGTTTCCTGTAAAGACGGAAGTTTTTTTTGACAAGTCTGTACGCATGTAACGAGTGGAAATAGACACATGTGTCACGCGTTGCTGGACATTCGAAGGAAAATGCACAAAAAATCTGGAATAACTTTTCGTAAGATATCATACGAACTGTTGCATGAGCATACATTGGTCTGTATGCTAAATATGAAGCTACAGCCAACAGCTTACTAGCTTAGCGTAGTCTCTGCAGCTTCGTATTTAGTGTACGGACATGAGAGTGGTATCAATCTTCTCATCTAACCTGCAAGAAAGCGAATTAGCCCTAAATGTCTAACTATTCCTTGATGCTAACTTGAAACAAACTGTAATCCAGTGGAGACATTCCTCTCCTACCCAGATTGCTACTGGGTAGAACGTGCTCTTCAAGGTCTACTTATTCACTCATCACATGTACGTCCTCTGGCAGCGACAGCAAGTGAAAGACCCACGTCCAAACAGAGATAGCTGCTGATATTACATTCACATTAGACACACAGAGGGCTGCCAAGCCTGTAACCATCTGTGCCGTACAGATAAGTACATATTCAGTAAAGGCTTTTAAAAAAGGAAAGGTCAGAGTGAAATTCTGAGAGTTAAACACACTCAGATGTGAAAAGAGTAGTAGGCTGAGTGGGATATAAGAAGCTTGACGAAGGGCTGTACTGAGGAAACAGAGGAGGTGGATTCACCAAATCCATTCGTCTTAGCGGCGTCAGAGAATATCGAAAATATTGAGTATCATGATATTATGTTTAGTGATACTGTATCGATTCATAGTTTACATGCAAAGATTAACTCAGTCAATACTTTATTTCAGTTGCAAATATATGTGCCCGCCAGATTCTTACCAATACACAGCCCTAATTAGTAGGGCAAGTCAAAGTTATGTCGAACGCATTAACGCAACTTGTGATTTTTTTGTTGTCGCGGGCTCAGTTTGAAAGCCAGAGTGAAGATACTGGCATCATATGAAACTACGAAACTTAAGGAATCTATTAGTACCAACCATGTCATACTAGCTTGTCATGAAGGAGGTTAAATAACGCTCCAAACTTACGCTAAATTTTGACGATGAAAAACTGGATACAGAGCGGCTACATTAGCAATACTTCTTCAATTTAAATTAAGGAAGCGGGAACTAAAATTTCGAGAAAGTTGTGAGGTGATCCAGGAACTTTCAGCCTCAGATTTATATTCCTTTCTGTTTTTAGACTTTCCTTTGTACTTTGAATAATTAAAAAGTCACCTTTAAACCTGTTGAGCGTTGTTTGCTTTCAGGCGTCTTATTTGCCCATTTAACGAGTTATTCTTTTCTCCTCTCACCTCAGATTTCCCTGTTTTGCATCATCTACTGGACTCCAACTGTGTCATCTTCCTCTGAAAGAGACGCCGAGCAGTGATGTACAGACACCCGCATTCATCTTGATGTCGCAAAAAGACGCAGAAGCTGGACAGAAGCCGGACTCTTTACTGGAATGATGTCGTCTCTCATTTCCGAGAAAGGAAGCTGAGGCATACCGTCCAGTACAAACATACCAAACAAACTGCTGCTTGTTATACGACGCACAAACTCCAACCTTGTGTACATCTGGCATATCAGGCTTTCACGCTGCCATATGAGGACTGCAAACATATCACACAACCTGCATATTTTTCCCCTCATTTAGTCATGACAGGCTTGTGAGGATCTGTATTGATGTTTTTCTCTATGATAAAAAAAAAGTAGAAAAAAAATACTCTTTTCATCGAGGCTGCAATGTATAGCATGATGGATGTTCTATTAAGATTGAGGGAGGGAGGATGCAATGATTGGTGTGCTAAAGAACAGTTTGAATATAGCTGCTTTATAAAAAGGCACAATGAAGGAGCAAATCACCTTCTCTCCTCTAATAAGCTCTTTTGTTTTACCCCTTTTTTATTCTTCTTTCAAAGACGCGCTCTGACACAGAAACAAACCCTCAAGTGTTCCTCTTATGAAGGCTTTGGCAGTTTGCTGTCACTGCGAGCCACGAGGTGTTGACGACCAACACCAGCTGAGGTTGAGGAGGATGGAGGGGGATCTGTGCGTGGTGGTGGTGTGGGGTTGGGGGTCGATGTGCCTCGGGGTCACGACCTTACATGTTTGCTTTTTCGCAGCTACGCATTAACGCCCGGTTAACTAACCCACTGTACACAGGGGCGGTATTCAGTGTTTCAGAAAGAAACACTGTCACATTCAGCTGTACACTTAACGCTGTAAAAGACCGGCTGTGCTTCTGTTATTCTGATAAAAGCAGTTGCCTGCTTTGCTGAGTCATAGCTGAACCCTTTCTAAGAGCATGTCCACTCATAGTGATTCAGTAAAACTGGCATGAACTCCTCTCTGTGGTCACAGAAATCTCGTCACCTTAATCTAAACTGAGAATGAATCAGTTTCTTTTTTGCTGCAAATGTAGTCTTAATTTATATGACAATGCTTACTCTGTTATGTTAATATGTTTAATCCTATTTATTTCCTCTCTGCCTGCATTCTGATGTGAATGTATGTTTCGGGTTGTGTCATGCATGGCCAGGTGTTGTGTTTTATTTGATCTCAGTTGGGCTGCATTTTGCACAATTCAGTCTTTCCCAGGAGGAACTTTAAACTTAAAAAGAGACAGAGGTGAACCTCTCACGGAGTACGGGTGGGGAGAGGAAGAACGGCTCGGATTACTGATGGTGTGACGCAGTTTAGACCACAGGGTCGCTGCCTAAATAAGAAGACTGAATGTGGTTGAAAGATCATTTCATAAGCTCTAACCTGGGTCCGAAGCTGTCTTAAATCGTCCCGTCGGGGGCCCAAACTGCACCAACAAAACAAGAACCATAAAACAGATGCTGGAACAGTGCAGTATGCGGCCCAGTACCTAATAACCCTGACATGGTTAAGAATGCGACAGTCCTTGCAGCTGTCCTTGGGACAGCTGCAAGGACTGTCACATGTGCTAACTTGGCTCTTCAGGGTGTTAACCCACAGTCTTCTTCACCGTTAGGTTGGGAAAGAGTTGAATCCTGTAAGCTGTGCATTGATAAGGGCAGACACCGCAGTGCTTTTCACCACAGTGTCAATGATGCACATATAAAAAAAGGAAGAAAAAAAACATTGCAAGTTCCTAAAGACCAAAAAGAAAGAATGTCTTAAACACTTGCATATGAAATACTTGGTAAGTCTAATCAGTGTTTTTGTCCAGCCCAGTCGCACAGCAGTTCATGAAGTAGTCACGAAATGTAAGGTATTGATTCATGTACATAGACACAAATTTCACTTTTGTTTTCGTGATGGTCAGCAGGAAAACAATTTGTATGTAATCCACGTAATTGTGAACCAGAAAGTATAGAGAGCGGCAAATGCCATGTAGGGAGGAGGTCGGGGTGGATGGGTGGGACAAAAAACACCGGACAAAGTAATGTAACTTCCGTACTTGAGTTACAGCACTTCCGGAGTTATTTTAACCCTAACTGCGATTTTTTACTAAAGCTAACTAAGTCTTTTGTTGCCTAATCCTAGCCAATTGATTCTATTTCTAAACCTAACTAAGTAGCTTTATTTTGAAAAGTCTGGAGGGGAAATTGACATGTGCGTCGTTGCTGGACATTTGTAGGTAAACAAACGAAAAATACGTCACAAAAAAGGGAAATTTGTGTCTATATACACAAATTAAATAGATAATATTTCGTGACTATTTCACAAACTGCTGTGAGACTGTGTTGTCTGTATGTCTGTCTAAGTGACCTGAACATTGACGTTTTACGATTGAATATTAATGAAATCATTGAATTTCAATGTAAGAGGTAATGTTTTGGTGGAATATGTATATATTTTTTCAAATGTCCTTCCTTGTGGATTCATGAAATAAATCAAATACACGGGGATCAATTGGTAAACAGCTCTAAATTCCTGCTCAGCTCCTGAAGCCACAAAAAAAGTTGCTTTTATTGGCTATTTCAGGACTTCTGTGGAGACCCTCAGGGCTCCATGATGTTGACCTCCTCCAACCACTGGACACAGAGCCTCTGGCCCCACCAATCAGACACGAGCATTTTCTTTCCCATTGAACGCAAAGTTTCCCCGGCAACAGCGAGTAATGAATGCCCCTCCAATTTGCACCTAATTGCAGAGTGGCATTTCCCATTTCTACTCTTGCCCTCCGCTTATCCTCTGTTTCATCTGGAAATCCAGCTGGCTCAGATTGGAGCACAGTATCCTGCTTCGCATAATGATGTAAATTAGACAGAAACTGTCAATGTGCATCTTTTTTTTCCTTTGTCATGTAAGAGTTTAATTTCTATTTTTTATGGCATTATTTTGTACATGTGATTTTTTTCACAATGTGAAATTCATGGCTAATAAACATAAGAGTTTTTTCCTCTTGACTGTAAAGCATTTGTTGTCTTCAGTGTGGATGTGAGTTGTCTGTGGGAGGGAAAAGCAGCTTCAGCACAGCACAGGGTGCTTTCTCATTACTGCATGTTTCGCATATTTAGGCAGCTTTGGAGTGAATACAAGTGTCCTGAGGTATTTAAGGCAGTATATCATGCGTACACGGCTTTTGTTCTGTGGAGGAGGGACTGAAATCATCTTATCTATGCCTCTGGCTTTTAAGCTTCCTGCACAAGAACAGGCGAAACGCAGCTAGATACTTTCCCTTTCTCTGTCAAGTCACCTTGGCAACGGCAACCTTTATCTGCAAACTGTGGGGGCTGGAGGAGAACATGAAATCTTAAAAAGCACCTCTCTCTATTCTCCTCCCACCCTGACCTGCCTCCCCTCTCACTTCCTCACGCCCCCTCTCTCTCTCTCTCTCTCTCTCTCTCTCTCACACTTCTCATCAGTGAAATGCATCACAAAGTGGTTTGCCAGCTCGCCCTCCCGCGCTTCACGTTCCCTGGTTTGTAACAAGTCTAACATCCCATTAGTGAGTGACTGCAGAGCCACTCGCTGCATTCCTGCTGCTCTGAGGAGTCTGTTCACTGTTTACATTCTTCGGCCCTGACAAGACTGCTGACCGGTGACTCGAGGTTGAGAAACACCAGTTTTACCAGATCCAGACCCTCATGCATTCACTAACAAAATACACCCATATACGTACTAGGGGAAGGGGCAGCTTGAGAAGTAAACAAGCACAATGTTTGCTGACATGTTGTTAAGAGTTATTACAAATCTAGGTAACACTTCATTTTACAGGTCTGCAAATTTCATGGTAATTAGGTGATAATTAGCAAATAACCTATTTGAAATTTCTTTGGAATTACTGCCAAATTACCCCAATATTTACCTCAACATTTATTATAAACATTATTTAAAGGTCCCAAATCATGCTCATTTTCAGGTTAATACTTGCATTTTGTGTTTCTACTATAGCATGTTTACATGCTGCAATGTTCAAAAAGATCTTTATTTTCCTCATACTGTCTGCCTGAATATACCTGTATTTACCCTCTGTCTGAAACGCTCCGTTTTAGTGCATTTCAACGGAATTGCAATGGAATTGCAATGGAATTGCGTTGCTAGGCAACAGTTTGGGTCCATGTTTACTTCCTGTCAGTTGATGTTATTCACATACACTGCAACAGGAAATAAACTGGGACACATTTAGAATGTTTACGTTTAAAACCATGTGATGGTCTAAATATTGTATATTTGTGACATCACAAATGGACAGAAATCCTAATGGCTTGTTTCAAACGCACAATTTTTGGATACGGGCTGTGTGTATTTCTCTGTATATTGAGCATTTTGATAGTTAAATAATATTTATATAGCACTTAATCCTGCTTTGTAATGTAAAAGACCTGAAAATCTCACTTTTTACAATTTGGAACCTTTAATAATTATATTCTGCTATTTCCCAATAGCTGGTAATTTATTTAATACATTTCGAGGAAAAGAATACAAAGTTAATTGATATGCTTTATTTCCATGTCTGCTGATAAATAGATAATAATTAGCAAATAACTTCTTTGAAATTTCTTAAAAAAAACTCCCTGAATCATGACGTTAGCTACCAGGTTACATCTGTGTAGACAATAAAGTCACACAATAGTGAGATTTGTGCCTGATCAGAAGTGTTTTCTATTAGTTTTCCACCTCTGATGAAGAGCGCAGCGCACAGCCGCTTCTCAAGCCTAAGGGCCCTATTTTAACCATTATATGCTATTTTAGCATATCATTATTAAATAGTGTTTATAATAAAGTACATTTTCAATAAATTTTGAGGTAAATATTGGGGTAATTTGGCAGTAATTCCAAATAAATTTCAAATAGGTTACTTGCTAATTACCACCTAATTATCAGGAAATTTGCAGACCTGTAAAATGAAGAGTTACCAAAATCTACATTATTTTGAGATGAGATGATTTTTTCTCTCCGGCTGAGAACCAGCACAGAAAAAAAAGGGTTGACATTCAAGGTGAAATGTGGGAGCTCTGTGTGCGGGAGGCCCCTCTGTGCCCTGCGTGTGATCCAACAGTCCCCCCATTAATCAAGACAGGAAGTTGAATTTCCTGTCCGCCAGGAAGTATCTCCGCCCCCCCGTCCTCCACCTCCTCCTCCTCCACAGAACATACCACTGATGGCTCAACCCTTCAACACTGTGAATCCTTTGGGTGCTGTTAGCTTATGCAGAGCTTGGCTGAACAGACTAGAGTCTAGTATTTTGTGTGGGCAGTCTGTATGTGTGGCCGAGTGTGATGAAAAAACAATGTACCTACATGTCGCCGTCGCCTGGCAACACCGACATTAGCCGCACACACACACACTCACTTACACACACACACACACACACACATGTACACATGCAGACAGAGATGATAAATTCAAAATTAGCTGCAGATGTCCCTACATTGCACCGTCAGCATCAGGATGGTCATTTATCATGTCTACTAGATTTAGAAGTAATAAAATACCTAGAAAAGATGTAGAAAAAAAGTAGTACAAGCATTATTCACTATGTATACTAAGATGAATTACTAAATATAACATTAAGGTGGAGAGAACTATTACATCCCTGGAAATTATACAACAAACTAACAAAAAATCTGTACACACGACCTTCATTTTACAAAATATCTCCTCCCACACTCGCCGTAATATTTACGTGTCACCACAAGTGAGATAACAAGTTAAGGTAATGTAATGTAGTCCGCAATCTTTGTTATTGTTTCTGCTGCATGCTCATTACACAAAGCAACAATGGGCATACGCAAAATGAGGAGAGAACGCCATCGATTCCCAAATGCCGTCTTACACATCTTCACCGATACAAATTAACCAGACTTTCTAAAAATCTGCCCCTTGGAAGACGTTTTTAAAAATATCCTTTTTTGTGACCCAAACTCTGTTTATGGTGGAGGAGTGACCAAAACGTAGAGGAAAATATCAGTTTTTTTATATATCTTTATATGTGTAGACAGGGCCTTAATGACTTCCCTTTTCTGCCTGTGTAGCTCAGCACAGAGCTCATTGGTTCCTACTGAGGATGCAAATCTTTAAAAACATTACGACATTTTTTTTTTTAATCAAAATATTCTGACTTTAATCTCAAAACCTCAATTTTTTTTACATTAACAGTGGCCATAATATTGAAAAATTAAAAATTTAAGAAAAATATAGAATAGCACCATACTGTTTCTAAATGGAAGTTATTAGGTATAGGTACGAAAATATTACATATTATTGGAATATTTTGCATTAGATTATAGAGCGGCAACAATTAATCAATTAGTTGTCAACTATTAAATTAATCACCAACTATTTTCATAACCGATTAATCGTTTTGAGTCATTTTTCAAGAATTAACAGGTAGGTTGATACAAAGCTGAAGAAAACTGCTGAGCTTCTGAGCTTTCACCCGCCCACAAAGGAAATATTCATACCAAGCAGGGTGGAGCTGGTTTAAACCATTCCAGACACACACACGCACAGACACTGTGATCATGTCAGGGATGTTTTCGAAATGAGAGAGCCCTCCACTGGGCCGTGCTCGCTCTGACCTCTGAGTTACATCAGCATTCAGACGGGCAGCTGAGGACCAACCCGCCTCAGGCGAGGAGACCGTGTCAGGGGCCAGTGTGTCGCTGTCAGATGTCCTGAAATGGACTGTGAAGCAAAGATTTTCAAAACTTTAACTTTCCATTTCATTTGAAATGTCCTGTGAGGTTCTGATGCTATACCTCCATCTATCTCTGTTTCCTTCTCAATGTGTTACCTGCTTTGAAATATCTACTTTAAAGTTTACTGTCCTTTCAAAAGCCCGACAGCCTGCTTATCTTGGACCACAAGGCAGACTCAGGAGATAACAAACAGCAGCAAGCTGGACTGCTAAAGAAAGAGCCACGCGAGGCTCAGATCACTCAAAGACCTTCCTTTATCAGAGCTTCCTTTCACCTGCAGTGCCATACAGAGAGATGTCTGGCTGCAGTGATGTTAAGAAGCTGGGACTCACTGTTGTTTGTTTCCAGTAGCTCAAATTTCCGTATCTCTTAATGTTTTTAAATGTTTGTTTTTTTTACTCCATGACTTCATTAGTCCTGTTTATCCTCCGCAGCATGCGCCCTTGCCCCCCCTGCGTTATCGTGAGAAGGCTGAATGAAAATGGATGAGAGGTAATTAAGTCTAAGGAGGTCTGCTCCAACGCACAATGGCTCCTCTCTTCTTTTGCTTTTTCATTCTTTGCCTGTGCCTTTTGTCTCTCACTTGTGTCATTACTTTAGCCTTCTCCCCCGGATAATCTCCCGCTGACCCCCATCCCTTGAAATGTGTGGCTATCCCAGGAAAGATACCCCGCTGATTGGGTTGCTTTGCAGCCACAAGCCAATTTACTGCTTGAACATCACCTGAAGTGATTTTCCATCAGATGAGGACATTTAGAAAAGCGCTGTAATTAATGGAACACTGGGGAGCAACAAATACGTGACTGACCTTCACCATGTTCCTCTCCACTGCTTTGGGAAGATCTCCACAGACTTTTAAAGGCAACAAACTTAAACTTAAAGGAATAGTTTGACTTTTTGGGGAATATGCGTATTCACTTCCTTGCTTAGAGTTAGATCGAAGGGGAAACAGCTAGCCTGGCTCTGTCCAAAGGTAACCAAATTGGCCTGCAGCACCTCTTAAGCTTGATTTAGGCTTGCCACATCCACGAGGGTCACGATTGTCCGCACGGCCAAAGTGACGTCACACCATCAGATATGGCCCTTCGTGGTGGTTCCGTGCGGCAGGTTTTCGCCTGTCAGTGCACATCCAACATTTTCTAACTATGCGGATGGGTGGAGAAAATGGAGACGTTTGACGATGGCAGTTTGCCGCGAGGAAAAACTGCACAGAGTATAAAAGATCCAAACGTTTCCTCGTCACGATTCCGCTTCAGCTCATGTCCATGCTACCTTTCTTGCTGAAAGTATAACTGTGGTGTCGTGTCTAGAGGGTAACCCACAAATTGTGAAATCTGGCAAAAACTTGCAAAAACTCTCGCAAGACTCGCTGCCCGACGACTAATCCTAACCTTAACTATTCAAGGTCAACGCTTAACCTTAACTATTTGAGGTCAATGCCTAACCTTACCTATGTCGCGGGAGTTTCCCAACTCGTGGGTTAGGCTACCTTCTCGACAAAACCCTTCTCGCTAACTTCCACATTATATCTCGTTTGTTTGATCCGTTCAAAAACTGAAGTGTTAAAAAAAACTAACTATTTGCCATTTTACTATTTCTTGGCCCAGTGCAGGGCCAGGTTAGCTTTATCCCGCAGCTAACCGGCTGCAGCCTGGAGCAGGGGCGGCTGTAGCTCGGTGGGTAGGGTCTTTAAAGTCGTCTTTTAACTGCAAGGTTGGCGGTTCCTACGACTACGTTCTACCTACGTTTCCTACTATCTGCATGTCAAAGTGTCCTTGAGCGAGACACTGAACCCCAAGTTGCTCCCTGGGCTCTTTACAGCAGCTCACTGCTCCTACATTGCTCAGGATGGGTTAAATACAGAGGTCAATGTACCTGTATGTATATGACAAATCTGATAAAGTTTAAGTTTTCATATTAATTACAGACGTGCTAGTAGGAGGGGTTTTTTTCTTCATCTTTTTACCGTTGGACAGATCCAGGCCAGCTGTTTCCTCTTCTTTCCAATCTTTGTGCTAAGGTTCACTTCAGACAAAGTGCCGGAGATAAGACGACCCGTGTGTTTTGTTAAACAGCTGCATGGCTCAATACCTGCATGTTGCAACCATCCTGAAAAACCTACTCTCATTTCTTTCTGACAGCTGCCGATTTACGAGCCTGTGAATCAAAACAGCACTTCACCGTTTGGATATCCTGCAGCTTTATCAGGCTTTCATGTTGATAAGATGTGTTTGGGGGTCATTAGCACATACTTATTAACCGCTTAGGGATGCTTTTAAGGCCACTTAGCTTACCTCAGCGATCTCAGGCTTATCTCATTGCTGAAAACCGCAGGAAGATGAAACGCCGCGCGGCTTCATAAGGTAGATGTAATAGCAGTCTGGGGTGAGTCACTGCAGGCGGTGTGCTCATAACATTGTTTACGTTCTCTTTGAAACGGGGTTGTTGGGTCTTTTAATCAGCGTGGCTCAAAGGCATTTGCCCTGCAATTTCTGCTGTTATATGGATTTTCACTCGGGTGTGGTTTGAGGTTGGGTGAGGGAAGAGGGAGAAGGGGGAGGGCTCGGCGGTTTAGGAGGGATGATGGGGGTGAACTCACTTCACTTTTAAGTAGCGTAGCTGGAGTGAAGTCTGTTAAACAGTAAACATTATTCTCTCCTGACGTGAATGGGAAGCCAAAACAATCAATTAACTTCAGCCTTCTAATTAAGGAAGGGAATTCACAGGAGAGGTGGCGGATGTAAGTGAGCGCTGCTGTCTTCCTCCATTCCTCGTCAGCTGCCCTTTTCAAACAGACAACAGAGGGAACTAGTATGATAGCACGTCAGTGTTGACCTATATCATTTTGACATAAGATGCACGCTTTTAGAAATCCTTCAGCTAGTATTCAGAGCAAGTAAAAGCACAACAATCGAAGGTAGAGAATCAGCAAAACGTACGAATACTGGCCCCTGAGAGTGCTATATAATACATGATTAGATGGATTTTTTTAGATTGTTAATACTGAGGCATCGATGTGTAAGTAGCATTATCCTGTTTTAGTTCACGGATTGCCAACCTGGGGGTCTCGACCCCCACTACAAAGCTTCACAGGAGGTCACGAGGCATTGTTGATCTTAAGGGGTGAACACAACTTTAAAAATAAATATATACAGTTGGCATATATCTCAGTATTTCATTCATTTATGTGAAGAAAAACTAAATTAATGTTATTTTTAAAGCTTGGTTTATTACTTGTGATATAAACTTAAAAATTAGAAAAGTACGCAGTTACAACAACCGAAGAGCTGATAGAACAATGGCCAAGCGTCGGGGAGAAGAAAACACCGAATTTGTCCATTAAGTATTTGATTGTTAATTTTTTTTAAATAGGTCTACATAATACAGACTGAGATTTGTATTAAAAGTTACTAAAAATATCATGAAAAATCATCTCTGATGCAATATTCACTGGAAATAATCTGCTCAAAATTCATCCAAATGAATCATTACACAAACTTCCTGCAGTTATTGTGTTCACTATTTGGGTTAATTGTACAGTTTATCAGTTGTTCTGTATTGTTATTGTTATGCATTGAATATAACATAAAATATATCACCTCAGGGGTCGTCACAAACACCGGTCTCCTGGTTGAAAGTCTTGTGTTTGTTTGACCCATCCGACTCGCCCTGAACGGACTCTCACGCTATTAATACTACATCACTTGCTCCGACCGTTGAATAACGCCGCGGTTTGGTTTACATTGGAGTTAGTTGAAAGCCTGGTTCGTCACTGACTCATGCTAAAGGGCACCTCCGTGCGTTGGTTTCCGATACCGAGGGGCGCTTTTACCAAACGGTGGTATTTTACAATCAAAGCTGAAAACTTTTCTGTTTATTAAATTTATTTTAAAAATTCTAACACAGCACTGTGACTTTTATTCTTGTATTTTACACCCGTCTTATTCTATCTAGCTTGTGTTCATTTCTCTTGGACTGTTTTTAATTGTATTCAAATGTCCTTTTATAATGTGTTTCTTTTGCACTTTTTATGTAAAGCACTCTGAATTGCTTTGTTGCTGAAATGTGCTCCACAAATAAACTGGCCTTGCCTCCCCTTTATTACCCATCATGCTCAGCAGAGTGACCTTCTCTGATCCCCCTGAAACTACCTGTCAGCTGAAGGTCTGCCCTGCTTTCACTCTGACAGGCGCGTCTGTCCAAACAACTCCAGACTAGGACCTTAATCTGCAAACCAAAACAACATCACAGACAACAATTAAAAAAACAACACATAGCTGAAGGAATGGACAGCCTGGTGTTTACCGAGGCTGATGAACGAATGCGTGTTGATGTGAGGTATAGCCTCGCCGCAGCTAATGAATGAGCGCGAGAGGTACGCAGAACTCCAATTTCCCTGGCATTTTTATGAGCACTTGAAGTCAGACTGCGGTTTGAAGTTGCATTACTTGCTCTCTTTCATCAATTAGGAGAGCCTCCTAAACTAAACGCCTGGCTCAAAGATGTAACAGAGGTGAGGCCGGGACAACAGTAGGTGGTGAGGGAGGAGAGGGGGGTGGGGATCAGGAAGCCCACTGAGTTTGTAATTAGCAGAGTAATGCAGGACGTCAGACAGCTGGTTGGGATTTTGACTGTTTTATCCATTGCCTGCCTTCCCCCCGTGGCAGGTTGTTATCTGTGCCTTACAGAGATTTCATTGGCTTCCCCTGACCCCCTGATGGGGGCTCTGAAGCCACATCTCAGGCCTCCGACAGCGGGGGACCCCTAAACTTTTAGTATTATTCACACAAAAGGATTCCTTGCATGACTCAGCCATGTGGTCCCCATTGGGGTCTCAGCAAGCGTGAGCGAAGATGAAAGCCTGCCTCTCTTTCCTGCTCCGAATGGGTTGTGCGCACGCCAACTCTGCTGATGAGTGTCCGCTTTTGTTCTGCACCGGACCACACACACACACACACACACACATACACACGTGTACATAAACACGGCAAACCACACGTGCGCTTCAACACACTTCCAAACGCCCACAGACATACTCAGTTAGACCGCAGTCACTCAGACACCCAGTCCTCAATGCGCTGTGAAGACTTTTGAAAAACACCCAAAAGCTCTGCGTCAGAAATGATGAAAAGTGGCTGACATTTCAGAGGAGCTTTATCACGCGGATTTGCTGATGGCTTTACATCAAACTTCGGTTCTCCTCACAGATGTTTTCCGTCTCTATTTGCTTCATATGGGCCGAGTAAAAAGGAGATGGGGCTTGTATTTGCGCTCTGAAAAAAAAGAAAAGAAAAAGGATTTACATGAAAAAGTCGTCTTTTCAAGTCGCTCTTAGATCGTACGACACACTGCAGAAATTCAAAGTGATCCTGAGAGGATTGAATTTTCCGTTTTCATTAGATTTCCTAATCTCGCTTTTCAACACGAATTCGGAAATATCCTGAAAATACATTACTGGTATTTGAATGAATCACACTGGTGGAGCAGATGTGCTCCACATATGGGATGTGTTAGGGGAAATTACTGGTTAAGCACTGTAAACTACTCTTTGCAAGCAACCTGCAAACCACAACAATGCAAGAAGAGAGCAAACAGACCTGCTATTGCCGCCCTGCAGAGGCAGAACAAACTCCACAGCACTCCATCATGTAGAAGGTATTAGCTAAATTAGCTAAGCAGAGCAGATCCAAACACAAGCCCTCTAGGTTTAGCCACAGTCCACTTTTTATTAGGGCAGTAATTATAATTGGCCTATGCCAGCTACTTCTCAATCCT
The DNA here is from genome assembly GCF_015220745.1 of Sebastes umbrosus. Taxonomy (NCBI): domain Eukaryota; kingdom Metazoa; phylum Chordata; class Actinopteri; order Perciformes; family Sebastidae; genus Sebastes; species Sebastes umbrosus. Next base: position 5,190,767 of record NC_051287.1, on the reverse strand, counting down.
TAGACCTTGTCATCTTAATCCCGGCTAATCCTCCTTTGTGTTTGCAGAAATTAGTTTGTGAAGTGGGCTCAATCTAGGTCAATCCTTCGGGCACTTTGGAAAGACTGATGGGGTTTGTGTGTGTGTGTTTGAGTCCCCCCTTGACAGATTTGATGGGAGGTTGCATGGAGGGAGGACGGAGCAGGGGTGCAGTGGTGGGCACTGAGTTGGGCAAACACCTATTATCACCATTTTAATTGGAGATTAGCGGGAGGATTTAGCTGCAGAGTCTGCAGGGAGGCAGACGGCAAAGGGTGCTGGCATCACTCTCTGCGGGCATGACTGTGTGTACCGATATAAGCCTGCGAATCTGTCTATGCTCAATGTAGAGGAAGAAAAAAAATGAGAGAGAATGCTGAGAAGACTTCTTCCTCCATCTCATAATGTAGACAAGATAGAATGAAATGACAATTTCGATTATGGTGCAAAATGAGTTTGCCCTTTGACAAAGTCACAGGCGATATTCGTTCAGAGGATTCCCGAGGCGGTGACGGAAATGGGTCAGATCATGAGCAGAGAAATACGACTGAATAAAAAAAATGGCCAGCAGAGAGAGAGGTGAGAAGCATTTGTGACAATATCTGGGAGCAGAGAGGGAGAGGGCGATACATCGAGCATTTACATGACTCTCATGACTTTGACAGAGATTAAAGGAATAATCCGGCACATAACCCACCGTAAAAAAACACAACTTGTCGCTTTTACACAAACAAAAGTGATCTAATGTGTTAATTAGTGAGCTTAAGTGGTGAAGGGGGTTGGCAGATTTTGCCTTTGGACACAGCCAGACTATGGATGTATTAAGAGAACTGGATACAGCGTTGGAGGCGGGCTCCCGTTCATTCCTATGAAAGATACTCAGTGGCGCATGAAGCCAAAATAGCTCAACTGCCGAGTGATAAAGTATCTGGATCATGCCGTGACCTTCTGCATCCATTGAGCCCATAGAGCTGGCACATAACCCGCCTCCCAGCTCTCAGTCCACAACACATTCTCACTCCCAACTGTTCAATTACCGCCGCTTGGTCAGTGCCCCTCGGCATCAGAGACCGATGCACGTTACTTTTGGACAGACCAGGGATGGTGTGTCAATATATGCTCATTGCATGCATAGCGTTCTTTCAAAATAAACCGTTTTCACAGGAAGTTAGGTTTAGACAACACAACCACTTGGTTAGGGTTAGGAAACGGTCGTGGTTGATGTTAACTTCACTGACTAGCGACTCAATTGGCTCTTGTGACCCTTGTGACTCACGGGATTGACGATACTAACGACTCACGTGACAAATGGTGCCTTCAAATGGGGTCGTCTTTACCGTGTTCAAGAGGAGAGTCCTTATGAACGCCCCCCTCTTGTCGTACTCACGACCTCGTTAGTTGAAAGTTTCTGAAAGCTCAGAGTTCACGACTTGTGACGCGTTTGTTGACGTTGTCAGAAATGGCGAAGGCCATGAAATTATTCGGTGAATAATAACTGAATATATTGTAATTTTAGTCGTATATTGGTTTTCTTCGTAATTTTATAATACGTCTGATGAAAATGTTGATATTCCCAACGGCCTCATCTTTTTCCTCTGTCGTTATGCCTTTTCATTTCCTGCATTATGTTACCCACTTGCTACCTTCCTAAGTTGTTAGCCTCTGTGGCTTCTAGACGGCGACAGTAACATTAATATTGCCGTTGCTTAGCAGCAGCGCTCTCATGACTTAACCACTTGAACACCAAGCATATTGTAAACACGACTTCTCATGTTGTAAACACGAGCTCACGAGTTTCATTTGAAGGAACCATGATGACTCACGGGACTAACGACTGACGTGACAAAATAAGTCAACGTTACTTTTAGTTTCACACGGGACACGAACAGCGGTCTCTTGTTTGAAAGTCTTGTGTCTGTTTGACCCATCCACCACCCCTCCCGCTCGCCCTTAGCGAACACTCACGCTATTAATATGACTTCACTTGCTCCGACCGTCGAATAACGGTGCGGGTGGAGTTGCATTGGAGTTTTTGGAAAGCCTGTTTCGTCACATATTGTTGCTAAAGGGTGCCTCCGTGCGTCGGTTTCCGATGCCGAGGGGCGCTGCCCAATCAGCGGTATTTGACGAGTTGGGAGTGAGACCAAGTTGCGGTCGAGCCTCAGTCTGTGGCTCATTCACATGAACAGTAGCACAAAAATAACTTTTGCTCACTTCAACTATTAGTGCATGTGTGTTTAAAATGATAAAACTGCACCTGCATTCATTTTTCCAGTTTATATTCCAGCCATCAAACCAAATATTAAGATTAGAGAAGCATTGAACAGTCGTTACTGTCTTTCTGAGCCGGAGCACAGAGGCTGAGTCAGCAGCCACAGTGCAGGTGCTAATTGATAAGAGTTTTTTTTTTATTTCTGTTATCTCATAAGCACAGCGCCTTCGGCCGTTACCTTGTGACTACTGTCATATGGCTCCAAGGTGAAAAGTGGACTGTGTTTAATCTTGCGTGTATAAATTGCACCGCCATAAAAACGCAGGGCAATAACCTTGGCCGGAGTGTGTTGGAGTGTGATAACACACATGGCCCTCAGTGCTAACAGGCCGCCGAGCTGAGGGGGATTTAGCATGATATACTGTAGTTTAACAGGGTTAATGTGCTTGAAAGAATGTCTTTTTATCTTGCTTATTTTGCTCTTTTCCCACAACTGTCTCTTCGCCAGCGCTCTTTCCACCTCCCATGCTTCTCATTTCTCACTGTCCTCCCAACGATCTGTTTCTCAGCTCTGTTACTGTCCTGATGTTTGATATCTTTAAGCCTGTTGAAAGAATGGTAGGAAGGTCATGGAATGAGTGGCCCTTCTGTTCAACAGGAGGCAGACTATAAACACTACTCTAAATTTGTATTATTTAAAGGTTGGATGAGAAGATACCACTCTCATGTCTGTACGTTAAATGTGAAGCTACAGCCAGCAGATTATTAGCTCAGCTTAGCTTAAAGACTGGAAATGGGGAAAAAGCTAGCCTGGCTCTGTGCTGCAGGGATGACGTATTTTTGTAGGCCAACCAGAAAGTTAGCATCGCACTGGTTCCCTCAACAAAAAGCCAATGGGATTTTCCCCTTGGCATTTTGATTATTGCACAAACCAAACTCTGTTAACTTTTCCTGCTTGGGCCTGAGTCTGTGACGTTACTCGCTCCTGTCGCCGCCGCTCTCTCTGTCTTGCTTCACCACTCACTTCCCACGTACACACAAACTCTACGTACTGGCTCTGCTCCAGAGTGGGCTATTCGCGTTTTCTCATCAACCGCTGTAGCTCTCTAACACGCTTGGCACGCGGTAGAGCCTTCAGTTGGTTGCGATCTCATCTCATTGCTAGATAGCGCCAAATCCTACACACTGCTCCTTTAAGACACGTAAAAGCTTAAGAATTCACGATATTCAATGACGTATTTTATGTTGTAGGACAAAACGTTAAAATCTCTTAAGTTTGAGTTAACCACAGACCTTATTTCAGGCATCTAACTAAAAACCTGTTGGCTTGCAGACGAGGGAACCGGATTTGCAAAAATGCAAACTCATTTCCGGGTTTTTGGATTTATTCCTGGAGCTCTCTATTGCTTTAAATAGCCCATGCTACCTATGATGCTGTTATATGACAAAGCCTTCATGGATTCCCTCTGGTAAGAAAGGCCATTGTCTTCACCGACTCACGTGTTAGTTGCAGTGGGAATTAGGGGAATGTAAGTATTTTATTAGGTGTGTGGAAAAATCCCCAGTATAACACCTTACCCTGCAGTTCTCATCTTACCCAGAAGCTTCATACACATTAATCCTCAGCAGTTAGAAACTAGAGCATCTTATATCAAATGGTGAAGGGCTGGGAGGCAGCAGAACTAAAGCACAAGTGAAAATCTCTTTAGCAGTTGCTAAATACGTTTACATTTGCAAATAATCTCGCTGACAGTTTGTGGTTTGTTTTACATTTGCATTTTATTTTGCCTCCCTCGTCGCCTTCCTGTGTTGAGCAAAATACATTTTTAGTCTGTCCATCTCATGCTGTGGTGTTTCTCTGTGTCTCTCTCTTTCTGTATTGACATCCCGAGAGACACTGACCCACTTTTCAACTTTCAACTCTTCTTGACTTTTGTGTGAGAGCAGCAGCAGCAGATATCCTCCATCTATCAGATCACATGCAGGGAGCAGATACAACCCCTCTCCTCCCTCATGACTAATCAGCTGGAGCAGTTTTTCTTCCCAAAACGCAGCACACCAGCCTCCCCCACAGACTGCGAACTCTTGACTTTCCCTCACAATAAGCCCACCATCTGGAACTGACCTACCAAAATGTCCTACGTGGGAGAAGAACAAAATTTCACAACTGCATCATCCAACTCTGAAACACTTTCAGAGGAGCATTTCACTCCTACAACATTGTCGGAGTCACGAGGGAATATGGATTTAAAAAAAAAAAAAACTATCTCCAGTTCTGCTGCATCAATTTCTATATGTTTACATTCTTACTTTTCAAATCCTGTCGCCTACATTACCCACAATGCAACGCAACCGCAAAGAGTTTCTAATATTTTAAGATGGATATCTTTGAGTGTTCGATTGTTAGTCTATTATTTTGACTGATATTGTGATATGATTTGCGATATTAGAGGGAATGATCATTTTTACATCATTATTCTCATTTTCATTGAAAAACAAACTTATAATAGTGTGATTTTTGCGGGGATCTGTTCCAAACACAGATGTTTTCTTAAGTCTGTAGAATATAGGGCTGCACAATTAATACAACTTTTATCAAAGATGCATTACGGCCTTCTGCATATTTTTTTTGGTCTGGACCGCAGAGGGCCAGCCCTACAAACGCAAACCTCTGTCACTGAGTGAGTGGTGAAGTTACACGATTGGTCGGCCGAAATGGAGTTTCCTCATTGGCCGTTGCTCTTTCAAAATGAAAAGTTTGGGAACAGTCCTTTATGCAAATGAACCCGTCCAGCGCGATGCGTCCGGCTCAAGAAACTTGGACCAAGCTACTAAGTAGGTCTAGTGATCTAGTGAAACTAGGTGATGTAGTTATAAAATGAAACGAGATGCAGCAGTGGCATCACCTTTTTCTCGCTTAAAATGTTTTCAGAAGTAGATTTTAGTCGATTGTTTAGATGGAATAACAGAAAGTTTATGAGCAGGCAATATTATATTATGTTATATAAAAATTCCTTCTAATATCGCAAATCATATTGTAATTGCTATATCAGTCAAAATAATTGCAATTAGATAATTTTTCAAAAATGGTTCAGCCCTAGTAGAACATGATGTGTTCAAATACAATATTTAGTTTAAAATTGTATTTTGTCTCACATTTCATTTAACAAACATTGCACCTCCTGCGATATGAAAATTGCAGAAGGCCACATTGCGATTTTGATAAAATTTGTGCAGCTCTGAAACCATTCATTGAAAATAAAAATATCTTTTAAAAATCAAACAAACAAAGAAGATTTTCCAGAGCTTTAAACATCTCACAGTCTTCAGCAGCGGATGGAGTTTGCTCAGTCAGCAAAATGGAGACTTGTTTCCATGACAACTGAGCTTGCTCCACGTTCTGCTGAAGGCCATGAGATGCGATCGAAAGCTTGAAAAAAAAAAAGCTACTTTTGTAAGTAGACCTTGAGTTATGATTTTTTGTTTGTGTGTGTGTCAAACTACTATTTCCATGGACAAGAATGAACTTTCATGCTCAAGGATTAATTGAAAAATAACCGAAAGATGAATGAATCCATAAAATACTCATTAGTTGAAACCTAAAATACATTATATCATTATCATAATACCTCTGTAGCAGTGTTTGTGATTAGTCAGCAGTTTTTTTTCTTCTCCTTGTGTATTTATATATCCACAAAAGTTTATCTTTTTTCCACAGAGCTTTAATAATCTTTTATAACATTAGATAGTTTTCCTGCTCTCCTCTCCTCTCCATTAGCCAGCTCTAAGTAATGCTGACCTGCTGACAGAGTCACCACTTTGGCTCCGGTCCAGTTCAAATGAGCCCACTTTGGCCCTCGATTCCAGCACGGATGGCTCTGGCCTGGCTCTGGTCCATTTGTGATGGAGCAGGTTCACCACCTCGGAGAGTACTCAAGGTCACCGTTCAATACTCTCATTCCTGTTTCCTGAGGCGGGTCGTGTACTGTGTGTGTTTTTTTTTTTTTCCTCTCTCTCTCTATCTGACCATACAGAGAATTAAACTTTATTTTTCGGTGGCATTGAACGTCCCGGAGCTAAAGCCTGAAGGCTGACATTCCTGTGGGTTTTTATCTTCAGGTTGTGAAGCCAGTTTGATACGGTATGGCTGTGAATGTGAGCATCTGTTATCCCAGAATGCCCCTGGGGCTCTCAGTCGCTCTGTGGGAAATGACACTGGAATGTTAATTGACCTAGAAATCACTAGGTGTTTTTTTCTGTTCAGCTCTAGAGACCTAGAGAGATATACAGACATAAATACAGAATATACTGTTCCAATACATTTGACTACCCAGCTTTATTTAAGCAAATCAAAACTCTGCTATTTATTGAATAGAGTATCTACTAAAACATCTTCTTAATGTGCCAATTTAACAGTTTTTTGCCTATACAGAGAATAGAGAAATTATGTAAACACTACAAATATACATATTAGGGCTGTCAATCGATTTATCACAAATTTAAATGACAAATGACAAAACAAAATGTACCTTAAAGGGAGATTTGTCAAGTATTTAATACTCTTATCAACATGGGAGTGGGCAGATATGCTTGCTTTATGCAAATGTGTGTATATATTTATTATTGGAAATCAATTAACAACACAAAACAATGACAGATATTGTCCAGAAACCCTCACAGGTACTGCATTTAGCATAAAAAATATGCTCTAATCATAACATGGCAAACTCAAGAAGCCCAACAGTCAACAACAGCTGTCAGTGTGTCAGTGTGCTGACTTGACTATGACTTGCCCCAAACTGCATGTGATTATTATAAAGTGGGCATGTCTGTAAAGGGGAGACTCGCGGGTACCCATAGAACCCATTTACATTCACATATCTTGAGGTCAGAGGTCAAGGGACCCCTTTGAAAATGGACATGCCGGTTTTTCCTCGCCGAAATTGAGCGCAAGTTTGGAGCGTTATTTAGCCTCCTTTGCGACAAGCTAGTATGACATGGTTGGTACCAATGGATTCATTAGGTTTTCTACTTTCATATAATACCAGTATCTTCACTCTAGCTTTAAAACGGAGCCCGCTACAACCTAAAAATCGCTAGTTGCGTTAAAGAAATTAGAGCCGTTAAAACGAATTTGCGCTAACGCGCTATTATCCCGTTAACTTTGACAGCCCTAATACGTATATTCTGTTTTTAAATGAATTTTAGTCACAAACACTGCCTCAAAGGTGGCTTTAATATTTTATTTTTTTTATAAAATAACAGCTTTGTCAACAACAGTACAAAAGAGAACAACAACACTAGACAACTAAGACAGCTAATAGACTTCAAATCAACTAGCAGAGCAGTATGTCAGTAGACATTGTCCTGAAAACAACAATCATCTGTGTCAATGTCCTTTTTCACAAGGTGTTCATCTTATTTTGTCTATACCCCCTAAGGCATTTATTCGTTTGGCATTCCTGCCCCTTTAAGACCTCTCACCAGAAGTGTTTTTCTTTTTTTTCTTGTGAATCTATTTGTGTGTCAAAGAGGTGTTGATTCTATTCTATGGTAATTTGTGTTGCTGCAGTTCATTCTTGTATTGATTGATTGTAGTGTAATGCATCACCGTTATTGTCCCGTAGCTCTCAGACTGTATTTAGAGGCTTAGTAAGAAGTGCTTCCTCCAGACTACAGCACACTTCTAATACTGCTCACTTCACTGTTCTTGTTGGCACTTCGGTGAAACCCTTGAGAAACGCATCACATTCATTTTATTTGTCTGAACACGGTGGGCGTATTACAGGAATGTGAACTGACCCAAATATCAATGGGTGTTTATCCGTTAAGCAAGTAGTTATACATATGCACACACCTGCCAATGTGCTTCAGGCTACTGCCGCGTCCATAAAATGGAAATTCCAGCAGTCACATCTCATGCAAATCAGCTGGTGTAGCTGCTGCTGCTGAGAGGGCCACGGCAGAACCACAGGTTACAGTTTAACCCTGCTTGTTAGAGCAGTCGGGTAGTGGCAGAACTGTTAGCCAGCCCGTACACCCCCACACACACCCCCTCTCCCACCGCGCTACATTTCCACACCGAAATCCTAACAAGCCTATTGCGATTCAGGAGAAGGCGTTTAATTTGCCCCGGAGCTAACGTTTTTTTTTTTTCCAGCATGTGTACACTGTAATGAGATTTCCACTGCATTTGAAACCATTCTCATCACATTTGAATAGAGAGAAACTGCTGCAATTCCCCCAGAAATAAAACTTTATGGTGAATAACAATAAGTACCGTTGGTAGTCTGTTGGTTTTGCATCATTCCACTGTGCCTGGCTCTAAAGCCTTTGAGGGAAAAAGACTCGGTAACATAATGCCTTGTTTCCTCATTACCGCTTGTCTTCTGCTGAGGAGAAATAATGGGATAAAATGAGTCACACTGCAGCAGTGTGGGCAGGGCAGCTTATTGTTGTTTATTGGGCTTGTTTGATCTAGAAACTACTAATTCCTGCACGCAGTTAAAAGGGGATGTAAAACGAATGGAACAAATCAATCATCAGTCATGAAAAGACAAACTAGACGGTAGCAGAGGAGCAGTAATAGAAAAAAAACTATTAAATGGCATTATTATGAAAAGTTTGCAAATGTTCCTTAAGATAACAGAGCACCCACCCATTCATCAAACTGACGGCCAAAGGAAAGATGCTGCCGGTGGGTTAAAGCTCAGTATGATAAGAGAAACAAATACTCAATACTGCAGCAGAATGAGATCCATGAGCTCACAGACTTTAACGGTTATAGAGTCGGTATAGCACATTTAAGATACGTTTATTTCTCCGGTTTAGGAAATAGTTGTCATGACATGAAACTACTCAGACCAGAATCATGTGATTTGCACATTTTCTCAGCCTGAGAAGGCGCAAGGCATTTAGCGTGCAATAAGAACGCCTTTCTTGCTTTTGGCGTGTCATTTGTACGCCATGTAGTCTGTATTGACTGCGATTTAAACGCCTCCGTGTGAATATGCTACGCTCAGAGCTAATGACGTAGAATAAAGGGAAGAAATACTTCTTATGGCGGGCGGTTGGGGAGATGGATGGTTCCAACAAACACCAGACCTTCAACCAGGAGACCGGTGTTTTGTTTTGTAAGTCTGTGACGTATTTTCCGTACTTATGTTACGTTGTTTTCCGTATGTATTTTACTTAGTTTACGTACTTATTTTAAGCCCAACCATGATGTTTTTCCTAAACCTAACTAAGTGGTATTGTTGCTTAAAACCTAACTGCGGACGGTACCGAGGTTTTGTTTTTCAAATGACACATGAAAAGCCTAAAATGTGTCTTTATGACACGCGGAATGTCCCTGTAATGTCGTGCTATTTATACGCCTTCCCATGAGATCGGGTTGTTTTTTCTCAACTGGTTTTGTTGAATTAAATGTTTTAATCGTAACATTTATCAAGACATTTAAAAGCTCAGCATTATAGTGACGTAAAATTTAATCTCTAACATTTATGGTCTGCTGGAGCGTTCAGACATTTAAAAAGATTTGGTTTAATATATCATCAGCACAGCAACAAAAACTAATGTAACGTCTCTAAATGTGCGGCAAAGTAGGGGCATTCAAAGGTCCACTTACTAGCTTTTTGAAAACGCCACAACAGAACAGTTGTATTATGTGTGCGTGTGTGTTGGATGAAACTGAGCTTGCATCTCAACAGATCCAGACAAGCAAACTCCCTCCGCTGAAGAAGACAGTTAAAGCTCTGGGAAAAAGCTGCAGTAAGTGGACCTTGAGTTGGGATTGATCGTCGTTTGCATGATCCTGTTTAACTAGATCTAAAATAAAAATCATAATCGCTAGAGCATTCATTCATTCGTCATCATGTTGTACGCTCGTGATGACATCATAACGTTACTTGCGGAACGTAACGAAACTATCAAAACGCCTTTGCACTTGATCTACTCATAAAAATTAGCATATCTCAAAAACTAAAAAATTTTACATAGTTGGAATAACTTATGGAGTTTTGAGAGATATTGTGTTCATGTTTCTAGATTTAGAAATCTTTTGGATCAGTATGTATTTATTTAGTATCATGTATGTATCAAATGACATCACAATAAGCCTAAATACTAATGTAGGCACTGGCGAACCATTTCTATAGTTCAAAGTGTTAAAATGATGGTGAATAATGATCAGATAACAACAATATGGTTGACTGATGGTTAAAACAAACACGTCAGTATTTAAGTGGGATTACAGTTGCACCCAGTAATATCATTGGAAAAACATTACTCCCAGTCTCTCGCATGCAGGCCCAGACGTACCAGACCATAAAGCACTGAGTCAGAAAGAAAAGGATTGTACGGGGGCGGCTAGAGAGAAATAGACTGTAAGAGCTGATGTATTATCAGAAAAACAACTCCCTGAGCTGAATTAGTCACACCAATACATCAGTTAAAAACACGGAGAGCCACATTTTAAGGCAACTCCTCTAAAAGCTGACATCACCGGCCTACATCACCCTCCTCCAGCCCCAGTCCAGGGCCCCCATCTGTCATAATCACTCACATATGTTTTGGGAAAAAGGGCCTGGGGGGGCCGTCCTCTAAAGGCACCCAAACATACCCTACCTCCCCTGATTAATCTCCCCGCAGAACAGACACACTGCCTGATGCTTAACACACACTCTGCCATGACACTTGTGATTGGCCTAGAGACCGAGGAAACAGACCCCTCACCCCACAGCCATATGGCTCATTCATAAAAACCAGCATGTGAGAAAATGTGCTGTAATTGTGCAGACATAGACGTGTTAATTTCTTGCGCAAGGTGTTGGAAGATAAAGCTTCTTATATTATGCACTAAAGAATGAGGAGCTAACAAAACCACGGACTTCATGTTTTGATGAGATGTTTTTATCAATGAGCGGCACCTTCTGGCACCTGCTGCCTCTTAATTGGAAGAGGTTGAGTGTTTTGTTTGCCCTTGCTCAGACCCGAGTGTTTTCTCACCTTTTCTCTCACTGATACATCCCTCCTACTAACCTCTTTACCCCTTTTGGCTTTGTTAGTGCTGGTGTCACCCGCTGGGACAGACTGTCATCTAATTGTAATCTACCGGGCGGCTATTTGGGGGGGGATGGTACGCTGGAGAAGTTTTTGCAATTTAATTTTATAATGAAAACAATCTCCGTGCACACAAGCGTTTTAGCACCGTTTCAGAAATAATCTACATCCACAATAACACACCTGAAAACGCATATCACATGACCATTAACGTACACTAGGTATGCTTGTGCTGGTGTAAACAGGAAGCAGATTGTCTACTCTGCAGTTGGGTTGCTTAGTTGCAGAAAATACTACTACGGAGGAACAGAATTTTCAGAACAGAAAAAAAACAACACATAATGCAGAATTATTATTTCCTTCCAGAAAAGGGTGATATGATAGGAGCATGACGAATCAGGGAAGGACATGTCGTGACAGATGAGACCCAATCAAGAAGCGAACGTGGGTGTCTGCGTCATCATTTCCAACAGTCTCCATTTCCACCCGTCCAGACTGAAACACAATCTCTGAGTTTTCAAAACTAAGACGGGGTCAGCAGCATTTTCAAAAGTCTCCGTTTTAGGGGTTCGAAAACGCTGGAGTGGTGTGGAAATGTAGCAAAAGTTATGAATTTTAAAACAAAAACATATTTGTCCAGCAACATGTCAGACGCACGTGTCAAGTTCTGCTCCAGTTTTTTCAAAATAAACTTCAGTCTTCAAAGGAAACAACTTGGGTTAGGTTTAGGCAACAAAACTACTTAGTTAGGTTAAGGGAAAGATCGTGCTTTGGGTTAAAATAACACCGGAAGTTCCGTGACAAATCGGAACCGTACACTGGTCTACTGCGCGAAAGTCCAGTATTTCTTTATCCGCCCAGCCACCCCCACCTCCTCCCTACACAGCGTTTGTCGCTCTTTATACTTTATGATTCACAATTACGTTGACTACATATTTTGTGTCATATATACAAATTACAGTGCATTACTTTTCGTAGGTATAGCTACGGACAGTGTATAAGAACAGCCTGTAGGGTGGATATAAGGATAGTAGTAAGGATGTAGCCTTAGAAAACCCTGGAAGGAGGTAGAGGAGTGTCATTAACATGTGAACTGTACATTCTCCCTTGTGTTCTTCTTTCTCCTCTTGTATCTGTAATGTGGTGGAATGTGGTGTGGGGCCATTGTTCTTCATTATCTATGTTAATCATCTCCATGCATATGAACAAGAAGCCTTGTGTGAAATCCTGCCAGGCTGGTTTACAGTAACACAATGTCCACAGTGATGCGGAACATTCTGAAAAGCCTGTTACATGTAGAACGTTTTCCTTTCACCCCTCGCTTTTGTTGTCTGAAGGTTGCTTAATCCTCATTGAACCAACAATTATTTATAGATTTACTGTTGAGCAACACTGAGAGTCCACAGCCAGGCTAGCAGCTCTGTGAGGCTGTATTAAGTAGGCACAGTGGTGCACTGAGCTAAACACTAAAATAACATCTTAGTTTAGCGTGTTAGCATGCCAACATTTTCTAGTTATTAAAATTTCGACCTGATAATTTTTGCGAGAGGAAAAGTTAAAGGATCACCAAATCATGGTAACATTGCTTAAAAGAAGCCTGATGGGGTAAACATGAGCAATCAGATGATCAGACATGTTTTAAAGAAGCCAGATTATCTAAACGATTATCTAAAGAGTGATTTCAGAGTGTCTGGTCAAAAAATGTATTCATCATCAGTTAAAAGACAGACTTTCTGGTGCGTTCATTTTTGGTTTTACCCAGTCGACAACCTCCGGGGTCTGAAAAGTGAAGCCAATGCTGAAGTGCCTTAAACTTGCATTCTTTCTAACAGCCAGCAGGGGGCGACTCCTCTGGTTGCAAAAAGAAGTCTGATTGTATAGAAGTCTATGAGAAAATGAGCCTACTTCTCACTTGATTTATTACCTCAGTAAACATTGTAAACATGAGTTTATGGTCTCAATCGCTAGTTTCAAGTCTTCTTCAATACAGCATGATGTTCATTTAGTATATTATGGTCCCGTTTAGAGTCAAATAGACTATAAAGCAGGGGATGCTTTAGGGCGTGGCTACTTTGTGATTGACAGGTCGCTACCACGGCGTTTTACGGTCTGGGAGTTGTCCGTGTTTTTGTCTTACAACTTTAAGCTTTTATTCAGAGTTCGGTTGTACTTAGCTTCACCCTCTCATGTCACTTCTGGTTGCAAAATACCAAGATGACGATGGCTAAAATGCCATACTCGAGGCTTCAAAACGGCAGTCCACAAACCAACGGGTGACGTCACGGTGACTACGTCCACTTCTTATATACAGTGTAGTGTACGATTTTACCTCCACATAAAGTGGTTTAGATAATCTGGTTAAATCATCTGACTAATTAATCATGCACAATGTTATTACTGAGAGGATTGATGGCCAAAATTTCTGGAGAAACAACTTGTACTTAACCAGAATTACCGCAGGAACCACTATCCTTTTGGTAGGAGGATGTAGTTATTCCTGACTTCTGCTCAGTATTTTAACCATTTTACTGTATTACATGATGGATTCTCAAGTGGAGGTGAGTGGAAGTGTGCGTCAGTGGTTGTAAATGTATAGTTGCTGAAGAGTTTCAATTATTCACTGCACCGCATGTGTCAGAGATCTGTTGTGCGCGAGGAGGAGTTGTGGGCGTTAATATTTGATGTCCTGCTTTCTATCCGTGAGCTGCTACGAAGCTGATGGATGACCCCTGATGTTTGTGTGTGTCGGTGTTATTGATCAAACTAATGTGGGAGAGGGAAAGAAAGAGACGGACACTCATTCAGGCTGTCTTGGGTCAGACAAGTTTTTCTTGCGTTTTCTTTTACTTCAGCGGTCTGCCAAAGTAATCAATTGTTAACGGACTGATCCGACGGAGAAATCATGAATAAGTTATCGTAAACCTTGCCTTTCACCTGTATGGGGTTTATCTGTCACTAAGGCCAAGCTATCAGCCTGTAAATGGAAACAATGAGAACAAAACAACAAATAATACATAGGATAAAACTTTAATGTTCCCATGATGAAACTGAGCTCATTATTGTGAAGCTAGAACCAGTACGTTCAGGATCAGGGTTCATTTGGGCCCAGAATTGTGTTTGTGCTACGTGTTTCCACTGCATTAAGATGATCTACAGTTTGTTCAGCAATATGATCGGGGCCACAGTTCTGCTGAACTTGCAAGCTCTGTATAATGTGTTACTGCTACAGGCCTGTAAAGTCTGCAGTATCAGATGATATGAGGGGCGTATTTTGCTCTGACTCGCTTGAACTCCTGATATGTGACCGACCGCGGCTCTCAACTATCGACCCAGTTTAGGTTTCCTCACAGAATTAGTTCTAAAAGTAAGAATATATTTTATAAAGAAAAATAATTTCTGGCTACTGAGAATAAATACTGAGTTGTACAAGATCCGAGTACAAAAGAAAAAATACATCTTCGCGATAATGTGTTAATGTAAATTTGTTTTAACGCCACTAATTTCTTTAACGCGCTAACACAACTTACGCTTTTTAATTGTAGTGGGCTCAGTTTTAGATTAGAACACCTAATGAATCCATTGGTACCAACCATGTCATACTAGCTTGTCGCAAAGAAGGTTAAATAACGCTCCAAACTTACGCTTCATTTTGGCAAGGAAAAACTTGCATGGCCATTTTCAAAGGGGTCCCTTGACCTCCGACCTCCAGATATGTGAATGAAAATGGGTTCTATGGGTACCCACGAGTCTCCCCTTTACAGACATGCCCACTTTATGATAATCACATGCAGTTTGGGGCAAGTCATAGTCAAGTCAGCACACTGACACACTGACAGCTGTTGTTGCCTGTTGGGCTGCAATTTGCCATGTTATGATTTGAGCATATTGTTTTATGCTAAATGCAGTAGCTGTGAGGGTTTCTGGACAATATTTGTCAGTGTTTTGTGTCGTTAATTGATTTTCAACAATAAATATATACACACATTTGCATAAAGTAGCATATTTGCCCACTCCTATGATGATAAGAGTGATTAACTATAGGCAATCATACAATTTTCATACATTGTGGCGCAGCCATCGTGAAATCATCATCATCATTTTCATGGCACCATTAATATTCCCAGTATGTGGTGTAAAAACACAGCATTTTGTCACATCACCTCCACACAGAAAGGTTCACACATTAGCTTGTGACCCACTGGTGGTGTAACACTGTTGAGTGTCAATACATACTGGAGCTGAGGCTTCTTATAAGCAAGGATAAAGCCCCCAACAGACACACACACACACACACACACACACACACACACGCAACAAGGCAGTTGCTAACAGGTGTAAGCGCATGCACCTTTTTCATTAACCTCAGGGCAGGAAGCTGAAAGTGTAGGTGACGGTTTCTATTAATATCTGTTCATTCATAGATTTTTTTTCTTTCCTCTGGATGGTTTAATTTCTCCCTTTGGGCTTAAAGGTGCAGGCCGCTTGTGATTTCCAAACAGAAAACCAAACACGGCTGAAAGTTTGACGACAAGTGAAGTGAAACTGAATCAAACTGATCCGGGCAGCTCTGGAATAAGGTCACATACTTCTCCAAATGAGAGTGCCGCAGGCCAAAGTTATAACACGAAATGCACTTGTGTGAGACAGAAAGGGGACACGCAAAACAGCCTGTTCTCGCAAAACCTTAAAGTAGGTGTGCAGCCATGGTCTAATAATAATGGGAGTATTAGACAAAGTCTTCTGGTTTCCTGTTCTGAGCTGGCTGGGATGTTTCTTGCAGAAAAGAAAATCTTCCCAGCTGGAGCCCCAAATCCTCCATCCTGCCCGTCCACTCCCCAACTGTCTGCCTGCCCAACAAATACGTGACTGGAAAAACCCCAGACTCCTGTGTTTCAGCCGTAGACTAGCTGTGTGCCTGTGAAAGAATGTTTGTTTCCCAGACTTAACTCCTCCAGCTAAATCAGCTGGTGCATCTCACCGACCAGGAATGAGCTACGTTTGAAAACGTTAGAGTCATCCTGAAATTAAAGATACTTGTGCAGTGCCCATTCAAAACATGCCTGTTCAGGATGAGTGCTTATTAGGCATTGCTGCTTGCAGCCCTCTGGAGAACTGCTCAACAACTTCACACTCGACACTGCGCTTCTTTAGGTCAAGAGCAAAACACCTGCCATGAAATAGGTCCATCATACACCCAAGTCACGGCTACTTACGGTCAGAATCACCGGCGATATACACTCTGGTTCACGGGAAAAAACACCATGGGCCGGATTTACCGTTAACAAGGTAAACAAGCAGCTATAGATTTATTAGGATTCGGGCTGTCAATCGATTCGAATATTTAATTGCAAAGTAATCACACAATTTACCAAAATCTACCTTAAAGAGAGATTTGTGAAGTATTTAATACTCTTATCAACATGGGAGTGGGCAAATATGCTGCTTTATGCAAATGTATGTATATATTTATTATTGGAAATCAATTTACAACACAAAACAATGACAAATATTGTCCAGAAACCCTCACAGGTACTGCATTTTGCATAAAAAATATGCTCAAATCATAACATGGCAAACTGCAGCCCAACAGGCAACAACAGCTGTCAGTGTGTCAGTGTGCTGACTTGACTATGACTTGCTCTAAACTGCATGTGATTATCATAAAGTGGGCATGTCTGTAAAGGGGAGACTCATGGGTACCCATAGAACCCATTTTCATTCACATATCTGGAGGTCAGAGGTCAAGGGACCCCTTTGAAAATGGCCATGACAGATTTTCCTCGCCAAAATTCTGTGTATTGTTTGGAGCGTTATTTAACCTCCTTTGCGACAAGCTAGTACGACATTGTTGGTACCAGGCAACAACAGCTGTCAGTGTGCTGACTTGACTATGAACCAGAAAATAGTTCATGAAGTTTATGGGGAGGTCACGCATTAATATTTGCCTCCCGTTCACTTCCATTCTATGCGAACGAAAGTGCATCTTTGCTTTCAGAATGCAGTTCACTTTGGTGAACTTTCAGTTCGAAAATCGCCTCAACAGGCGATGGTCAGACTTGTCCGCATTCGCGCATGTATGACCGGGCCCTTATTATTCCTCTTAACGTGTACACCACCTTAAAATGGAGGCTACATTATACTTAACAACTTAAAGGATTTAAAGAACAAAGTCCAGTTTTTCATTCCCTCGTTGTTGCAAGTAGCATGTAGCATGATCTGACATGCAGCCTGCCTGGACTTGAGCTGGAAATCGAAACTTAAACGGCTTTGAGAGCACTTTGTTTGCACTTGCCCATCACGGGAATGATGCAACTTGCAAGCTCGGACCACTGATTCACTAAACCTGCTCGCTTGCAATAGTAACGAGGATGGTTAGGGAGAATGTATCGGAGTAAAAGTACACATTTTATTTAGGAAATGTAGTGAAGTAAAAGTGAAAGTGGACAGAAGTAAAATACTTAAGTACTGTAACGAAGTATTATTACTTTGTTACATTACACGGCTGCCATCGTTGCATATGAGACCATTATGATAATTCTTCTGAACACGACATTGTAATGACAAAATCACAGCAGTTGCAATCCAACATCAGCTCTCCCTCAACTGAAGGTGAAGAGATGATTAAATTATGTTTCCTCCTCACCGCCATCAGAATTGATAACGCATGATGATGGAAAAAGTGAAAATATTTCAATTAAATGTTGGGATAAATCGTCTCATTGGAATTGATGGATTACTTTAGTCTCAACTTTTTCCAGTTTGTCTGTGAGTCTTTGCCTCTCAGCAGGTGAGGCTAAGCTGCGGTACATCAGACAGCAGGAGTTTCTGTCTGCGGTGAACACATCAGAGGCTTTAGACTTGTTTTAAGGAAGTAAAATGACAGTTTTATCATTATTTACAAAGCCCTGCGGGAACTCTGAGTTTCCTACTCTGGTGTTTACTTTGTGTTCTCCTCCGGATTAGAGAACTGAAGCCCTGAGGGGAAATACTCGTTTGTTACGCCTATTAAACAAAACAGAAAAAGCTACTTAAATGAAACTACTTTATGGTCAGGCAAACAAAGCAGCACTTGTAAGATTTCATTTTTTTGCATTCTTGTTCCTGACAACCGCCAAACAGGCCCGTACAAACGGGAGCAACACGCCAAGAAGAGTTAAACAGAGAGAACTACAGAGTTATGGTTACATTATGAGGAAAATTACAAAACTAAACACAACTATGACCCCTTCACATTCAATGTTGTTTAGGCTAGAAAGAAAGAGAGCGCTCTTGTGTTTTGGCACTCCATTAAGTTTAAACTTGTGTTTATTCGCCCCGTCTGAGATAGCACATCCTAATTAAGCACTGCTAATTCATCATCTGAGCCAAACCCCCCCTCAGGATAAACAGTGGGATTCATTCTGGACTTGGAGGAACCATTTGTTCCAAGTTGTTGTTGTGGTCTGTTGGATCAAAGCCTCAGAAGTTGATCACATTGTGTCAGGCCCCGACACACCAGGCCGACGGTCGTTTTTCGGACAATTTTGGGCTGTCGAAGAGTGTCTGTCGGCCTGGTTTTTGCGGTGCGGCACCGTTTTCTGAGGCTTATTGGCTGATTCAGCATGTTGAATCAGCGGCGGAGCCCGTCAGTGAGAGAAATCACTCCGATTGGCTGTTAAAGTTTATGCCTAGTTCACACTACACGACTTCAGCCCTGATTTTCCTGCTCCCCGACAGTTTTGGTGCTCCCTGACAAAAAGCCCCAGCGTTGGCTCGCCGCTCACACATCAGCGCTCTAGTGTCATGTGTGAACTGTTCAAAGACGTGAACCGAGAGGCTCTCCGATGCCCCGCAGACACATTCCAGATGCTAAATGCAGTACCTGTGAGGGTTTCTGGACAATATCGGTCATTGTTTTGTGTTGTTAATTGATTTCCGATTATATATATATATTTACATAAGGCAAGCATATTTACCCCCTGCCAAGTTGATGAGAGTATTAAATACAAATCTCCCTTCAAGGTACATTTTGGACAGAAATAAATTGTTTAAACCAGCAGTATCTTATAAAGTAAACATTGGTCACAAACAAAAAAAAATCGAAGATGTATTTTTCGATAATATTACAATAGTGGTACGAGTTCGGTATTTTGTCCAGTGCTTTAAGAGCTCATTTAAAGGCTAAAGCCTGGCGTAGCATACTGCTAAATAACTCTCTTTAACCGTTTCACACTGCCTACTACTGAGGAACGCAGTAGTAGGCAGTATGTATTGTATACGGTTTTGAATACAGCCGACGTTTCCACTGCTGCAACAAGCTCATCAAGTTTGTAAGATAATCTATGTGTGAATGTGAATACTGACAGCCTGTATTGTCTTTGGTGAACTTCACTGGTTTATTTCATCGCATGTACAGGAAGACACAGCGACTGGATGTGCTGCCGCCTCGACTCTTTTGTTGGAGGACAGGGCAGCCAGGTGATTTAGTGGGCCTCCGCAGTGCTCGGGGCTTTAGGAATCTGATTGGAGGGGCCGAGGACTACTGGTGACACTTCATATATCAACCACATCCCCCCTGACAGAAAATCACCAAGGTTTAGGCTTAGACTCCTCTCCAGACAAAGCTTAAAGGAGGATCAACATTTTATTACCCTACGCAATGCTCTACGGAGTAGCTGGAAACTCCAACATCAAGTGTCACTGCGTATCATCAGTTGCATTTTCATTCAGATAATCCCGGTCCAAGCATGTGTCAGACATATTTCTTATCATAAATTTAAATATCAACAAAGAACATTAGTACTGCAAACACAGCAAATCTATTAGGAGATACTCATAATATGAGATATGAGCTGCCTATTTTCAATAAATCACCATGAGTCTCTGTGGTACAGGTTTCACAAAGACATTATCAGTCAGAACGTGTTTATTGGTTGCAGACTACAGCTCTCTCGGCTCATATAGGAGGTGTCATGTGTCAGTGTTAACACATCCGGAGATTGAGAATGGAGAAGAAGATAGAGGAAGAACATGTGATTTTCAAACCACACAGGAATACATTACTGCTTCTGTCACTATATATGCACATGAATGAAACACATTCAGCCCACTGACGTTAATGGTAAAAGAAGAAGAAGATATCTTTAGAGAGAGAAAGAACATTGTGAGAAGGCAAGATGAGAAAGGACAGATAATGAATGAGCGGGACAAGAAATCATTCATTTTGTCCTCAAATAAAAAAGAAAATCCCCCGAGGAAATGAGTTGCACTGGACAAATGACTTGAATGTAATGGAAGAATTCTACATTATGCATTTGAATGAAATAGATGAAAGTGAAATTCCTGCAAGAATATGGAGCCAGGACAGTGAGTTCAGATTTTTGAAAGTAAAATTTGGCATTGAAAACAAAATTGGAGCTGAAAAAGGCTCCAATAAGGATCTCCAGGTCTGAAAAGTGAAGCCAATGCTGAAGTGCCTTAAACTTGCATTCTTTCTAACAGCCAGCAGGGGGCGACTCCTCTGGTTGCAAAAAGAAGCGTATGAGAAAATGAGCCTACTTCTCACTTGATTTATTACCTCAGTAAACATTGTAAACATGAGTTTATGGTCTCAATCGTTTCAAGTCTTCTTCAATACAGCATGATGTTCATTTAGTAAATTATGGTCCCATTTAGAGTCAAATAGACCATAAAGCAGGGGATGCTTTAGGGCGTGGCTACCTTGTGATTGACAGGTCGCTACTACGGAGTTGTCCAGTCTAGATGTTGTCTGTGCTTTTGTCTTACAACTTTAACCCTTTCACAGTTTGTTTTTCTGATCATGAAAGTTAATTATTGCCTTTTTGGCCACCTAAAAATGTCTTATTCCGCGTTTGGTTGTATTTATCTCCTCCCTCTTGTGTCACTGGTTGCAAAAAAACAAGATGGCAACAGCCAAAAACCAAGATGGCTATGGCCAAAATGCTGAACACGAGGCTTCAAAACAGCAGTCCACAAACCAATGAGTGACATCACAGTGACTACATCCACTACTTATAAACAGTCAGTGGTTCCGGCGAACCAGCATAACATAAGTTCAAAGTTTAAAGTTTTAACCAAGTGAAAAAAGTGACAGAGAGAAACAGACGTACTTGTGGTTTGGGAGTTCCAGGTGAACTTGTGGAAGCCGTTGCCGTACTGTAGGTGTGCGGTCACGCCGGAAGGCTTCGGAGCAGATGGCGGGGTCAGGAAGACTGACATTCTCTCCTTCGTATGCAGATTATATGGAAATCACGCTCTTCTTGCTCCCTCCTCTCAAACCCATCTTCTCAAAATCACTGAAAAAAGAGTGATATGATAATCATTTGAAAACATCAGAATGCAAAAATATCAAAAAATAAAATAAGTTTTTAAGGTGCATTGTCAAAAAAGAAAAATGAACAAGTGTGTTACATTCATTCTTTTAAGCTGGGGTAGACAGCTTTGGAGAAACCAGCAAGAGCAAGCAAAATTACTAGACAAAAACTGGCATGGCCATATTCAAAGGGGTCCCTTGACCTCTGACCTCAAGTTATGTGAACGAAAATGGGTTCTATGGGTACCCATGAGTCTCCCCTTTACAGACACGCCCACTTTATGATAATCACATGCAGTTTGGGGCAAGTCATAGTCAAGTCAGTACACTGACAGCTGACGGTTTCTGGACAATATTTATCATTGTTTTGTGTTGTTATTTGACTTACAATAATAACTATATACATACATTTGCATAAAGCAGCATATTTGCCCACTCCTATGTTGATAAGAGTGCAATTCATTTGTGATTAAACGGATTAACTATAAACAATCATGCGATTAATCATGATTAAATATTTTAATCGATTGACAGCCCTACTTTGTGTATTCTTATGCTCCCTCTGTTAAAGCCCTGAAAGAGTGCAACAGAAATGGATGAATGGATTACACGAGCTGAATCAAAGTAGAGAGAGGGAGTAGATAAGGTGAGAGAGGATTGGTGGTGTGAAAAGACAGGACTGCTGCTGCTGCTGCACGGTGACAGAGAGAGAAGAGATGGAAATCTGAGGCGAGACAGAGAGAAAGTGAACCTATGAAATCCCTCAGCTCCGGCGTAGCTGAGTTGAATCCTCTCCTTTGGTCGAGCAGTGGCATCCGAGAAGGATCGTGCCATAAAAATGATACAGAGTGCAGGACTTTGGCCATGGCCAGGGGAATATTCATTATACATATCCCTGCTTTCATTACGCCTCAGACTGCACACAGCACACAGTGTCCTCTTCTCATCTACTTCCTCTTTATTGCCTCCATCTCTCACACGGAGAATTCATTAGAAATTGACCGCGTGACAAGTGTGCAGAGCTTAAACCGCTTAATGGATGCAGAAGATAATAGACAGCGCTCTCTGTGTGTGCAGAGACAGTTGGGAGTGTCAGTACATACAGTGTCGACTCCCCTACGGAACAATGATTATGTTAGCTTGTCTGACTTTTTCATTAACACACACACACACCTGCCTGTAATGGAAATGTGGACAGATAAGAACTTTTTCTCCCACAGTCACCTTATCACGAGGCTGCCAAGCAACGCCGTGTGTTTACCTGTCACACCAGATGCATGACACTCTCCTCATCATGTTTGCCGCGGTGGAAACACTGATCTTTGGTTGCAGATTGCAAGCTGTGTTTGCTTTCCACTTCCAGGTGTGAATGGAATGATTGTTGTGTGGGGGAAACTTTGCCCTCCTCCTCATGCACCGGTTGGCATTAAAAGGGGCAGCGGCGTGAAGCCATGATTACGACAGGAAACAAGGAAATGAGAACCTTTTTGGGAGGTAGATAGGGACTGTACCCAAGGCATTTTTTTAATTTCTTCTCATGAGGAACTGCCTGATGTCGAGCAGGCAGATGACTCATACCTTTCACTATAAAACGCTCAAGATAAACATCTCCTTCCTTGAACAATGTCGTTGAGATGCTTTGAGATAAAGTGTGAGCCAGTTTTCCAATGAATTTAACTGGAAAATTAAGGTGATAGCGAAAGTAGTTACATGTTTCAAAGTACTTCAATCTGATTTCCACAGTAACCTGACTTTACATGACTTCTATGGTAGTAAGGGTGTGTAGTAGCTTCCTGGAAATATCTCATTCTTATTATCTATTCATGGTTTATTTGGTAGGGACAAACTGAACAGACAAACAGCTATCCCATGCAATGTATCACAGTGTTTATAGCGAATAATAATTTACAATACCCGTTCCTAGAAGGGCTTTTATGAAAGAAATTATCATCAAATGCAAGAAGTAACAAGGACTTTTTTTGTTTCACCATTTTTTCTTTAATAGTTGAGAATGTAAAAGCTATTTATTGATTGTAACAAGACATCTCGAGGTCGGCATTTTGGCCGCCATCTCGTTTCTTTTTTGGGCAGGAGCTCAAACAGCGTTTCAGACAGAGGGTGAAAAGAGGTACTGCAGCACACTTTTACAGAAAAGTAAAGCGTATTTTGAACATTAAAGCATGTAAACATGTTCTAGTAGAAACCCAAAATACAAGTATGCACCTGAAAATAAGAATAATAGGTCCTGATTAACATAGATACAATAATCAGATTAGACATGCTAATTATTATTTATTTTTAACCGATAACCAACCTTCGTTAACCGATTATTAACCGACAAGATTAGTGCGTCGCATGCAGCGGTGCCCCCAGCTGCAGTGTATGAGCAAAATAGACAACTTGAGTTCCCAGTTCACCCGTCCAGGAGAGGTAGCAGCCACGGTGCTGCGCATATTGTCGAGGACACATGCAGCCACTTTCCAAGTAAAAGTCCACCACCACCACTGCACCATTTAGTTTAGCTGCAAGGTTTTCAGCTGTGTGTCTGCCTGGCGTAACGTTACCGAGTGTCCAACAGACTGTATGTGTGTGGCGGAGGTGAGTGTGGGGTTGTCGGTGGCATTATAGCTGTGAAATTAGCTGGAGCAGTGTGTGTAAAGTTTATTTGTCTGTGAATAAATGCTTCAACTCCTCAGCTCAAGACCCGAGCAATCTTCCTGTATCTTGCAACAGCGGCTCAGACTCTCTTAAGGTGGACCAGCTGTTCTCCTTTAAGTGACGAGCCGCTCCTCTGAGTTTTGCTCAGCTTTTTATTTAATTTTTTTATATTTATTTTAACCGTTTAACCGGTTAAAATTCTTAATGTCAGTTAACGGTTAAACAGTTATTATTAACGTCCCTTGATCAGATTGGACATTTACATCACAGTGTCTTAATCAGTGTGCATGTAAACACACTCAATGCACTTTCTCCAAACTTTATAGAAGCATGTGACCGAAACAGACCCTGAGAGAACAATGAGCCATCTGGAAGGTGAGATCACTCCTTAAAGACAGGGTGGAGCTGGCGATAGGGATTGCAGATGGATTTAACCCAGACTGACACTGTTAGAAGAATTTTTACACACTCTGGTAACTCATATATCACACACACACACACACACACACTGAAACGTACACATACGTACATGGAAGTGGTTAGCCGATCCTACTTGAATTGAGCGGGGCCTCTCTCAGAGATACTTATCTCGGAAAACTCCACATGCCAGTTAAACCTCCTCCGCCTGTATCGCTCTTCCTTGTTGGAGTAAGCGAGAGAGGAAGGGAAACGGTTGTGTTTTCATAGGCCGGCCGCCCAGCCTGACCTCTGTTGGCATGCAGCCAGGCTGGAGACACTTGACTTAATCCAACATGATGAAGCGGTGGGGCGACCCAGTCATACTGGACTCCAACTCTGGGTGGTTCGACGGAGACGACGAAACTAAAACAATCATGAACAATGATGTCTGCCTCTAAGGATTGCCGGGGTCACTGACTCTTATTGGACAGGACGGGGGTAGGAGGGCATGTACACAACTCCTTGGCTTGTCCCACAAAGCGTCCACCAGAGAAAACACATTGAGTCACTCTTTCTCATCCGTCACACCGCCGTGCTCCACATTACATGTAGAAACTACATACTTAAGCTGCTATGGAGCATTTCCATCTGCAAATCACAACTGTGCTCAGGGTTGTAAAGGTTAATTACAACAACTTTTGCACCAGATTTCGCAAAGCATTTTTAGACAGTTGCATTAAACAGGACCAAAGCACTTGGGGAGAATCAAAACAGAGAACCAAAATAGTAATAATACACTGATTAGATTGGACAACGGGGCTATGTTTGCAGGAGGGGAAGTAACTACAGCGTTATAGAGGCTTAACTACTACGAGATCTAAAGAAAAACTTGCCTCTTACAGACTAACTATCATGCAGACTTAAAGCAAAAACCCAGACTTTGCAATAAGCTATCAAGTCTGCAGTCATAAATACTATAAGTAATAAATAATTGTTGTCTGAATTGAAGCGTTTTTCCAGATGGAAAGAGGTTTGAACAGTCCACGGGAGGATTCCTTAATGATAACCAGCTGAAGACAGGAAAGGAAGAGCAGAGCAGATCTGCCAACCAAACAGACCCTTTACTTAAATAGATTATTACTAATTACTAAATGATTTATCAACATTTATCAGTCATTAGTATGCAAGCCACTATTGACAGTATATAAGGGGCAAGCAGCTATGTTAGTGGGGACATGAAATATGGTCCAGGAAGTCCAGTTTGAGTAACAGATCCATATGTTTGAAGGCTTATCAGATGCCAAAACACAGCACAGCTGTTTATAATACTCCAAGACAAGATTCCCTACTTCTGGAAAATCATCACGATGACTATAATTTAATCTTTCATCATGACAACAAGTACAAATACGGTGTACACGTTCCACATATCTTCATACAACGGTTCGTATGATATCTTACGAAAAGTTATTATTCATGTGTTGTGAATGTCCAGTAGGTTTAGGAAAAGATTGTGGTTTGGGTTAAAGGTAGTCTATACGATATCCAGAGCATCAATATAGCAGCGGAGTGGAGTAATGTCTACCTGAGCAGAGAATGAAGTCAATCTCTGTGTGTGTTGTGATCAGAGCTTCTCTGTGCTTTGTTGACATCACTGCGCCGTTACGAAACGTACGTAGGTGGCGTTAGTTGTGTACGTAAGTTAAGTAACAAAAGTACTGTAAAAGTTGACGAAACACGGGACATGAACAGCGGTCTCCCGGGTGATAGTACTCCCTAAGTGGACTTTGTCACTCTTTCTATTACGTCACCTGACTTCCTTAGCGGCAGCCCTATACATCATGGCTCACAATTACGTGGGTTATATACGAATTACACTGCATTACTTTTCGTAGGTATAAGTACGAACTGTGGGTGAGAACAGCCTGTCACGTTATCTAGTAATCTACTATGAATGTGCGTTTGCATGCATTTGATTAAAAAGTGAAAAGTCATTTGGCCAGAGTCAACTTTTTAGTCTGACAACAGTGTGTGTTTTTGCCATAGCCCTCTGTGTTGGCGCCCCCGCTGCGTCACCGGAATAACAAATGAGGGGGCTGAGTTTCTTTTCATGCAAGGCTAAAGTCGGTCTGAACGTGAACTTAGTATAAATTGCTCTCATGTTTCCAGAATGACATTTTGCTTTACAAATCTTTAGGCAAAGACAGAGATGATGCTTGTCAGCTCCCTCGGTGTCAGTAAGCTCATTTCCATTCTGGCCACGCCGTCGGCCCTGTCGACAATGTTTGCCTCTGTCTCCAGTTGGACGTTTTTCTCAGCGGAAATCTGCGATGATAAATGGTGCGACTTCCGTCATGGTCATTAATATAAGAAGTTATTTTTTTGTCTTAATCCCTCAGCCGCTTCCCTATAATGTGTTTCAGCGTGTGTTGCGGAGGTCACCGCTGCGATGAAGAAAGCCGTGGGGTAAAAATCAATTTAACATCAACAAACAGCGTCATGTGATACATCATCAAGCATATGAATGTGTTTTGTGATTACGCCAAACCTCCATCCCCCATCACACACCCTCCTCCACCACCAGTACACACAAACACACAGTCAACACTCAAGTACAACCATGATGTGATTTATGGGGCCAGCGCTGGACGCTGCTCTGCAGGGTAATGCTTTAAGCTCTTATCTGCCTCTCCTGTAGAAGGCAGGCCTCATATCGTTTAGGAGAGGTCTATAAAGCATCGCCACTAGAGATTCATACGCCCACAGAGCTGCAGAGAGAGGAGGAACACAACAAAAATACTTTCTTATTGATGGGAAGTCGGCTTGGCTGAGAAGAACAGTAGGTGGGAATGGTTTCTAAAAAGTGTGTGAAATGTAGAGTGAGGTCAGAGAGCCGAGGCTGAGCTGTGAAAGAAAAAACAACATAATAGTTTTTGGAAGGAGAGACGATATGAAAGGTTATTGAAAATTTAAATGGTAAAAAACTGTCTTATCCGTGCCGGGGAATCTTTGAGGATGCTTTGTGTCTTCAAAGACGGCAGCAAAACACAACCTGTTAAGTCTGATTCAATCTAATAAGCTCTAACATAATCCTCTCACTTTGGTCTTTGCAGAGTGAAGTGTTGGCTGAATACTAATAAAGCTCAGAGGGAGCTGAAAGGAGACACATCTCTGTAACATCTTATCAACAGTGAACAAGCAGAGCTGTACAGAGGACCTGGCATTTGTGTAGGTGTTGTACTATACTTTACTGAGCGTGCACTATACTACCTGTACTATACAAAGAGAAAGTGAATAGAATAAGACACTCTTTCATGTCTGCAGCAGCCGTTTCCAGTCTACACACATAGGAAGAAACAAAGTTTGCTGCTGGTTCATTCAGAATAAGGGCTGTCAAAGTGAACGAGATAATAACACGTTAATGCAAATTCTTTTTAACGGCACTAATTTTTTTAACGCAATACTGTTACTTGCGATAGTTTTAAAGCCTAAAATCCTAACTCTCTGTGTAATTGTAATAATTAACGCTGGATTGTAGCCACTAGTCTCATGTTGTGCAATGAAGGTTTCATCTGTCAACAAACACATCTTGTGTGGTTGAAGATAATGATAATAATGGTTAATTACATAGCAGCAATTACAAAGTGCTTTACAAAGCAGACATAAAAACAACAAAGGATAGAATACAATGCCAGATACACACATTTCCACAAATATATAATTACAAACTAGAGGTAGACCGATTAATCGGTGCCAATAGGACGTTTTACAAACTATTGTTATCGGCGGAAATGGGCTCCGATAGTGGCCGATTTATCTCTCGAATATATAACGAAATCAGCTCTTTGTCCCTGATACGAGGCTGGCAGACAGGGAGGAAAAGAAAACATTCATTGTATTTTAACTTGCTGTACGAGACGCGAGACAGAAGTCATTGTGGCCAGTCACAGCCACAGAACAACGCATTGCCCATCGCAAATAAATAGAAACATTTCCAACGATGTAATCCAGCAAACACACTTTAGGATATTCTGTTACGAATTATTACAAATAAATTCGGAAGACAAAAAACTGGTTTATTAAAAACGGCGTATGCAAAACTAGCCGACTAGGCTGCTCTAGAAGTAAAGAAGATATCGGCCGATTAATCTGCTTTTTTTCTGCCCCAAACTATCATTATTATATCGGTGTTTTAGAATCCACTATCGGTCGACTTCTATTACAAACACACAAATAAATCCGAACGAATATCATTAAAATAATTCATGTGAATGTGTTCAGATCTGCCACCTCTATGGTGAAGGTTTGATTAAGTTTAGGCAGCTAGAACTTGGTTAAAGGTACGGATAGTTCATGATCATGGGTAAAAGAAAAACTCCTTGGTTAAGGTTAGAAAAACATTGGGGTCATGACTAAAAGACATCAACACTGACGGCTGGTAGGAGACAGGATGCAAACAGCAGTTTCTGGAGTCAAAGTCACACACATTGTTCATAGTTTAGTCATTTTAAGAGCTTGAACAAACAAATGCTGTCATCAAACAGGATATTGACATCATCATGAAAAATGCTTTAAATGTGGTGTTGTTACCAAACTCCCTCTTTTTCCCCTCTATGTCTTTGTATTCAAGTGGACGTCTAAGTGAAAGGCTCAGAGATAAATGGAGGCTTCCCACATTCATCTTTGTCAAGTTCAGTTCCTCCTTCATGTCCTGCCTCTGTCTCCCCCTCTCACCTCTTCCTTTGGTCACCCAAAAGTATACGTAGCAGCACACTCGGTTAGTTCATCCACATTCCACACGGAGATATAAAGCTATAATTAGAGATGTCTGAATCCTTGTGAATTCCTCCTATCTGTCCCTCAGGTAGAGGTTGATCTGCTATCTCAGGGCCCGGCAGGTTTGGAGCGCAGACTCCTCCTGAGCTGATTGTGTTGGCTGGAAATGGAGCAGATGTCTCCAGATGGTTGACCGTACCTCTCCTCTCTATCTGGGTAAAACACTGACGGAGCAGGCTGGCCTCACAGAAGCAGTTCAAACACGAAATATAATTGAGGTAAATCCAGGCTGAGGCAATGTAGTCTCATAGTAGACATAGACGGAGTAGGCAAGATGGTACAGGAACTTATATACGTGGTGTCACATTTTACAAAAACTATATCTTGAAAGTATAATTCACTTAATTCTAGATGACTAACCCGCCCTCTCTTTCTCAAAACATAGACATGGTAAACCTCCAAGAGTTTAAGACTGAATAAAACTGCACATGGTAGTTATATACTGTACCTGGACAGCCACAAATGACAGAGGTCACAGGACAGGTCAATAAAACAGCTTAGGGACAGTAAATGACATCATACTTTTTATGAAAATCAACCTGCGGTCCTTCGATCTCTGCTCGCGATAGGTAATCTATCACTGTCAACATGTTGTTGTCCTTTTTTTAATGCAGTTGCAAGCAGGGACCATTAAAAAAACACACCTTGTTGGTGTGTTCAAGGACACTCTGACACCTGAGATTTGCAAAGCAGGCTGCAGGAAAGCAGGAAATTCATGAGCTGCGTTCTACAAAAACCCCAGAAGACAAAACCAGGACGCTGTGAACAAGATAATGAGAAGTGGATTAAATCATTTTAAAGTCTATCTGAAATTATAATACATTTTTAGCCGCTGCGACAGCGAGGCTAGTATTGTTTTCACCTTGTGTGCGAGTCATCATGTCAAAATGCGGTCCTGGAGACACCGACTGTAGCAGGAACTTCTGCGGAAGCTGTTTTGAGGACTTTGCCAGCTGTTTGTTTAAGGGCTATCAAAGTAAGCGCAATAATAACGTGTTAACGCAAATAGGTTAGGTTGTAGCACACTCACTGTGAAGCTAGCATGAAGATACTGGTATCATATGAAACTAGAAAACCTAATGAATCCATTTCTACCAACCATGTCATACTAGCTTGTTTGTGAAGGAGGCTAAATAACGCTCCAAACTTGCGTTAAATTTGGCGAAGAAAAGCTGGCATGGCCATTTTCAAAGGGGTCCCTTGACCTCTGACCTCCAGATATGTGAATGAAAATGTGTTCTATGGGTACCCACGAGTCTCCCCTTTACAGACATGCCCACTTTATGATAATCACATGCAGTTTGGGGGCAAGTCATAGTCAAGTCAGCACACTGACACACTGACAGCTGTTGTTGCCTGTTGGACTGCAGTTTACCATGTTATGATTTGAGTATATTGTTTTATGCTAAATGCAGTACCTGTGAGGGTTTCTGGGCAATATCTGTCATTGTTTTGTGTTAATTGATTTCCAATAATAAATATATACATACATTTGCATAAAGCAGACATATTTGTGCACTCCCATGTTGATAAGAGTACTAAATACTTGACAAATCTCCCTTTAAGGTACATTTTGTACTGATAAAAAATGTGTGATTAATTAGGAACCATTGGTCCTCCCCAATTTACATCTCTGGCCTGAGTTGGCGTTGAACCTGGTGTGATCTCATCACAGAATGGTCTCTAGTTGTATATATCCTTGGTGTTTGTTTTGGACTCGTATTTGGTCAAGCATCGTCTTGTTGGAGTCAGTACCAACATTAGCAAGCCAGGCCAACTAAATATGTCCAAAAGACACTTTATCCTCTTGGATAAATATGCACAATAGTTGTTTATATAAGATAATTCAAATTTCAGTTTGACTTATAAATAAATAATATAAATAAAATAGTCAGTTTTAGAGCTCTAAATCCACCAGTATGGCACTTTAAACTGTACTTTGTTATCTACAGTGTGCAGAGATTTCCTGCTAATGGCACAACCTAACAATAGAATTAACTTTGTGCTGAAACCTCAACAGTGTCTCAATCAGGGAGCTTCTTTAGGGCCCTACATTATGATTTAAGCTGATGAGACTCACATTATTCTGAATTAAGCACACTTCCTACACTGCAGCTTAAAGGCAGCGTTTCCTTTTTCTCTTCTAGTCGTGCCGGTAGCTCAGATGCTCAGAATGGCGTGCCGGGATTTAACTATAGCCTTTTAATGTCTGCGCACCCATTGTGGTGAGTCATGCTCGCAGGACGCAGCTATGCTTGGAATTTAGGTTTCATTTGTGTTTTTGTTTAGAGGCCTTTCTTCCCGAGTCCACCTGATTCACAGCTTGAACAGAATGATTAAAGAAAAGCATCTCACCATTCAGGAAAGAACCACTGCAGGCATTTTTCCATCACTTGTGCCAAAAATAATATCTTACACTTAGCAGGACAGATTCCTATCAACTCGAAGTGTGCATGCTCCACATGGTTTAGCAGACTCACACCGTGGAAATTGGTGTGAGAACAGTTATTAAAGGGTCAGTTCACCTAAATCACTTACGTTTTTTTTCACATACAGTGCACCATTTGGCAGCAATGTCTGTGGATTATCCAGAGTAATGCAGACATTGTTTGTCATTTGATTTGTCTTTTTTTAAACGCTTTGAGCACGAATGGAGACGGATAACTCAAATGGATATGGAAGGTATCGTGTCATGCCAAGACTGCACTGACGTACATGAGCGGAAACTGTGCATATGTATAAACTAATACTACATATTTTTTGTTCTTCCGTGGAGTTTGTGTTGGAATCTGCGTTGTGGTGGCGGCTGGTCGTTTGCTGGCGTTAGCGGACTCCATTTCTAACCGAACGTTAGCTATGGTTGCACATTGTTGGCCCTGCCAATAGATCCCCCCTAATTGTTACACACGGTCTTTTAAAAGCAGTCTAGGCTGATGGAGAAAATCCAGAAAGCCATGGAAGGTCTCATTTTTTAGGTTAGGCAACAACCTGTTCACACATTGGCAAATAAAAGAACGATTAAAAAAACGTTTATACTTGTAAAAACGTACATACAGTCCCGTTAATAAATTCCAAGTTGTGCACAATGTTGCATGCTTGTGTCCACACAAGGAAACACACAACAAAGTAAGTGGATGACCCTTGCACAGTGTCCTAAGAACTGGGAGAGGTGATACTTCTGCAATGCTAGAACTGATGAAATAAACATGAAGGACTCCCACAGGACACGCAAGGCAAGTCTGAATCAACAGCATCTGTTCTTCAGGCACACACACACACACACACACACACACACACGCACACACACACACACACACACACACATATGAAACACCAACTTCTGCCGCTCACAATACTTGCCACGAATCTCTAACTCTAATAGTGACTGATTTCAGTGACTGTTACTGTGAATATGGCACTCCAGCTCCTTTTCTACATAATAAGCTGAGTCACAGATGGGAGGAATGAGTGACACTGTTCAGAACGATACCAGAACAATACTCTTTCTCTAAATAAAGAGGAGGAATAACACATGGCAAACCGGGCACGGTAGAATCCCTGGATATAATTTGTCATGTAGATGTTTTGTTGTGTCTGCTCGAGAGTTTAATGCTGTCGCTTCTAATGGGTCCCACAGGGAAACCGGAGAGACTCACTACTATCACCTTACTATTGTCACTCGCTGGTGTACAGTTTCAGACAGGCTCCACAGGCGGGGTGCAACAAAAGGGTGCAGACAGACGTATTCTGCAAATGTATAAATATTTAACCACAGACATTTACATATACTGTATGACGTTAAAGGTTCTCTACACAGGATTCAGACCAGTAATATAGCAGCAAATAACTATTTGTTATGTAAATATGAAGACAAAGAATGTATATTGCCAAGAGGTAAAAGTCAATTGTTTGTTCTAGGATGTTACTAATTAACCGTTTAACTGTTGACCGACAATTAAGCATTTTAACCAATTAACGCTAACGGTTAAAATGGTTAAAAGAAATGTTAATAATTACTTAAAAAGCTGAGCGGCTCAGAGGAGCGGCTCGTCACTTTAAGGAGCGAGTTGTAGTTTCGTAGCATTTATTCAGCGACAAATAAACTACTACTACATATTCTACTGAAATGGCCTGTGTTAAACAGAAAAATATTATAAATATAATAAGCATTTTCAGTCCAGAATGGTAGCAGTGGCTGAAACACCTGAGTTTTGTCTCCTTGTTTCTATACTCTGAAATACAGGAGTAATGTCTACCTGACAGCTTTAAAAAATCAGTCTGTCAATCAGCACTTTGATATATGGGAGAGGCCAAATCACCAAACCACTTCCAACCAAAACAAACTTCTGAATGATTTTACAAAGCATGAGAACAGAAAACAAAAAGTCCTCCAACATAAACAATAAAACAGGTTGCTGTTCTCAAATGACTTATAGGAGTGTCTTCTGATCCAGCACCCGTTGACAATCCATATAAGCATTTATAAAATGATTAATATGAGCATTTTCTCACTTGCCAAACTAAAAAATACCCTAAAACCACACCACAGCTCCCTAAGTGTTCGATTTAACAACAAATGCTGTTGTTTTCTTCAAAGAGACTTGTAAAACATGAATTACCGGGAAGCTTGGCGGAGGTCTGCGCTCTCCGAGTGCCATTCTAGCTTATTATTTTGAAGTTAAAGTCATGAAGTGTTCTCATTATTTTCTCCATCTCCTCTGGTTCTTTAATGAAGCCGGGCTTTCTTCTCCATTGGTCACGTCTCACGTTAATCAACTTTCTGTCCAGCTTATAATACGGCCATTGTACATGACAGGCTCCAGAATTTAATCTAGAGCGGAGCGGTAAGCGAGACGCCCTTCACAGCCGATCTACGTGTTACACTCCTCCCTTTTAACCACCGAACCTTGAGCGGGGTCACTCAGCCGGAATGGGTTCGCCAGGACAAGGTCGCGAGTTCAAACAAGCACATCAAACAGTCAACATGTTAGAAGCGTTGTGGGAGTGAAAGGCTGCTCGGTAGGTGGTGTTTAATGGAGGGGACGGCCTCCTTCAGCCTCACTTGGTAGGAAACACACGCAGGTGGTCAACGGAGAGGAATAAGACCGCAAGGTGCTCTCACTGTAAACTCGCTCTGAATGATACTGTCAATCTCTTGGTTTACTTTGTCAGCGCGGGGCGTCAAACTGCTCTGGAGGTGGATTAGGCTCTGTTTGAACATAACTTGCCCTCGGCAGAACTGCAATGAAGTGGATTTGGTTAATGGGAATCTGTCCATCACCATATCTCAACTCGCTGTACATTCAATTACTGCACTGCCTGCCTGGCTGCCTGTAATTATTTACTGATCTGGCCGACAGAGCTTTCAAGTTCAAATGGGTGTGTGTGTGTGTGAGGCGGCGGGGGGTGGAAGTATAAGGGTGGAGGTGGATGGGGGGGGCCTCCCTAGAGTTTATTACAAGGGAGGACGGTCATGTGTCATTGGAGTTCATTGTGCTGCAGTGCCAGCGTCCCCGATGACTCCTAACAGCGAGAGGAACCGCGGTGATTAAGCAGGACGACGTGCTCGCAAATTGATCTCCAACAAAGAGCGTCATCGTCCTTTGTTGGGCGGGGGAAGAACGCCAATGATTTAAATCCTCTTTGTTGATTTGAAGAGCACTTCTCATAAACATCCGTCTCAGAAACCCCTCAAAGAAATCCACAGTCATGTTGTTTGCAGAACATTTTGGCGATAGAAAAATTGGGTTTGGAGTCAGCGGGGAACTAAATGAAGACAGACACATTTTGCCCACATAGTCACCACCCTCTGGTCAGGCTGTCAGCATCAATCTGTGTGCGTAATATTTTAATAGGCTGGGGTAATGTATAGCCACTAATCTAGACGCCGCTGACATCCCGCTGGCGGGCGGCCAGGTGGGTTTCCCTCTCAAAGTCTTTCGCCTCTCTCGCGGAGCGTCTCTTCTCTTCCTCCTGTATTCTGTCTCTCCCACCCCCCTCCGTCTCTTTATTCCTCCGTCTCTCATTTCATCCTTATCGCAACTATTAATCTCACACAAGTGCTTCACTCAGCAGGTCTTATTGTGAGAGCCACCTGCCCAGAAGTGGGGGGTAATGAATACGAAGATCGCTCCTTCCACATCGGCAACCCCCGTTTTCTTTTCTTGTTGTTTTTGCTCCGCTCTTATTTTCATCTACTCTGATTTATTTGCTCTTGCATTTCTATAAAACCAGTCAGGATCATTTTCACCCCTTGACCCTAAAACCTGAGACCTCGGAGCGGTAGATTGCGATGGCATGTGTGTGTTTCCTTTAGAAGTACCATGATGGTATGGACAGCTGACGTAACTCGACAGTGTTTCTTGTCATAACAACTTCTGACCCGGACAGCTGGGAGGGCGGCAAAACAGGGCGCCTACAATCATTAAACAAATATCCATGACTGCTTTTTATCCCTCACAAATCTGACTTCTGATCATTTTTTTATTTAAAGGAACAGTGTGTAACATTTAGGGGGATCTATTGGCAAAAATTTAATATATTATAAACAAAACTATGTTTTCATTAGTGTATAATCACCTGAAACACCAAACACTTGCTCTAGAGAGAGCCTTTAACGTTTTTACGTTACCCCAAGGCCGCCGTAGTTCTCCCAAACGCTTGTGAAACTGCGGTAACGTGAGCCTCAGAGTGCAAAACCATGGTACCGCCAGCCGCTGCTCCTAAAGTAGTGTTATTATGGTAAGGATGGCATCTGAGCGAGGCAAACGGTGATGATATTTTCCGGTTAATAAACTAGTGACAACACTGGTGTTACCGATTACACCGGCCATTTCACAAGAAAAGATGACAGTCATATGTGGAGCGCTTACTTTGATCTTTAACGTTGAATCACCCAGCGCCGCTGAGCCACGCACACAAGGCTTTGACCGCTCCGCCCTCCGCATGGCGATTACCTCATTAACGTTGAGGTTCCCTTATAGAATTGGGTTTAAATGCGAAATATTGCGAAATAGGCGCTTTTGCTTTTTGCTGTGACACCAAATCCTCCGCCATCGTCTTGTTTGTCAACTCTCTCTCATCTCGAGTGTGTGAAATCTGAGGGAGCAGACACTTTTACTTGCAGTTTGTAGCGTCCATCGTCCGGTGTTATTGGTAACACGCGGCTGATATGCAAAAATGAATGATTATTTCTATAAAAAAAAGTGAAACGACGGTGGGGGCGTTGGGCAAATAATGTAATCAGTGTATACCCAACACCGTGCAACACCGGTAACACTAACTATCGTCTACTTAGCGGCTAACGTTACCGCAGTCTTGCAAAGGGAGGAGTGAGCGGAGGGGTATTCAGTTGGTTGCAATCTGCAACCGCACCATGTGTCGCATGTTAGACAGACATGTTCCGTCTTATTTCTCTGTACGTGTCACATCTGTCTTTGTATAAGCTCTGACAGTAACTGTCATACAAACCAGTAATGCGAAATGACATTTTTACTGCACATATGTGTCCTTCATCTCATATCAAAGAGATCGGAATAGCGCATATCACCACTGTTGAGTGAGAACTCTCCAAAATACGAACTTTTCAGGAGTAAAGAAAAGCTGTCTTGTTTTAAGCATGACCACCGAGCATATTTTCTTAGTTTAACCAGTGGGATTTCAAAGGGTTTCATAAGACCAAATGTGGTGGAGGTTTTCTGAAGCCCCAGAGGAGCATTTCATTCTTCCATTGAAGTGAAAACATGAAAATCACCAAAATTGGAGTCACATTTTCACTGGCACTCTTCATGTCTCCATGTGCAAATCCAATACTGTTGTTGAAGAGAATAGCTTTTGTTACTGCTTTGCTGATGCCTACACACTTTCTATACATGCCCCTCTGCAGACCCACTAATGCATACTGTATGTGATGCAGAGACCGTCGGGGGGGAAAGTGCTGCTGTATGGATGAATCCAAAGTTAACGAATGCAAAAAAATACAGTATATACACTGTACTCCGCACTCTCCAGGGTGGCGAAGGGTAAAGCTTTTTTGGGCAGAAAGCGCTGACTGCTTGCACAAAGAAACGCTCCTAACCCACTCTTTGTTGCACTTTAGGGAGACGATATGGAGGCTGAAGGTGTGTTATAAAGCTGCATCAGCTCGCTGTTGATAGTTTAGAAGGTGTTGTGTCAGAGCAAGTCTGGTTTACGCCTCATCCCCTCACAGTCGGAGGGCTGCGAGCCAGCAGGTTTCCCCGAACATGTTCATACTGCCTGTTGGAAAAAACCCTGTGAGCTGTTCACACCCAGACTCTTCACAAAGAACAGGTCTCGGCCCTCCTGCCAGGCCGGTGACCTCTCTCCAGTCTGTTGTCTAAGTACCCAGATACTTCCAAGCCCTATTTCCTGCTCACTTGTAGTGACAGGAGGGAGTCACTTCCTCTGATACTTGCGCCTTTGTCTGTGTAACACCAAGCAATACTCAGACCTTTTTCTGTTGTAAAGTCATTCCTAATAGTCTCTCTCTAGAAAAAGCACCACTTTAAATCTTGTGTTTCTGTTTCCCTATACTATAATTCCTGTTTCGCTGGTTGTGAATGAATGCTAATAGCAGTACTGGTGAGGCCGTTATCTGAGTGCAGTTATTAGTTTTGATGTAGGGTCAACGGCAAACATTTTTCATATTACTGTTACATGATACAATCACAAAGAAATTGTCTAATGTGCTACAAAATAATCAAATGTAATCTTGAATAACAGAAAGCAATAACTTTAGTTCTTTATATTTGCACACTCGTGTCTCCTGATTGAAGTGGTTTTAGTGCAACGACGCCTATTTGCCGTGTTTTCAAGAAATTCCACAACTGCTAATTATCAGACTCCCAGCGATGTCGTGATTCCACGTGGGTTTGTGCTGCTGCTTCGGAGGTGGTTGGTGCGAGCCAAAGTCAGGATGTAGGCTGGAGCGTCTGTTTGCATCCACTAAGCAGTGACAGTGTGTATTTTGTAGGAGTGGAATAAAACTGGTGTGCTACTTGGTCTTTCTACAGTATTAACCTGACCTTTAAAAATGTTACGTCCTTGGGGAATGTTATCTAGAATCATTCATTTTTCAGTGAGTTTTTTAATATTTCCACTTCCCTGTTTTGATTACACCCCCATCTCTGACATTTGCTCTTCGAATGCCGCCCACTGACAACCTCCAGGGCAGAATGCAAACAAGATTTTATGCATTATTGGAAAGTTTACGATGGATCGACTGCACCGAAACCAACCAACCTTTCATTCAGTGTTCTACATTGAGACGAGGGAACTTCATCTTAAACTTAGCATTTTTCTAACCAAACAAAAAATAAAATGTACAGCCATCAAGCACCTCCACACACATCTCTGTGTGTTTGCGCACTCATCCGCATGCTGCGTGCGTTTCTGTTTGCGTGTCTTGAATCCAATGTCAGACATTTAAATCCGATCCTTGGACTGTTGTTGTCTGAAATGCACTCCATGACCCCCCATCCCCAGCCAGGCACCCTGTCGGTGGGACAAAGAGCGTGTTGTTATACGAGGGGCTTTAGATGTGTAATTACCCCAATCTACTCTGCAGGAAGCTCCATAAACACACAACTACATACCTCCCTGCACCTGAGATTTACACGGAGCGGGGGGAACAGAGAAATTCTTCACACCAGGACATAAACTAGAGTGACAGCAAACACTAAGCAAACAATGTTTTTATCCTTTAGCTGCACCGCCATAAAAATAAGTGAAATCAGATCTTATGCCGGGTACACACTACACGACAATCAATACAATTTTGGGCCTGATTCCTCCCTCCTGACAATCATCAGCAAAGCCCTGGTTTATATGGTTCTATAGATTATCTTTCCAGATATTCCTGTGGTGTGAGGTACGTTAAGAGTGTTTTTATATCCCCCGATCAGCTCGGGAAGTTCATCAAGGCCGTACCGATTTCAAATCGTGAATATTAAACATGTTTAACATGAGCTAATGCAAAACGCGAAGCATAAAGTAGTACTAAGATGGAGCTCAGAAACGAAGGACCAACTTGTTGATTTGTGGCAACAACGCAAGTGTTTATTTAACGTGTCTCCATGACTTCATCCATCCATCTTTTGGGAATTTTCTGTACAAAGTAGTGGAAAAATTCACCGCTAATTCTCTCTGTTCGTCATCTGCCATGTTTGTTTACACTAAAGTCACGTTTGATTGCGAGAAATTGTGCAAGATTTCCGTTTTTTTTTGGTCGTGACGCTTGTTGTTGATTAGTGGAATCTGTTAGGGCGTGGTGTGCTGTTATTTGGACCAGCCTTTAGATGACAAAAACAATTTTTTTTTACAGCTACATGCACATTACGTGCTTCATTAACTCTTAGCTTTGGCATGTGAGAAGATCTATTCTCAGAAATATGTTCCTACCACCACTCCCATTGAGGAATCTCAGTAACTGTGTGCCTGCTGGCTGTGAGATCCTGATATTTGTCTTGAGATTTGCATATTGAGCATTGCATGAAAAAAGGGTGACCTTTTCCTTTTGACCCTGAGGGTGATCGTTTACATTCTTAATTCACACGGGGAGAGGAAGGGCCATGCGGGGTGAGAGGCAGAGTGCAAGAATGGAAATTAAAGAGTGGGGGATGTGCGGTTAAACTGCCTCCACAATAAATCACTGTCGTCCTGGAAATCATACACACAATTATGATGACCTGTGCGCTTTTTTTTCACACCGATGCAGAGATTTACACATGAAGGTTTTAGTGCTCCGTTGAAAGGAACCAGCCAGAGTAGTGGAAGATGGTGAAACCAGCGTTCACATGAAGACGCTTCCTCGGAATGAGAGATTTGAAAAAGCTGGATCAACCAGTTGGTGCTGCACGGCACCGAACAAATCACCAAACTGTCACACACGC
This sequence comes from Sebastes umbrosus, assembly GCF_015220745.1. Lineage (NCBI taxonomy): Eukaryota > Metazoa > Chordata > Actinopteri > Perciformes > Sebastidae > Sebastes > Sebastes umbrosus. The sequence continues at coordinate 5,150,362 of NC_051287.1, read as the reverse complement.
AGAGAACAAAACAAAAACCGCAGTCTCACACACGTGTGCATCTTAATTTGAAAAGCATTCACAGTCGTTGAAATTGAGGTAACAAGCTCTCACATGCGTGAAAGACACATGACCTCCGGGGAGGATTTGCATTCAAGAGAGATCAAGGTTTAAAGACACGGCCTGACATACAAGCATTTTCTAGCTCCGAGTGCTCATTCTTCTCTAATCATTTCTTTCACACTCGGCTGTATGTGTGGGCAGGTGCAATGTAAATTATGCTGTATATGGTTTTTTTTACTGGTTTAAAAGGAGAGCTTAAGGAAGGAAGAGTACAGATTTGGAATATTGTTCAAAGGGACAACGGAGCCAGAAACACAATTAAAAACTGAATTTATTTCATTATTTACCAACTGTGTTGAATGTGATTATTCAGGAGCAGTAGTACTGTGCATAATGGCAGCCAGATCTACATATTTTACATTATTTTCAGAATAAAGTCTACAGCCATGCTGGTGGCTCTGAGAGGTTGTACTTGTAGGAGCAGTAGTGCCTTGAGCTAAATGTGCTCATTATAACAATGCTAACATGCTGATGTTTAGCAGGTATGTTTACCATGTTCCTCATCTTAGTTTAGTGTGTTAGCATGCAAGTGCAGCTGAGACTGATGGGGATGCCATTAGTTTTGCAGACTCCACAGTTTTGGGGCATTTTTAAACGTGCTAAATACGGGATTGGGAGCATTTCTATTAACTCTTAACGGCTCTCAACCTGGTGTCGGCAAGCTGCAGCTCGCTGCTAACAGCGCAAACAACCGCGATGAGCTCGGTGAGCAAGCACCTTTACAGAAATAAATAAGATAAGATAAGATGAGATAATATAAGATGAACCTTTATTAATCCCCGGAGGGATATTCGGGTGTCTAAGTGGTGAAATGCAAAGAGAAAATCGTACATTAATAAATAAATAAATAAATAAATAAATCAAAAATACATAAATAAAAGGAAAAATTTAACAGAAGAGTAAATCAATAATATAATTAATACAGAGATAAATAAATAAATAAGCAGATTAAAACAGAAATATCAGTTTACGTCACATTTTATCAATTAATTTATGGCTACATTTATTTTTAATATTATTTTTGCTACATTTGATGACATATTTATTTATTCATCGAGTCATTTATTTATTTTTTCATTTATTTTTTATTTCATCAGGTTTCGTCCTTTATACCAAAACCCCTTACAGAATATATAAATGGTACCCACAAGAAGCAATTTTTTTTTTTTTTTAATATTTTTCCAATTGACTTGATATAAATGTTTTCTTTCACAGTCAGCAGATTGTATTCACAGACATTTCATGTGCATTGGAAGCAGCATCAGTAGTAGTAGTCATGCAAACTTCGCTAGCCCTTGCTAGTTAAAGTTACATTCATATGATGAAATACATTCAGGTTTCAGGCAAGAATAATCACTGGGACGACTGGATGGAGAAATTGGATGTGTAAGCTTTTAATATGCACCTAACTACAAAGTAAACCCGAGTGTAGGTTTGGTCTGCATTGCAGCAGATTTCTCCTCATTGGTGAAATCAAACCAAATAACTGTGGTGAGACATTTCCCTGGGAACATTTCTGCACACGTGTGTGACACGTTCTAATGAGACATTCAAAAATGAAATGAAAAGATGAAAGACGTACTCGTGCATAAAGGGAAATATGTTTGGCATTGCGTGTTTAATTGGATTAGCTTTTTGCGCCGTCCCACAGCAGCATCAGACATGCCAAATGACGAACATCCCCTTGAATTTGCGGTCATGTTTGCCATTAAGAACATTATATATTATGGTGTGTATTCATCAGTGACTTCACTATAGATTAATTGATCATTTGCCATAATTGAAAAAACATACACTTCGAGTGTGACGGGATTAATTTGTTTCTATTATGCCCGATTGATATTTCCATCTTCTTTCATCCCGTCTCTTTCTCTGTTCTATATTTATGCTGAAGGATAAATCACCAGCATTTCCCCCCACACTGCTGCATCTTTATTCCACTCAGAGCCTTTACAGCGCTGCCCTTTGACCTCTGAGATCAGTCATGTTGCAAGCAGAGTGTGACTGATCCTCCTGCTAGCCTCCTCCCGCTGGAGACGAGCTGACAGGATCGGCCCATCCTTCATGTCTTGATGTGGGAGCCTAACTTAGTGCCTCCTGCATTAGCATTCCTCGGCTGGACTTGACATGGTGTCATGCTTCCGAGCGCAAGTTCAACCATGTCCAAGGTGCTTATTTTCACCCGCAAGATAATTTTCCTTCATAACAAAAATACACTCAGGCTGCATTCCTAAATATGAGGTTAGAACGTGACACCCACCCAATACCGCGAGCGCTCTCGCTGGAGCGGTAAGCTCTTTCCTCACTTATTTTTTAAGGAAATTAAATGTTACATTTTATAAGCCGTGGTTGTTTTGCGAGAGGGATATTCTAGTATATAATATAAGGTGATGGATTATGACTCATGTCTGTGGTTGTGGGAATGTGGCGAGATGTTTACTATACAGCAAAGTTCTCACTCTGCAGCGGTTAACTTTATAACCTGCCGGGCTTCTTGCAGAAAGGAGAGACGATGGGAAACATAAACAAAGGAGAGGTGCAAATGTGCGACAGATAAACAGACCGGTCCTTGGGGAGAAAGAGAGAGAGAGAGCGAGCGGACAGACGGGGGTGGTGAAGAGAAAGCGTGAGGTAGTTACATGAGTGCTGACATTCAGGAGAGGTGGACGCCGGCACAAGGCTCCACTGTTAGAGGGCAGGACGAGGGGAAGGAGCAGCTGTCCGGCCGGCTGAGGGGACGCGGGCAGAGATACGCCTGCCCCCCAGCTGTCAGGACCTGGAGAAATGGCCAATTCACATACAGGACATTGGGTCAGTGTTCAAGGACTGATGGGACATCGAGACTCGCGCCACATAATACAGGAAGGTGTGTGTTCTTGACAACATGTATAGCACACACAGAGGAACATTTAGGTTAGAAAACACGCACACAAGCACGCTCATTATATTTAACACCTCACGTTAAACAACTCATGTTCCTGAACATCAAGCGTATCACGTCCCTTATAAAAACAAATTAGTGCTGGGAGAACATTTACACAGCAAGCCTATAGAGTATCAAGCACTTCAATTTAATCACCCATCCCCAGAACTGTGAAACTAATACCTCAGAAGATTTTATAATACTAGTATTATAATAATATAATAGTCCCACACACTATCAGCACTGAGTTTATTAGAAACACAATGTTTGGGTCATGGACTTTCATCAGGCATCGAATTCACAACAACGCGTCTTTATACTGAAACCACTGTTGTCGCATCAACCATTAAAAAAGGGGGACAGAATTTCAAAACCCATAAGCCAAATCTGAAACACCTGAGACAATTACCACGTCAATAATTGATCAAAATAAACATCCTTAAAAATGAGACTTTGTGTAATTTCTCATCAAATGATAGATAGGTGTTTCAAAGGGTGATAACATATATCTATAACCTGGAAGAAATTGGAATAAAAGTGAATAAATATCCATTAAAGAAAATATCAAGGAAATATTTCAAGTGGAAGTTTGGTAAATAAAATAATATTACACAACATATGGCCAATATTTGGACATATTTTGGGTAAATAATTTAACATGAACATCTTGACTCAGACTCTGACAGGTCTGAGTACGTTCACATGCACACGAGTGTCTTGGTTTTAAATCTTATCCTGGTTTTGATCATATTTAGTATTTTAATGTTTACATGATACACAGAGGAACCGCCTTATTCGTGTCCCTTAAAGGTGCTCTATACGACATCCAGAGCATTAACATAGCAGCAAACAACGATTTGCCATGTAAAGATAAAGAGGAGTAATGTCTACCTGAGCAGAGTATGAAGTCACTCTCCCCGTGTGTGTGTTGTAATCTGAGCTTCTCCGGGTGTTCGTGCATGTGAGCGTGCCTCACTGGCTAGCTTACGGCCGCTGCTCTGCGCTGCTCTCTACGGAGATTACAGCTGATAATGTCGAGCCTACCGGCAGCGCCGTTGCGGAAGCATAGCGCCCACCCTCCGGCTCCCCCTCAGGTAAACACTGTTAGCTCTGTCAGCACTGTTGAAGTTGTTTTCATGGTTTTCAACCTTGGGGGGGATGACTTCTTTCATCACAACATTTTTTGCAATACTTTTGTGAACAGGAAAATTACACGACCTGACATATTTACAATCGATTTCAACAGTAAAAGTGGGTGAAAGTAACTTAAGAGACCACCGACTCTTCTAGACAAATCAAATCCTTGTTATATTTCATCCGACCAGAAACTCCTCAAGCCTAATTTCTTGGTCCCTGACAGGCTCACACACCAAGACACTTGTTAGTGTTGACGGGAGGCATTGTGGTGATGTGAATGGCGACAGAGAGCAGAGGGCATGTTTGTCTACAGTCTTGTCAAGATTGAGCATCTCCAGCTGGAGGTGACGACCACAGAAGCATGACGTGCACATCGAGCCGTGTTTTTAAAAAAGGAAAAGGAGGATAGAGTTGAGTGTCATCATCAGCGTTGCAATTATCCTAGAAGATACTGAATGTGAACATGTGCATAGCAAAGGGAAATCAAAAGGACCCCCACGGAGAGAGAGTGCAGTGGTGAATGCAGAAATCTTCTCCATAATCCTGATATGTTCTTACACCCCTACTTGTCAGGGAGGTTGAAATCAAATTACTGAAAAGACTCAAAGCAGATTTCCCCTCATGCAGTTACATCCTGACAATCCCTCTTCTGATAATTACTGCCCGCCACATGACGGACTTCTCCTATTTGCCCCATTTGTCTTGTTTTATTTCAATTAAAGTGACTTCCATCTTTATCTATTGGTTTCAAGAGGACGACTTGGCAATTCTTTACTTCACAATAATATCAACGACGTTATCAGTCCACCCACGTAATTGCAGATATGAAGATTAATGGCCTAATGATAATCGTGTAATGATTTTTTGGCAATCATTCTTAGTTTTTTTTTTCTAGTGTAAACAATATGACTCTGGTGATCACTTGAACGGAAAACCTTGAGCAACTCTGAGCACAAGGATGCAATATTTATTGCAAAAATATATTAGCTCCATCTTTACTGTACAGTGTGATTATTGATATGTTGAATAGATATACCTCGGGTGTTTTTGGGTGGCATTTTGAGGATCAGTTCGCTTATTTGGATTTTATTGGTGAGTCATAAGACAAGTAGCCCCCATAACCGGCAGTGACCGACAAGATTAAAGTCAATACTGATCAGAACTGATGAGAAAACAGGAGTCCAGGATGAGAAATACGAGTAAATCCAAGCTACAGGTAACAAATCACAGCTCACAGTGTTTCCAGAGGAGGAAGTGAGTATGGAGGAAAAATAGAGAGGTCAGGCAAAGCATGGAAGGAAGAGATCAGCTGGCAGGAACAGAGAGATAAATGACTGTGGTTTGGGAGGAAAGAATGGAAATGTCCTTAACATTTTAAATACCGGGCAAGCTGGAAGGAAGGAAGGAAGGAACCGTGAAGTGGAGTATACTGTATTAACATCTGTGCCAGCAGAGTACAAAGTTCAGGGAATAAAGTGGACACACAGCAGGCTGTTCTCATTCACCGTTCGTAGATCTACCTACGAAAAGTAATGCAGTGTAATTTGTGTATATCCCATAAAATCAATTCATATGTAATCCACGTAATTGTGAACCGGGAAGTGTAAAGATCAACAAACGCCACATAGAGAGGAGGTCAGGGTGGATGTATGGGTGAAAAAACACTGAACTTTCGCTCAGGAGACTGGTGTTCCTACTCCGTGTGAAACCAGAAGACAATGTTGATTTATTTGTCACGTAACTTCCGTACTTAAATTCCGCCACTTCCGGTGTTATTTTAACCTAAACAATTATGTTTTCCTAAACCTAACTAAGCAGTTTCCTGTGAAGACGGAAGTTTATTTTGAAAAGACTGGAGCGGAAATCGTCACGTGTTGCTGGACATTTGTAGGAAAACGTACGAAAAATGAGAAAGAACTTTTCGTAAGATATCATAGGAACTGTTGTATGAGGATATGTCGTGCACAGACAGCAGGAACAACCGGTGCAGAGGACAATAATGTCAAAAGGCTTTGAGAAGAGATGACAAACTCTTCCTATCAAAGTAAGAAGAGGTTGAAATAGAGACTGCTTCTGGTCTGCTGCACATTGGACCTTTAATTTGGACATAAAATTTATTTTATTTTCCACCAAATTCCACGCTTGAATTGTAATTGTAAAAAGACACGTTTGGGTAAATTAGGTGAAAACTTGAAGACTGCTAATGTTTCATTCTTTACCTCTTAGTAGATCTGGTTATCACTGCTGTCACCAGTTTCTTTTTCTTGTTTCTTTGATTCATCCTGAAAAAGATTAGTGTGAAATCGAATGCTTTAGCAAATTTTAATCTCTCTAAGCGTCTCTCTAATGAGTTTTATTTGAAACCTGCAGATTTTGACCCTTTTTTGTGTTGATTTTTGTCTTTGTAAATGCTTTTTAAAGAATATAATAGTGATTTCACGTGTCCATTTATATTTTGTATTTTTCTAAATCCAAACCGTTTTCTAGCTTATGTTGTGGTTTTATTGTAGCTCCTACAGAGTGCCTATTCTGCTGCATTATTGACTTACAGCTGTGTACCGCAGCATCTTACAGATCTCAGATAAACTACTCGCACGGCTTTTCAAACGCTCATATTTTTCAGTGAATACGTCTGAGGTCATGCAAGTGAATGTTTGTCATTATTCTACATAAAGAGTGTTTTCAAATGCCTGGTTGCAACAATGTGGTTATTAACTGCGTGTTTTAACACCTGTTTATGTGTCTGAGTTCAAGGTTTTAGTAAGGACGAGCAGAAATACAATCTCTCTTAGCAAGGTAGCTGCAGAAAAATGTATCACCCTGCCAGTGTTTTGAGAGAATGAAAGTTAACCAAACCGTTGGTAGTCTGGTTTTTGAGCTCTTTGGAGTATACACTCTTGACTCTGCATCCTCTTCTCCAATGTGCAGTGATGTGGTAAATAATGGACAACTGGAAGAGTCAAGACTGACTGCCCAAGGCTGAATTCCAACATCAGGAGGTCTCCGGCATGCAGGGGGCTTTAAATCAGAGAGCATTTTATACCGCAGCTCCGATGTGCTGCTGATTCTGCTTTGTGGTTGTGATAAAACGCTTCCAGTCAGCCTAAAAGCTCACATAAAAAGGTACAGGAAGGAACCGTCAAACAACAGCGATGCGAGCAGTCAAAGTTTTCCTTCAATGAGCTGTCCACCAACTTCACTGAAGCGCTCATCACTTGCCCGCACGTTGACCTATATATAAATACTACGGCCTTCTCCTTTCAGTCAACTGTAACAACACCCAGGACAGATGGACACCACAATACATTTTCTATATGAAGGTGAAATGTATTGACGTACATTTTCAATATATTGTGGAATACAATGAATATCATCTCTTACATATTGTACGAGAGTCACCATTCATCAAGATAAAGGCAATACATCAGCGTGTATTCAGCTTTATTTTACTTCTGTTCAGATTTGCAGATAAGTATTAAATTTAAGCTAAACTATTAATAACATCTAAGCATGCTGGTTGATTAAATGCATTTCTTTTATTCTGTTTTAACAAAAAAACGATGACAAATCTTACAGTCGCTATTTCTGACTGCTTGCCGGAAAGTGTGTTGCGTTGCTAGGACAACCGGAAACCATGAGCTGTCATCACCAGTTTCAGCTGCGACATAACTACATATTTAAGGGTTGTCAATATAGTGATTTAGAGGTTTATTCTTCCATTTAGATACATTTAAAAACTTAAAAACTAGCATTACAGTAAATGACAGCTAAACTCATTAAAGGCTCTCACACTGAGCAGTGAACAAGTACATACAAATTAGGTAAATACAATATTTTGTTTCTTTCTTTCACTTCTATTAAATTTCCCCGTATATGGCAGTGGTCAACCTCCGAGTCTGAGAAGTGAAGCCAATGCTGAAGTGCCTTAAACTTGCATTCTTTCAACTAGCCAGCAGGGGGCGACTCCTCTGGTTGTTAAAAGAAGTCTGATTGTATAGAAGTCTATGAGAAAATGAGCCTACTTCTCTCTTGATTTATTACCTCAGTAAACATTGTAAACATGAGTTTATGGTCTCAATCGCTAGTTTCAAGTCTTCTTCAATACAGCATGATGTTCATTTAGTAAATTATGGTCCCATTTAGAGTCAAATAGGCCATAAAGCAGGGGATGCTTCAGGGGGCGGGGCTACCTTTTGATTGGCAGGTCGCTACCACGGCGTTGTCCAGTCTGGAAGTTGACCGTGATATCGTCTTACAACTTTAACCCTTTCACAGTGTGTTTTCAGTCCATGAAAGTGAAATTGTAACATTTTTGGTTGCCTAAAAATGTCTTATTCAGCGTTCGGTTGTACTTAGCTCCAACCTCTCGTGTCACTTCTGGTTGCAAAAAACCAAGATGACCACGGCCAAAATGCTGAACTCAAGGCTTCAAAACTGCAGTGCACAAACCAATGAGTGATGTCACGGTGACTACGTTCACTTGTTATATACAGTCTATGGTATATGGAAAATACTGTAAACACAACAACGTTATTGAGGGCTGCAGTATTGGATTGCATAATGCATTGCATCAGATTGCACATACGTTCATGTCCACCCCCTACATTTCTGCGCTGACATATACACAGGTATTTGCAGCATACTTACATGGCAGTTAGCTCACTGACTGGAGTATACACAGTTTGCATTATGACCAAAGAATTCAACAGATGTTTTCCAAATGCAAGACAAGGCAAGCTTCACTGAGCTTATCGGAAAGGCATGAGGAAATTCCCCCGTTACATGGTTACGTTCCTGCTTTGGCATCGATATGGATATAGTGTTGCGAGCTTGTGACAGCGGGAAATTGCCGGTAAACAAACAACCGAATCTTCGCCTGATAACACATGAAAGAGAAAAGGCCCAGGCAGTGGGACTGTGTGTGTGTGTGGGCAGACAGTATGCGTTCATACCTCTCTGCACTGCATTTGCTTCCTTATCTCCAATCAGCACATGAGAGGATTCCCGGCGAGCAGCCGTCCCCTTTGAAATCCTCCCAGCGTGTTTGTTTATGTCAAGCACTCGCGTGTTTCAGGGATTACATCTTTTCTTTTCCTTTTCCTGAATTCCCCTCCTTGTCCGCCTCAAAGGAATTCAACAACGACTCCCCTCTACCTCCTGAAACACACACACACACACATATACTTAATAAAATGCAGACTTCTGCCCTACGGTGAGGATTATGAGAGGTCATTAGGACAATTTCACGCATAACACTGAATGTAAAAAAACAAAAACAGCATGCAACATGATAAAAGACAGTAGAAATAATTCATTAAACTAGAAGAAAATGTGATTATTCAGTATATTCCAGTAGGATAACATGTCCATACTCCCTTCTAATGAAAGTCTGCATCAAACTACCTTCTTCTCCCTTGCCAGTACACAAAATGTCTAATATTTGTTGCACCGCGGTTTCTTCCGACTCCTTCAATCATCCTTTGGGCTTAATGGTCAGGCTAATTAGGTCTTGAGAGAATACTGTTGTCAGACCAGTCAGAGTCGTCACTAGAGAGGAACCCAGAGAGACCATTAGAGCTTCGACTGATGTCCACTAGACAATCCCTGCAAGGGGTTGTTCATTTCAGACTAAATGAGCCCCTGAAGCTATTCCCCAGTATACAGACAGAATGCCCCAATCACCGCTGCTTCATTTCATATTTATTATTGGTCTGAAAGTTCCCTCATGGCCCAGCATCCTCGTGTCCTACAATAAATGTTACAACTAATTTGCATCAGCAAATATATTTAGAAGGAAACGCAAAGCAAACTGGACGTTTTCTATCAATATAATGAGGAAATATCGATATTTAACCTTCAGATGCTTCAGTGTTATTGCAAAATGTGCCTTCTGAAAGTATTTGCAATACTTAACCGTCAATATATTAAATTTGTTTTCCAACAAACTTTCCCCCAGGAGACCGTTGTGGGTGTCTTGTGGGAAACGGAGTCATTTTAAGCCAAACCTTGATGTTTTTTTACGAAACCTATCCCAGTAATTTTGTTGTTTGTTGACCCGTTTATTGTTTTGTTTTGTTTCAATTTACAATGTTACCCGTGTGTTTGTAACTGGTTAAAACGGCGACAGTAATCCACGAAAAGTTTAGTTGTATGGGAGCGTAAATTTGTTGGAGACAGGGTTGGACGCAGGACATGAACTTCTTGTCTCTTGTGTCCAAGTCCTGTTCTTTGTATGCAAAAACATCTACCTCTAGCCTCCGTCCTATAGGACTTATGAGTGCTATAGGGATGTCATACTTCCTGGATTTTAGAAAAATGCCAGTAAAACGTAATCCATGCAGCAATTATGTTTCCTCCAAAATGTATTTGGAGAAGCAAATTAGTATAACCACATGTTGTAGGAGATAGGCTTTCCAAAGGCTTGGACAGAAACATATTGCATGAATATTTCAGCTTGGTCTTGCCAGTGAATAATGACTACTTTTGATATGATTTTTAAATAATGTAGTAATTTCAGAAAAGTCTGTCCAGGTCAGACAAGCTGCCCTCATACAGTGGGTTTGGTTAACTGGGCTGCAGGAAACACAGGCTGAAGGAAGCTCATCCCGGCAGAAATTCAAACCATGAAGACCAGTAATGCTCACGCGCGCAGGTACACAGACAATTACACAGTGAATGATTGTAAAAAGAGATTAATTTCACACTCACAGCGAGTCTAAACACAGAGCCTTATGTTGTAGTTTGCCAGTTGATCTGTGAAATTATCAACATTTGGGAACAACCTTGATCACAGGATGAAATCTCCCCCCTGCCTGTCATCACTGGGGCTATGAATATGCATGATGAATATATTACAGCCAGTATTAGAAGACACGCAGCGAGCTGACCTTTCAAGGTATTATTTTCTGGGGTGCAGAACCTTCAGCTAGAACAGAGACGGTTTAGATCACCATGTAAACACTCACCTTTATCAGCTAAGTAATTGTCTGATTTAACAGAAAGATGGACGCACATCACTTCACAACACCTTTCCTCACATTAGCCGTGTTTTAATCACATTTTTAAGTATCGTGTTAGAAAAGCTGTATGGAAACGGCAAAATTTGATAAAACTTCCTCAATTGCGGAAAAAATTTTTTTTTTGCCTTTATCAAAAAAGAGTTGATGCGCAAAATGGATTATGGAAACGTCTTTGCCGAATAAATTCTGACGTAGCGAACATTTAACTCACATGACTGATCAGCTGTTTCTGCTGTTTGCGTCTTCTCAGATATTCCCTTAACATGCCAATGTGACAACATGAAACATGGCCAATACTAGCTGACATGAAAGAACAATTCAAACTTACCCAATTGAAACTAATTCCTGAAGACTTCTCTCCACTATTCAAAGCATAGAGTCGATAGAGTCAAAGCACTCTATCGATTGTTTATTAACCTGTTAAAAATCCGACAGCGGCTGTCGGGCCCGGCTATTCTCTCGTAGATTGTCAGAAGGCCAAACCGACTTGTTTTGTTTCCAGTTCACAACCTTCTTCTTCTAATCTGTGTATTGGTGGATTGTAGCCTATAAAGCCAACTTCTGACTAGGGGTGTAAGAAAATATCGATACACATGAGTATTGCGACATTACGTTGTGCGATACTGTAACAATTCGTCAAAGCACTCTATTGATTTTTTATTAACCTGTTAAAAATGACCTTTAAGATATGTGAATGAAAATGTATACATATAAAAATTGCAATATATCGCCTTGCTTACAGTATCGCCATATGTTGAATCGTTACCCCTGTATCACGATACGTATCGTATCACCAGATTCTTGCCAATACACAGCCCTACTTCTGACCAAACTACACTGTAGCTGACAAGCCGAGTTTGTTCGCTCAAAACCAGTTGATGGAAAAACGACTAATTTGCATTTCTTTTTTTTGCAAAAGTTTGCTTAAAATTTGCATGACAGTTGAACGGAAACACGGCTATCGAGTCTTGTATTTTACATGGTGACAGCATCAAAACTTCCCCCTTATGTCATGAGGCAAGAATGTCGCTGAAACTGTCAAGTCTCAACATGAGTGTGTTGAGCAGTGAAAGCAGGACATGCTGCAGATAGAGTCAGGATTATATCACAGTTTAGCCCAGGTTTGAACCGATGTGAAAGCAGTCAGATATAATTGATAAGACATTCAACAGACTCAACATATCCTCAGAATCTAACCAATGAGCTGTTCTGCTAATGACTCACTCTGAGTCATGCAGCATGCGGTCAGAGAGGTGAAGTTTGGGAGGTCTGTATTCCCTATTACACTGTAAAATAATTTATCTATTTGCATTCCTTCTCCGCCTACTGTTACAGCGTGGATAATAACCCCGTCTAGGGTGATGAATGTTTTATGTGGATGTATCAAATGGATCAACATTTAGAAAACAAACTTTGCTAGCATCTTCATCCATTTCTTGCTTTTTTCCTCTCTGCAGCACTCAGACTAAATGATGACTTCATGGTACAGACCTCTGTGGTTTCTGAATTACACACTCTCTTATATTTCTATTCATTTTAAACCAACAGTGGATATTATCTCAGGTAGAAGTGGAGGAATGTATTATGTGTTTTATTTTGACACTTACATGTACCAAGATCGTGTCGTATTATGAGCTTCTGTCACTGCGGTTTGATATGGGAACTTCAAGGCTATCTTTAAATTGAATTGGCCTTGACGACTGAGTGAAGTTTATTCTGCACTACAGTATGTTACAGCCTTCTTCACCAGCGTTCTACCTGAAGGCTTGTCTGTCATCTTGATAAACTTGCTTCTTGGGAAATCAGTTATAGCCTCAGGTAACAGCCGCCCTGAAGTGTTGAAGAAGCAGGGATATTATTACTCTTTTATTAATAAATAATTATACATTACCGCAGTGCATCTAATGTATATAAAAGACTTGTTGAATGATGATGATGAATGCCGACACAAATGTATATCATTATCTGAACTAGTTTCACTCTGATACAGGAATAATTCCTCAGCAAACTCTGTGCCATCATGGATGTATAAAGAGAACTGGTGGGGTCTCGTTCACTCCTATGAAAGATGCTCAGTGGTGCATAAAGCCAAAATGGTTCGACTGCCGGTTATAAGATTACCCGGATCTTCCGGCGATCTTCCGTATCCATTGGGCCCATAGAGCAGGCACATTATTGTTTCCTTTAACCTCGCCTCCTAGCCCTCACTCCAGCCTCGGTCTGGGGCTCATTCACATGAACGGAGGAAGGATTCAGCTATTTGCGCATTTTACAACTTTTAGGACCTATTGATATAAATAAAGGCTATTCAAGTGTTTGTCCCAATCTATGGGAAAAATACTTTTTGGGTCCAATGGCATTACTTGACGGACACAGAAGTTGCAATTCCATGCTTTGGCCGCTAAAAAAATTGGCTTCAAAGCCTGGCGCACTTCCTTGGGGCTTGTTTTATGCGGATCTACACAAAGAAGGGTATTATGGGTAATCAGAGGAGCCGATGTGCAAACCTGGCAAAAGGTCATGTCTAGAAGGTAACCCACGAGGTGGGAAACTCTTGCGAGATGGTTGAGGCATTCACCTTAGGGCATTGGGCAGCGAGTCTCACAAGAGTTTTTGCAAGTTTTGGCCAGATTTCGCAATTTGCGGGTTACCTTCTAGACTTGACCCTTCCAAAACTCAACAAAAGTGTTATCAGTCTTCTCATCTAACTCTCCTCCAGCAAACTCTTTTCTTTAAGTGTATACCTGGACGCATGTCGTCTCAATGAGCGAAAAAATCATTATAAAATGCACTTCATATTTTTCCAGTCATCTCTATTTTAAAGACATTTTTCTACTTCAGGATAAACAAATTTGCAAAAAAAGCTTTAGAAGCGCACACATAATTTGTTTTCCTCCCAAGCAATCAAAAGTAAATATTTCATTTCTTTCTTCTCTTGACATTAAGTATGAGCTGTAGTGCTTCCAGCACATTTCTCTGCCTTTTTTTTCTTTCTTTAATTCAGCAGAATTAGATGTGGAGGCTTCTGTAATGGCCCCCCGGAGGCATGAAATTATGAGAGTCAGAGAGAGCAAGGTAATTACCATCAAGACTTTGGGCCTCAACCAAAAGCACATTACCCACTTCAAACGCTGAGAGAGAAATGCAAACACAGGAGTAAGATAACTACTTTGCTGCATAACTGAAGCCTCTGACCACCCATTTCCATCAGGCAGAGGGGGGCTGTGTTTATGGAAAACATTGTTGGAAGAGTTATTTCATTTTTTGTTGAAAGATGCATTTATGTTGCTTGGATTCACAGTTTTAGTATATTGTAATTCTTTTATTTAATCTCCTCCATAAACAATGTTACAGCAGAATAGTCGTTGGACTACTGGCTGGCAGTATAACTGTACTGTGTGAGGTGCTATGAACAAATACCAGCACACTCAATGTCACATTATGAAGAAACTTGGGCTCATGGTAGCAGCAGAGAACTGTCCTCAAAACAAGAAGTCTACATTAAAGGTATCATAAGTAATGCTGCAAATACAGTATGTTCTCTGCATCCATACTGTGCATTACACGCTATTTACTACCAACAATGTGGGCTACTTTAACCCTTTCTTAGCATGATCTTGTTTTTCCAGCAGAAAATGAAGGCTTCTGTCTTTCGTGTCATCACGTTGTATACTTGTGATGACGTCATTATGTTACCTCTCTATGTTACGTTATGTTCAGTACAGTACATGGTGAAACAAGTATTTCGACGACATTACATTACATTATGTGCGGAATGCAACAAAAATCTATTTAGAAAGATGGACAACGTGACAGCTCCCCAAAAGTGATGCCAAAACTTCTCGATCGCCCCCTGGTGGCTGGCTGCAGTATAGGTCATAAAGCCCGCCCCCTCCATGTTAGCAGATGGGACATGGGCCGAACTAAAAAGTCAAAGTACGCGTCAAATACATTTTTCCCGAAGATGGTTTCTGTCATTTTAGGTAATTCTTCTCATGCTGATGTACGCTCAAGTGTTACATTTTCCTAATAAGTTGGATTTTAATGAGTTATTTGATGCTATAATAAGGGGGTGAGACGTTATGATTGACAGCTGTAAGTCTCTCGCGCTAACAAGCGGATGTTTGGCAGGACATCGATACCGCGGCTCCACCGCCCGATCACTACTGTGCAGACTCTGGCTCCAAATGACGTCAAAATCTCAGAATGGCAGCTCCGTATCCGGGATATTTTGGCTTCATTTCTGTACAATGGGAGGAAGTGGAGACGCGTCGTCTATCTTTAGAAACAGTCTATGAACGAAACTATCAAAATGCCTTTGCACTCGATTTGCTCATACAAATTTGCATATCTCAAAAACTAAAAAAAGGGATATGGGATATGAAGCTTTTGAATGACATCACATTAAGCAAAACTACCAATGTAGGCACTGGCGGACCATTTCCATTGCAGAGTTCAAAGGGTTAAGGCGGGGTACGGCTGGCCAGCCTGAGCACATCGTGGCGTTTGAAGGCAAACATGGCGCCTCTTTTCATTTGCAAAACCCACTTTTTCTTTGCTTGGGCAAACACAGCAAATTCATTTTTTAACTGTATTTGGAGCAAACTTCCAGCATTGAAAATGAAAAGACCACTAATGGCGTACTCCATCTACTTTCCGAGTGACCGTTTAATGGTTTATGTTTTATTAGTTTTTCTTAAACTATCTCAGTGGCTCATTTGTACAGTTCAGAGTCAGCATTGATTCAGTGATGCAACCATTATGCTCTCACCGATCAATAGTTCTCAAAAAGGCATTAACTGGAGCAGTGTATATATACAGAGATGATCTCAGAGAGCTCACTGCTATGACTGGCTCAGACTCTCAGCAAAGGCAGAAAAAAAACAAATCTATAAACAATACAAACATGCACACAAATGATTATGTGAAGACTACTCAATCCTGACCGCAAAGGTAACCATTAAAAATGAAATAGTGCTTCACTACTCTTAGTAAAACTGCTTTAGCAAAGGGAGCAGAAATTGTTGTAGTAAATAAAACGTTGGTGGGAGCCTAGAGACTACATGCTGGTTATTAGTTTGTTTCCCAGAAGCACTTTCCTCTGCCTCACCAATAACTGCCGCTCTCTGTGAGCACCGAGAAGCTCATTATTGAACTGAGCGGCTTCTAAATTTGAATACATGTAAATAATGGGGACTGTAAAGCCGGGAATTGGTCAAAGAGAGCAAAGCTACTCAGCCAATTGAAATGAAAAAAATCTGCATTTCAAGCACTAAACAGACTCTAAAAATTATGAGTAGTGTATAAAGTTCACATAAATGGCTGCCGTGTTGTTAATTATGAATAATGAACCGGTCATGCCCATGAGCGGTTCCTTATATCACACTAAATGGTATTATGTGAGACACAGCAAAACTAGCTTTTATTACAGTTGGGAGCGGGATCTTTCCTCTGTCTTATCTCGTCTCTCGGGTCGGGAGCCGTTCTGCTCCGAAAATTTAATTTTCACTACCGTGAAATTGGACCTCTGCCCACTTGTACTTGCAGCAGTGGAGCATCTTTGACCTGCAGTTTTAGTTGGTGTACCCAGCAACAACACATATCTGAACTAGGGTCAGCCAGCATGGTGTAAACAACAATAAACTGCCTTACTGGGCCCAGAGTGCTCCTAAAGGGCCAGCCAAGTGACCCCAGTAAACCAAGGGAGCCACTTATTGGGATATTGATCTCTTTCTAATATACTTTATTCCATTTTCAACCTCTTTGACCCTGAAGAAGGCCACAAGCCAAAACGCAAAGGTTTTACAATAAAGTATTGAAAGTGTTGCTGGAGTTTTGACCTCTTCAGACCTTTTCCCTTCTCCTTGCACCCTGGAAGTAAGTGAAGTTGTGCCAGAAACCCCCACCCAGCTTCACCAACCATGCTCAAACATATTTGAACAGGACAGAGCCATAGACTGTAAATGTTTTGAGGTCTCGAGTTCAGCATTTTGGTTGTAGCCATCTTGTTTTTTTGCAACCAGAAGTGGCACAAGAGGGTGGAGCCAAGTACAACCGAATGCTGAATAGGATGTTTTTAGGCAACCAAATTGTTAAAATGAACTTTCATAAACTGAAAGCACACTGTGAAAGGGTTAAAGTTCCACGACGGAAACACGGACAACACCCAGACCGGACAACACCGTGGTAGCGACTTGTCAATCGCAAGGTAGCCACGCCCTAAAGCATCCCCTGCTTTATGGTCTATTTGACTCTAAATGGGACCATAATTTACTAAATGAACATCATGCTGTATTGAAGAAGACTTGAAACTAGCGATTGAGACCATAAACTCATGTTTACAATGTTTACTGAGGTAATAAATCAAGAGAGAAGTAGACTCATTTTCTCATAGACTTCTATACAATCATACTTCTTTTTGCAACCAGAGGAGTCGCCCCCTGCTGGCTGTTAGAAAGAATGCAAGTTCAAGGCACTTCATCATTGGCTTCACTTTTCAGAACCGCATGTTGTCGCCTTGTGAAAGCTTATAGAAAAAACATAATTACTAAAATGCCCCATTTGAAATAAATGTCCAGCAACACGTGCTAATTTTCGCTCGTTACATACATACAGTCTTTTCCAAATAAACGTTACAGGAAACAACTTGGTTAGGTTTAGGCAACAAAACTACTTAACGCTAGTTAGGTTTAGGAAAAGATTGTGGTTTGGGTTAAAATAACAAGTGGTGTTACTTATGTACGGAAGTTATGTAACAAATAAGTCAACGTTGACTTCTGGTTTCACGCGGGACACAAAACACCGGCCTCCTGAGTGAAAGTCTGCTATTCCACCCCGACCTCCTCCATATGCGGCTTTTGTCGCTCTTTAATTTTTAGTTCACAATTACGTGGATTACATACAAATTGATTTTGTGGGATATAAACGAATTACGGTGCATTACTTTTCGTAGGTATAGCCACTAACAGTATATGAGAACAGATTTAAAATTGGGGTGTTGTACAGTGATAACTGCCTTGACACGTCAGTCTTATTATCCACCCAAAATGCCCACAAACATGGAGTTCTAGACACACGTTTAATATGATTTACATCACAAACTTAGCATCTCATTGCCCTTTAATATCAAGACCACACTGATTTATCCTGTTGAGCTTGGCTGTGGTAATATAATTTGTGGAGATCTGTAAAATAACTTGCATATACATTTTAATAAATGAAGGCCTTAAGCCACTGGAGGTGTTTGCTAAATAATGGGGTTTTATTTACACAATACACTCAACGTAACATTAGTTACTATCACTTTCAACACCAAATAAATTGCCTTCGCTGAACACAGTGATTAAACGCTTTGAAACTCCTGAAAGTAATTGGCCCGAGGGAGCAGGAGCTCTGTGGTTTTTTTTTTTTTTTTTGCTTCTGAACATTATTAAACGTCCGGCAGTATTGCTGCTAGACATTTCATTTTAGTCTGTAACACTAGGAGGTAATCTTCAAAATCTCATTCCTATTTCCCTTTAATAAACTACTTCAGTAGTTTCAATCACTTCCACAGCAGTGAATCGATATTGTGTGGGAAGCGCGCTGAGAGAAAACATTTGACAGAGAGTGCGGAGAAGTAGTTGGACATGTGTGTGGTGAGATAATTTATTTGTCCTCCGTCACGTCACATTTACAGAAACATGAAAGTAGGAAATGACAGGACCTCAACTCATTTCCACGGTGCTTTCGGGGAAGATTATGAACTGAGACGGACAGATTTTCTGACTGATCCTTTTGAAAACACTTGCGGACAGTTTTCTGGCGCCGCGCGACTCCCAGCTGAAGAAAGTGTGGTCAGGTTTTTCCAAAAGTAATATTAAAAAGTGTCAATCAACAGTGAAACGGCAGCTAATAGAGATACACGCAGGTCCTCAGAATCCTACGCTGGATGTTACTGATATTTAATTCATGGGGGAAAAAAGTACAAACACTTGTATGTCTGGATAGAATTAGTGTATATGGATACTGTGGGATAAAGGCCGAGCCTACGTTTATTTCTTTTAGCACATACTGGTTCCATATGGGATGTTCGTGATGCTTTTAAATTATGTTGAGGAAAAATGGGCTCAAATTTCTCCAACAGTAATCTCACATCAATAAACAGCTGCTAGCAGCGACCTGCGCTGCTTGGGAGGTCAGAGAGGGATCCTTGATTTTGTTGTCTTTTCCACTTTGAGTTCCCACCCAGTGAAGAGCAACGTGTGCTTATCTGTGCCTCCTACGGATAGTATGGTATGCTGGGAAAAAGTGAACATTGGAGAGACTACATTTGGATAAACTGACGTTCATAATGAGTACATTTTATAATAATATGTTTTCATATTACCTCTATTTGTCTGTCAGGTGTGTTTGAGGGATTATTTTCCTTCCTGTGAGCGTCAGGTGATTGACAGTAAACAGAGCGTAACGTATTTGCGTGCAGTGACACGAAAACAGTTCAGGTACAATGAAATAACGAGAAAACAGAAATAGAAAACCCAATTATGGCTTTGTGCTTATTGTGAGGGATTATCTCGCTCTGCGGAGGTTGTTTTTCACACTTTGTACAGCGGCAACCTATAAGCCGTGTCCACACTAATGCGGATACATTTGAAACAAGGTGCTGCCCACACTTCATGGCCTTCAGATGGATTTCTTAAAAGTTCAACATCCACGCTAAAATGTCAGGAGACAAATCTCCTCTTCTGCAAACAACAACATCGTGGCAGCGGGATTGAATCCGACAGACAGCCTCGTACTGATGCCGGGCACACATTACATGACCCTCAAGCTGATTTTGGGCCCTATTTTTTGATGGTTCTAAAGATTATCTTGCCAGATATGTCTGTGGTGTTACGTACTGTATGTGTAGAGTGTTTTTTACATCCCCTGATCGGCTCGGAAGTCCATCCTGGCTGCACCGATTTCAAATTGCAGATATTATACATGCTCAATATTTACTATCGGATATTATGCTGTGTGTGGGGAACCCCGAGGACAGCCGTCACGTGGGAAAGAACAAACGATAGCCAACTGAAGGACAACAATCGCAGTCATGGCTGCCGCGGCAAATGCAAAACGTGGAGCATAAAATAATAGTAAGATTGATCTCAGAAATAGAGAACCAACTTGTTCATTTGTTTTTATTTCATGTGTACCCATGACTTCAACATATTTTTTTCTTTGTGAAATTTCAGCACAAAGTAGTGCAAAAACTAACTAACATTGCTAATTCTTCCTGCCCATCGTCCGCGTTGTTTGTTTACTCTAAAGTCACGTTTGATCGTGAGATATTTTACGAGAATTTCGTTTTTTTTAGTCGGGACTCTTGTTGTTCATGAATGAATCTGTTAGTGTGTGGTGTGCTGTTTTGGCCAAATTGTTGCTCTCCACACACTATAGGAACAAAACTGTTAAATTGAACATGTCGTTATGTGTGGAGTCTCTGACATTTTACACCTCTGTTAAGATTTGAAGAAAATCTTTTAGTGTGGGCCAGCCGTTAGTTAAAGCTGTAGTCTCCGGCCTCTGACTCTCTCTGTGATTACTTATTTTAATATAGCTGAAAACATAACATAGATGTCACTGTCACATCTTTTCTGTTTGTATTTTCAAACGCCTCTGAAAGCATTAAATAATCATTTGATTGAGGGTCGTAAACGCTTCCCGCTAACCGAGGCTAACAGTAACTCCTGGGCAACCGCGCCCTCGATCGATAAACATGCTACGGCCTGACAGCATGAACATAAAGATATGATAGAAAATAGGCTTTTTTTATGTCGCTGCTATACGGGGATATATTTGACAGTGTCTGTGATGACTGGCTATCATAAGTCAGAGTTTTCATGACGCGAGACCAGCGTTTTTCAAATTGATTCACTCTTGGAGCATTTTCAAAGAGATTCCTTTTTTTTGGGCATAAAAGATCTGCTGCCCGTCTGCTCAACCATTCCTGCTCCCGTGATCACATCACCCCGGTCCTCCAGAACCTCCACTGGCTCCCTGTCCCACAACGGATCCAATTCAAAGTCCTTCTCCTCACTAACAAAGCCCTCCATAACCAGGCCCCCTGGTACCTCATCGACCTGCTCCACCACCACACTCCTCTCTGCTCCCTCAACTCCTCTGATACCAACCTCCTGTCCTCACCACTCAGAACCAAGCACCGGACTTAGCGCTCTAAAGATAAAATTTATTATTACCATTAACTCAGCCTTCAAACCATAGACCGTATAAGAAGTGGACGTAGTCACCATGACATCACCCATTTTTTTGTGGACTGCCATTTTGAAGCCTCAAGTTCGTCATTTTGGCCGCCGCCATCTTGTTTTTTTGCAACCAGGAGTGACACGAGAGGGAGGAGCTAAGCAGAATACTGAATAAGACATTTTTAGGAGACCAAAATGTTACAATTAACTTTCATTACGTGAAACCACACTGTGAAAGAGTTAAAGTTTGAAGACGAAGACATGAACAACTCCGTGGTGGTGACTTGTCAATCACAAGGTAGCCACGCCCTAAAGCATCCCCTACTTTATGGTCTATTTGACTCTAAATGGGACCATAATTTACTAAATGAACATCATGCTGTATTGAAGAAGACTTGAAACTAGTGATTGAGACCATAAACTCATGTTTACAATGTTTACTGAGGTAATAAATCAAATGAGAAGTAGGCTCATTTTCTCATAGACTTCTATACAATCAGACTTCTTTTTGCAACCAGAGGAGTCGCCCCCTGCTGGCTGTTAGAAAGAATGCAGGTTTAAGACACTTCAGCATTGGCTTCACTTCTCAGACTCGGAGGTTGCCCACTGCTTCAAACATAGACTTCAGATCTCTAGTAATCACAAAAACGTGCAACAAAGTGAGGAGAACAGAGTGGTTGAAGCACATAGTTATTGGCGTAGTCATTGAATACGTTCACAACCATATTGAGACTCTGCATTGCAAATTCCTTATTACCAGCACCCTGTAATTTACTCTCTCATTAGAAACCACATCCACCTTCCAGCTAATTCCCTCTCTGAGGAGAAGATGCACAGCAGCAGAGAGCAGATAGATTGAGACTCTCCTTCTGCATATTGAGTCGTAAAACGTTGCTTGGCATTTGCAATTCAAACACAATGATGCTTCCCCTGTTTTATTTGTAAATCGATATTTCCTTTCAGCGGCATTTTTGCTGACAAGTCAGAGGGCTGATCAGCGGAATAAGATGCTGAACTACAGCATCAGATGATGATAAATATCATGACACATTCATATCTGTGCATGTGTGCGTATCTGATTAGTATGCTGTCTCCTTTGAATAGTAACATTTAATTTTTCTTTCCCACAGTAACTGGAGGAGACAGTGTGGCTGCTACCCCAAAACAAAATGTTTGTTCCCATGGCAACAGCAGTTGAAACATCATCCATTCCTGGTGGTCAGATGATGAGAGTTTTCATCACTCCAACATAGACACTCCCATGTTTACATCAGGAACACGTCACATAACAGGTCTGAGGTAATGACAGGGAGGCTGCCGGTCTGCTCCCTTCATGGGCCACAGCAACAGGCCCGTTACGGAGAGCGGCGTTAAATGGTACATGAAAATACTTTTTATGGTTTCCTGGCACAAAGCACAACATGCCTGACTAGTTGGACTGACCACATCGCAGCTTGAATGACTTACAGAAAATGAACAAACACAAGGCAGCATTTCTAAAAGCCAATTTTGTACACAATTTTCTGTTATTTAAAAATTAACCTGACAACATAGCAAACCCACACCAAAGAAGAGACTTCTACTCATGCTCAAGGTATTATTTAACAACACTTTTCAAAATACCAAGCTAACTGTGCAACCCGTTCTCACTCCCAACTCGTCAACACTTGGTCAATGAGTTATTTTAAGGGCTGATTTAATATATTCAAACTGTCCCTAAATGGAGATTTGTCAAGAATTGAATACTCGTATCAACACAGGAGTGGGAAAATATGCTACTTTATGCAAATGTATGTATATATTTCTTATCGGAAATCAATTAACAACACAAAACAATGACAAATATTGTCCAGAAACTCTCACAGGTACTGCATTTAGCATAAAAAATACGCTCAAATCAGTTGATTTGTGGCATCAGTCAGACAACAACAGCTGTCAGTGTGTCAGTGTGCTGACTTGACTATGATTTGCCCCAAACTGCATGTGATTATCATAAAGTGGGCATGTCTGTAAAGGGGAGACATTTTCATTCACATATCTTGAGGTCAGAGGTCAAGGGACCCCTTTGAAAATGATCATGACAGTTTTTCCTGCCAAAATTGAGCGCAAGTTTGAAGCGTTATTTAGCCTCCTTTGCAACAAGCTAGTATGACATGGTTGGTACCAATGGATTCATTAGGTTTTCTGGTTTCATATGATGCCAGTATCTTCACTTTACCTTAAAAATCCGAGCCCGCTACAGCCTTAAAAATCGCAAGTTGTATTAATGCGTTAAAGAAATTAGTGGCGTTAAGACGTATTTGTGTTAACGCGTTATTATCACGTTAAGTTTGACAGCCCTAGTTATTTTACTTTAGTTATGTAACTTACGTACTTTACTAACAGCAGGTATGTAACAAGCGTAACTATTTTACCTAACGAACGTATTTATTTGAACCCAAACCACGACCTTTTCCTAAACCTAAACAAGTGCTTTTGTTGCGTAAGTAAACCTAAAAACTAAGTAAGCCATGTTGGAAGTTTATTTTGAAAAGATGCTATGCATGTAAGAAGCAGAAACTGACATGCCGTCCCTTACGCATCCAAAACTGACGCTAGAGGGGAACCTAGAGCGTCATAGTTTGAAGCGGAGGGCCACTGACCATGCGTCGGTATTTGATGAGTTGGGAATGTGAATTTGTTGAACTGTGTTTGTATACTTGGAGGACAGACGGTCTGAAATTGAAGTAAAAAGTAGAGAACAGGTGTCAAACCCCACAAGTCTGAGACATTCCTGAAGACCAAACTGCGAGAGTGAGTGTCTGTGTGCTCTGGCATGTTTATACACATGTTCTTACGAGTGTCTTTGACTGTTTGTGTGAGTGAATCTCTTCTTTTGAGTCGCGGCATCCTGGGTAGTGTGTGTGTGTGTTTTGTCGTAGGAAGAGAGTGAATGTAGTGTTGTGTTTGTGTGTGTTGGCCAGTGTTTGTAGGTTTGATGGAGGTGTCGAACCACCCAGGGCTGATGGCGACACACAGCTGTGACAATCTACCCAAACACCTCTCAGGAATTCACATGTTGGATTACGAGGAAGGATGAAGGAAGAGGAGGACAACACCATCAAAGAGCTGCCGCGGAGATCTTCCTGCCATCCTCAGCATTTCTGTAAAAGAAGTTCTAGCTTTGTGTTCACTTCATTTTGAGCCACTCTGCAAGTCTGTGGGTGTTTGTACCTCTGTCTGTGAGATGCTCCGGATCATTATCATGTGCCTCTAACTCGTTTCAGGATGAAGTTAAGGAATTCAGAGCCGGGGTGTGATATTTAGCCCGGCTGTGTTAAACCAGCACAAAGTGCTTCCCGTAAGAGGCTATCTTTGATCTAACAGGGCTGCTGGGATGTCTGGACGTTTCATAAAATGTTCAAAAATAACATGTTTGAAAAGGTTAAAAATGTCTTTAGTGCACGGATACTGACATGAATACATATCACAGTAAAGACTACATTTTAGACTCAAAGATGTTCTTGATTTAAACCATAAACTTGTATTGAAGTAACCTTAAAGGAATAGTAAATATCTTTCCTCCCGAGAGTTATATGAGAAGATCGATACCACTCTCATGTCTGTGAGAGTTAGAGCAAGGAAGCGATTAGCTGAGGGTAACCATATTTTCAAACCCCCACCGCACCAGGACACTTAAGTGTACCGCACGTGCCACAGTAGCAGGTGGAGAAAGTTAATTTCCATCCCTGCTTATCACACCTACCGAGCGCACATTTCAACACCATGGACAGCACCTCAGCAGACCAAAAAATATGTTTTGTCTCCCAAAATCCACCAAAAAAGCTTCTTTGAAAACTGTATAATAACACTAGTAAACACAAAATTGCATTGGTGTAGTAAAGTTATTGATTTAGATACAAGGTATTTGTCAGTGTGCACAAGTGCAGACTAAATGGCTGTGACACATTCTCTGCCAGCTATTGTATATTGATATCTGACCATCTTAATATGATCTTTTATATTGTCATTTCCACTGTGAACGACCGAAACTGTGTGCACAACGCAGCATTTTTTGTTGCTGGTACTTTCCAAAGGAAGGAGTAATCCTCCTGGAGCTCTTTAGAAAACACTGACGTTCTCTTCAGCATGACAGCTCACCGTTACACTGAGAGGCTCTGTGAGAAAGAGCCGCAAGCGTCATAGCAACAGCCTTGACAACGGCACATTGATTGATTGACACATACAGACGAATCCGTGTTGAATTCAGAAGCGAGGTGCATTGTTTATGTTTTTATATCGGTTTAGGTGAGACTGAGTGGGAGAGAACATAATAAACGTCTATGTAAGTGCTGAAAACAAGTATAATATTACAACATATCCTCATACAACGGTTCATATGATATCATACGAAAAGCTATTCCTCATTTTTCGAGCGTTTTCCGACGAATGTCAAGCAACACGAGACGTTCGTGCCAATTTCTGCTCCAGTCTTTTCAAAATAAATTTCCGTTTAAGGCAACAAAAACTGCTTAATTAGGTTTAGTAAAAAGGTGTTTTGGGTTGAAATAACAATGGAAGTGACGTGATTTAGTACAGAAATTACATGACAAATAAATCAACGTTGACTTCGGGTTTCACACGAGGCACGAAGAGCGGTCTCCTGAGCAAAGGTCCGGTGTTTTATTCACCCATCCATCCACACCAACCTCTTCCCTTTGTCGCTCTTTATACTTCCTGGTTCCAAATTGGGTGGATTACGTATAAATTGATTTTGTGAAATATATACAAATTACAGTGCATTACTTTCCGTAGGTATAACTACAAACAGTGTATGAGAACAGCCTGAATATTATTATTATTAATCCAGGATATTCAAGGCTTTTACAGATATTTGTCGGGACTCGGGACACCCAGCTTGAAACCGGGACAATCCCGGACAAACCGGGACATCTGGCATAAACAGCAGAAGCAGGGGAAACAGCTAGCGTGCGTGTGTGTGTGGTTGGGAGAGTTTGAAAGTGAATAAGAGAAAATGTCACACCAGGCTGTGAACAGGTTGCAGCAGCATAATCAAAGTGCATACAGAATTAACTTGAGGTGACATGAAAATGTAATGCGGATCTCTCTTTTAAAAAAAAGGTCAACGACAGCTTAACTGTCCGACCACGGAGCAGCTTGTGATATCACAGGTCTTCAGATATATACGGAGTAAAAGGGTCCCTCATGAGTCAGCTTTGTGCTGGGAAACATGGCTCTCTACTGTAGAAAGGGTATTAGTGTCTGCTCACCGCATTTGTAGTGAAACCAATTCCCACTCTCATTTTTCCTTATTTATTTTGTTTTATTTTCCAATCACATAACTGATTGATATAAGAACAATTACCACTGCCCAGGCTACCTCCCAAGCAGCCGCGGGCTCCACTAATGAATGTAATTCAAGTGTTATAGAGGATGGAGTTTCATATTGGTGATGGATGACGGTGTTTGGAGGCCTATTTTGTGTTGTGGTGGAGGTGTATTAATCATTATTAAAGACGGCTTAAATGCTTTCCCTATACACGCCCAGGTGATTTACACTCCTGGGTGGACAGTGTGCGTAACACTGAGGGACCCGCTGCTGCTGCTATTCATAATGAAGCACTTACTCAACCTGCTGCCAAGAGACTGCAAGGTCACGCTAAGCTGTTATAGTCAGGGTGAGGCAGTTTACGGGCACACTCAAGGGCGAACACCAATATACACATGGCTACATATGTCAACACTGTAATATGGCCTACTATATGCACTACTGTACAATTAAACAGCACAGTCGTCAGATGGTAATGCTGATATTCTGCAAAACCAAGCATAAAGCTACGTTTTTCAAATTCTCACTTTCTAAAATATCTGCACACGGCAACAACGCTATAGTTTGTTAATATCTTGGCATTGATTTGGGGACAACGACATGGCTGGATAGCTAATTAGCGTTGTAATTAAACATAGGCTACTGTCAAATTATGTTTACTGTTGTCAACAGTATGCAATGTTACTGACTTTGAATCTTGCTGGCATAACGTTAGTTGTCTGGCTCATAGCTGAGCCAAAGGTTGACAAGTCGTAGCTAAGGTTTGTCCTATTTACTGGAGTAGTGAACAACGTTTCCATTGCATAAGAATTGTGGTGGCAGTTTCTGTTAAAACAAGACACAAACCAACGTAACAACTTGTCTTTCAGTGAATTTAATAAAAAGGCATACATTAATAACTAAAACATCTGCAGATGGACTGCAGATGGACTCACGAGCACAGCCACCTGTTGTGGACTGTGGCAAGTGAGCCCCGAATACAAAGAGTAGTCAGTATTTATACATTTAAAGCATGACATGAAGATAAGTGCAAAGAAGAAAGGAAGAGAAGGATAGAAAGTGTATCAATGCGTCAGCACACAGCAGACAACAGAGCATCACAAGACATAACAAGTATTTCAGCAATCTGTTGTTTGCAGTTACAGAGATCTAAAATGTCAGGTCACTGTCCTATGGTGACGAAGTTGAACATGTGAGGCCCTGAGATTATCTAAAGGTACAGTGTTAAACTGCAGATATGAAAATTGCCATTACAGAACCTTATGGGATGGTAATGATTGTTCCAGGTATTAGCAAACCCTCTGGGTTACCAGGGAAACGGAGTTATGGCCTGTGAAAAACTTTAGAGTTTGATTGCATAATGCATGAAAATATAAATTAATGGTCTTCATTTTATTTCTTTGGCAAGTGAACATGGTATAAGTGGGATAATTCCCTTCGAGGTGTCCATAATCAGGAATTAAAGGGCTCCGCGGAGGAAACCGTCCTCCATGGGTATTATCACTTACGTATTTCACAAGATTGGGGAAAGATTGTGGTTATGGCATATCTGCATAGTGTTAGTCAGCAAAAACACTTGGTAAATGTTAAGGAAAAATTGTTGTTCTGGTTAATGCTGTGCAGAATTGTCCGATATGAACCTGATTCCTAGATACTCGGCTGGAAATAAGAGTAGTTCCTGTTGTTGATGTGAAGATGTATGTCACGGACAAGATGTACAGATTGCTGCTGTTGTTTTCATGTATTGTGCTTTATTTTTGACATGAGAATGACAGAGGAGCAAACACAACAGCCTTCATATTCTTTACGTTCTGCAACTCACCGATGTCACATATAGTCACACACTTTCATTTACAGACAGAGAGCGACGGAGTGAAAGAAGCAGTTCTCATAATAAGAAGAAAGTGGAGTCTTCAAAGTGAGCATTCACGCAGAATGTCACTTTATTAGCTTCGCTCAAGTCAATGTGGCGCACGCTTTAATGCACAAAGACACAAGCAGCGAACCCAAACACAGCGAGAAGCATCATGAAAGACTGTTTGATTTGAACCCAATCAACAGACACATCAGTGACTTCCTCCATCGCTTACGCTGAGCGAGAAGACGCTGTGTTTGTCGAAAAAAAAACGTAATTACCTCGACTTGAAAGGCAACATCAATCTGTCCTCTTTAGCGGTCCTCTTGAGCGGTAGGGGTTTGGTTTGAAATGCCAAAAACACTGCAGCACCTCTCCAAAATATCTTTTAATTTCTATTTTCACACAAACCATAAAAGAACGAAAAAGGAAGAGGACAGATTTATGGTTTAGCAATTAAGCAAAGGCAATGAAAACAACTTTGATTAGGTGTACTGATTAGATTAAAGGTTGGTAAAGGTTACGCAACCAAAAATAAGTTGGTAAAGATTAAGGTTGCTAAGAATCAGAGAAAGCATCCTATGCTGCATCATTAAAAGTCAGGACAACAACACAGAGATACATATACTGTATATAGATGTTATAGCACGGACAACTTCTCAGCACAAAAGTGTTGTTCTTTGAGAGTTTAGCCTACAGCCTATTTGCTCTTTTCCATTGAAGGAACTTTTCCAGGAACCCACGGAAACATAGCAGCAAAGTGCAAAAGGGATTATTAGTTCCTAATTTTAGTTCACGGGGCTCCTTACAACTTGAGACTATTTGCTCGAAAATGCTCCCAGGGTATAACTGCAGGCTGTTTCATGCTGTTATAAAGATGGAGGACAAATGGGAGACAATTTTCTCAGTGAAATATCAGACCGCAAAGTCACACAAACATCATTTAAAGCTCCTGAAAACTTCACATCTTAAAAGGAACAGTGTAACATTTCGGGGGATCTATTAGCAGAGATGGAATATATTATTCATAACTATGTTTTCATTGGTGTATAATCACCTGAAACTACGGCCGCTGTAGTTCTCCGACACGCTTGTGAAACTGTGGTAACGTGAGCCGCAGATTGTAAAACCGTAGTACTGCCAGCCGCGGTCTGACTGTCGTTGCTCCTAAAGTAGTGTTATTATGGTAAGGATGGCCTCTGAGCGTGGCCAACGACGTTACCACGGTTGTGCACTCGGCGGCTCACCTTACCAGTCTTGAAAAGGCGGAGTGAGAGGAGGGGCACTCAGTTGGTTGCAATCTGCAACCACACCACTAGATGCTGCCAAATCCTTTAAAATACCTTTAAGTATTTCTCTACAACATGAAATATTCACGGCTAAAGAAGCAATAAAGACATCTTTAGGTATTATTTATTCAGAGTTTAACACTAAATAGTTAGTTAAACATCTTGATGACATTTTATGTAGACAAATATTTTTTTTAAATAATACACAACCGGGGAGCCTTTAGAAATGTGCCGAATAAAAGTATGTCTTTTCCTGAATAAAAATTATTATGATTGTGAATTAAAATTTTTGGCGGGTCCAAAATGAATGTTTTGTTTATCAATGTGGAAGATATCTGACGTTTGGTTCCCACTTCTAACAAGGCTTGCGAGCCAATAATTGTGATAAACGATATTATTGTAATTTTAAGACCATTTTATGCCACTGATACAATAATAAAATAATAGCATAATAATGCAAGTACAAACTTTAAAAGAGCAATTAACTTTCAATTATTAAAGATATTCAGACATTGGAATTTGAATGTGAAAAAAATATAAAAATATCCTGAATAAATAAAACATAAATAAAATAAAACCACACAACCAAAAAAATAAATAAAAAGGACTCTCAGGCTTTGTTAACAAAAATTCCACTTAAATAAATATTAAACATTTGGCACAGGGGTATAGAGAGTCATTCATCGCTTAACAGGCAATATCCTGCCAATCAGTTTCTCAGTGGTTAGGAACATTAATAATAAGTGCAAAACAACATATTAATTATAAGTTAGATATAACACAACAAACAACACAAATACTCTCTCATACGGCTTAAACCCAAAATGTTCCCACACCAGAGCTGTGCACGATAAGTCAATATAGTAATTATGATGACAGGCCTAATCATAAAGAAGATGCTTGATGCATTGACGAGAAAAAACAGGCTTTAATATACAGTACAACACTGTGCTGTGTGTTCAATGTGCCTCCTTCATGGAATCCTATTATTTCAGTTTTTGTGCCCTGAGATCATTCATCACACAAAAACATTTCTCCAAAAGTGAACAAGAATCGAGTTCAGTGGATGTTCTCTTGGAAACACGGTGTGAGGGTCGAGCAGCGGTGCTGAACAGCTACAATACTGGATTTTGTAGGCTCATATTGATTTGATGTTCCTCTTGGGCAGTTTCATAAATTCAGTACGATCGATATTAGAATTTTTTTTGAAAAGGTTAAATGTTGTCACCAAAAATCTCACACACTTAAACAACAGATAATAATGAAATAATCATTAATATGTCGAGACCTATGAGGTTCATCTGTTCTTTCATGTACTGTATATACCGAGGCTGCCGCCCTGTCGGCGTCCCTGTTGCCCTCCATCCATCATGCCCAATAAGCTGCCTCTCTCCCACACAGCGTACCTCCGTCTGCTTCCTGACATGAATTACATTTCCTGATAAACAAAGAGTCCCAGCGTGGAGGATGGAAACAGCCTGTGACTCCATGGCAACGGGTGAGAGGAGGGACTGATAAATAGCTGTTGCACGTACAACCACTTCTCGGTGACCCCGGAGGTCGGGAGGGCGAGACCCTTGTTAACGCTGACTGCATTCGGAACTGTAACGCCGTGGTGTGCCGTCCTCTTTTTAGATGGAAGGAAATGAGGGCTGATTGAAATGGGAATATAGATTAGATACTTAAAGCTACTATGACAAACTTTCATTTTGTGTTGATTTTAGCGGTCCCTGTGGACAAAAGTGGTAGCGTTTCCGAGCACCAGAGTCCCTTCAGAAAACCTCTCATTTTACTGCAGCAGGGTCTGACAGTCTGCCCCACGCCGTCCTGGTTCTGGTTCTCCAGTGCCTCTCTTCCCTCCAACACGCCTCCAGCAGCATGGCTGCAAGTTGGCTCCCAGCGGGGGACCAGCGGAGCAGCAAGGTGAAGCTCTGCTCTGTTCTTGGCCAGAGGAGAGGTCGCTGCTGCCGGGCACAGAACTCCCCAACTCCCGCCGGAGCTCCGACTGCAGGTAGAAAGTGGCAGCGAAGCAACTTGTGAAATGAATCCGGCGCCTCTGATCAGGATTAGGCATCTTACCGGGGACAGGAGGGAGACAGGTGGGCTCGCGGACAGGTGTAACGGGCACTGCAGCATTTTTCTTGATGTAAAAACAATCAATACTTCTCTTCATTCTTAATTACTGGTGTGTTTTATGGTTGTAATGTCGCTCGAGGAGGAGTACAGGGCGCCGTTTCACACATACACACTCAGAGACAGACCTGCTAAATATCAGGCACACCGATGCAACCAATGAAAATGTTTAGGCGCACAGATTTTTGGTCGCATGTGCCAGCAAACTCGGGAAACTGTTGCGAAATTGTTAAGGTTATGCATTGATCTTGAATAGTTAAGGTTAAGATAGGTTGTCGGGCAGCAAGTCTCGCGGGAGTTTTTGCAAGTTTTTGCAGATCTCAGATCAGATTTTGCAATTTGTGGGCTCCCTTTTAGACACGACTCTGTCCAAACAGACCATTAGAGGGATCGTCCTGATTAATTAAACACTTGGCAAGAAAAACGAAGCAAGTTTGATGATGGAGGATTTACCACAACCTGGCAACCCAAATGTTATTCTTATTAATGGCTTACAAATGATCTACAATGCATCGGTAAATTATGTATTAACCATTAATAAAGCTCTTAATCAATGCTTATAAAGTTTTGCAACGGTGATTAGTAACTGTTTTGGAAGGCACTGACAAATTATGCTCATATGTGTCGTTCCGGAGGGAAACTACAAACAATATATGTTGTTGTTTCATTTGAAGAACTTGTTGGAATCTCCAACAAGGAGTGAAAAGTAGCAGCACAATAAGCAGCTGTCATCTTGAGTTTGGTGACATGAGCGCTCGCGAGTTATAAACATGGAAATCTGTCCTTTTACTACCTTCTATTCCATAATGTAATCAGACCAGAACATGTTTATCAATCTATGAAATTTGAGACCCAACAGTGAAAACCGTCAATTGGAAAATTGATTTTGAAATTAGAAGTTAGAAAAAGCGGCTCCTCCTGCGGTGCCCCTTTGTGCAGTGAGATGTTGTCGTATCACAGTAAAAATAGCTCCGGGTCCCCGAAGCCTCGCCTCCACAAACCTTCAGAGTTTGAGCGGAAAGGTTTCTCCAGCGCATGTATTTATTCATCATGCCTGTCAAACAAAGAGAGGTGAACAGACCTGCTCTGCTCAGACTGAACCAACCTCAACAATGACACCACAGACAAAGAAAGAGAGATGGATACAGCACACAGCTTGAAGGTCACACCGAACCAGCTCACTCCTTCGCTCCCCTCCGGACGTCGGCTCTGAAAAAGGTCATCCTCTCACCGTCTGAGCTTCCCTCCCTCCTCTCGCCTTTTTGAATGACAATCCATTACATTCCACTCTGCGGTCTTATCATAACCAGCTCGACCTCTGACCCTGGATTTTACAAGTTCCCCCCTGACACCGAAAGCCGCGGCCACTGATGCGGAAAATACCGCCATCCATCCATATTTCAAGACGGTTTCTGAGAAAATGGAAGAATGAAATAAGCTCAGAGAATGATTCATTTACTGATGCAGCTTCGACTACTGGCAGACTCGAGTGAGTCACCCCCCGAGAGCTGACAGATCTGGTGACATCATGAGCTGACCCGTCATTTTCAAACTCCACGGTATTTGCTTCGCTGCTCCCTTGTACAAGTGTGACAGTCTCATTGGGAGCGGTACTGTTAATAATTCAGCAGCAAATAAAAGCCATATTGCAGCAAATTGCCTCACTGCGCCATCCACCCTCATTGCTGGAATCCTGATAATGAAGTCATGGGGTTAGATCAGATTTAGAGCGTGACTGTAAAGAGAAAACATTACATCATTAATTAAAGGGCTTGTGGTTCATATTATACACATTTTCCATATAAATGTGTTTGACTAGCTTCTGGCATAATACAGTAAACACGACAGCCGTGACACCAAAAGTCTTAGTTGCAAACTGAATTTCTAATTAGGACTGAAAAGCCTGAAAACTGGATTCTTATGAAGCTGTAAAGGCAGCGGTTGGGGAGAATTTATACATGTTATTTCAGCAGAGCTTAATTCAGTTTCATAGCACTCATTTTGAAATACGCCACTTGTGTGAACTGCACTGTTTTACTAGCGGACCGCGGTGACAACCATGATAAATAAAAGAAACGACGCACGCAGCCCGTTGCATGTGGAACAACCTTCAGGAGAGAATGAGAGGATCATTTCTGAGGCTTTTTCTGAGACCTCTGGCCAGATGGCGGAATAGAGTTGTCAGGGAGCTAATACAAAAGTAGAATTAAATAGATAAATCTCTCGTCTCTGGCTATTACGGATAGTCTAAGATGCTCCGAGCTGTGCCGTGGAGGTCGATAATAGCTTGAACTACTGCCGCGATACGTCTGCTCTATAGTGATTGTTGTCTCTGAAAGCTCTTGTGATGTTTGTGAATGCATCATTTTGTCTATTTAACCTCCCTCTGGTCACCAAAGACCCCCCGGACAATGCACTGCTTTTCTTTCTCAGAAGCAATTAAAAAAACAAAATTCACAAAAGCAAAACACACATATTCTCTCTCTCTGCCTGTCCTTGTAGCTACAGTGCCGACATGTGTGGGTGGTTATTGTTGTTTGATGGAGCTAATTTGAATATGCGGCTGCTGTTCGAGCCTTTGGATTTATTCTCCAAACAATAACGGGGGCATTTGTTTGTGTCGGAGCCAGAGTGGCATTGAGCAATCATACTGACAGGCGACTGTTTTCATTTTATTTCACACAGCAGATAATGCACATTCAAAGCTCTGACAATAACAAAATCCTGTTTCTGCTGAATGCTTTCTAATTATCTGCTCTACCTTCTCTTTTTGTAATTCACATCTTTCCTTTTGTGCGGCGTTGAGAGGATGCCGTACTGCTGTATACTGTAGGGTGTAACAGTATGTTGGATTTGTTGCACCATCCTGATTGAATACATGTGAGGAAACAACTCGGCGCTCGTTTATTCAAACGCTAGTCGAACAATGCGGTGACGTGTTTGTTGTGATTGTTACATTGTGAAGCGCTGCTTTTGTTGTGTGTTCTACATCCTGCTGAGAAATGACTGAATAGCTGAGGCACAACTTGTTTCATCCCTCAGTCACATATATTATTCTTTTATGTAGTGAAATGCTAAAGTAAATTGAAACACGGGAAAGCAAATGTATTGTATAATCACAACACTGAATTATTAGAGCCTTAGAATATCATTATATTGTGGGATTGTTAGCAGAAAGAAGTGCACTTTAGAGAGTGATTTCGAACACAGCCGATTGCATGCTCTGGCCTGAACGCTCTGTATTGTGCTGTCTAGTTATAGCATTATTTGGGACAGACAAGGTGCCCACAAGTGTGATATTATGTTTCAAAAACTACTTGGCAGGTGACTTGATGAACCATCTGTCAGTCAAAATCTTGCCGAAGTCAGTCAGGAGAAGAGCGGAAACGTCTTTTCCATCAAGAAAAAGTCTTCAATGTCGTTTTTTCCCCTCCTCTAATTAAGAAATACTCTCCAGTTCTGATAGAACTGATGCTATTGGAGATACGCTAACTTCTTTAGGAGCCGCAGTTGTCGTTCACTGAAAAATAAACTGTACACAAACCGACAACCCCGCACTCACCCCCGCCGCCACATACACACGGTCTGTCACACGCTAACGTCACGCCGGGCAGACACACAGCTGACAACCTCGCAGATAAACTAAATGATGCAGTGGAGACTTCCTGGGAAAGGCATCATACAGTATCTCTCCCGGACAGGTGAACTGTGGACTCAGTTGTCTGTTTTGAGCATTCACTGCAGCTGGTGATAAATGATGGATTCAACCTGTTCGTGCATCGACTTATCGTTGCAGCTGGGCGGCTTGTTAGGCACTTCAACCACAGCACCGCTGCATGCAACGCACCTGATCTTACCAGTTAACAGTTAATAATCGGTTAACGAGTGTCAGTTAGAAAAATAATTCAAGCATCCCTACTCTCCGGTTCTGATGTACAGCAACTGATGCTATTGCAGCATCTACGCTAACATCTTCAGGAGCCGCCATTGTTGTTTAGAGCAAACAGTCGTCTCTCCGTGTCGTCACACACACATAAACCACGCCTGGAGCTACCAGTAACTCCTCGCAGGACACCGATTGGCCCGGTTACTGGCTTACTGGACACAAACGCATTACTTGAAGCCGGACATGTAGGATTTTCGCGTGATAAGTGATCCCGCCATTATTGCTTATATCTTGTGATATTGCGGGAATCCAGCTGCTGTGCAAGGTGACCACATGGCTGCTTGTAATAGGAACATTTTAAGTGTTGACTTCAGCAGAATCTTTTGCATGAAGAATGACTTTTTTTAAAAAAAAAAAAATTTTATTATCATTTATGACTATATTTATGTGATACAGCTCTCCACAACTTAGTTGCGATAACCTGGTGAAACAAACTGTTGCTCTTTTACAATATTCTTTATTCTCTGGGAATATTAACAAACACCTGAGGCATCTGTAAAATAGATTTCTCCTGACAGTATCCTAACACAACAAGCAAACATGAACAGAGACGCAAGTAAAAGTTTTTTGAAATTTCACCAAAGATCTGTTGGACATCGATAGATAATCAGCAACAGGCCTTTATATTCCAGCTACTCAGTTACAGTTCAGGTACATTCCTGCTCGGGGCAGAGAGCGCTGGCCTGCAGTCACCATCTGTGTGCCAGCCCAACAGGTTTGGCTTTCCTTTCAGCCGTTCCACTGCAGGAGTTGGTGGAGAAAGCCAGCACACAGTCCAGCTTCTAGTGTAACTTTCCTGAGACTCATCCGCCCGCAGGCTTAATAAGAAAGCCTTTTATGTTTTATTCAATAGTCAGGTGTTTTGTTACAAACTTAAAGAAGAAGAAAAAAAAAAAGAGTATTACAGTAAACCACAGGGAGCTGTTGTGCTATTTGATATAGAGTAACATCCGTGCTCTCTTCAGCACAGGGTTTACATGATCAGTTGCAGATCAGCGGAGCTCCGGTGAGCTTAGTGCGATTGTGTTATACGGACCAAATCTGGCTTCCTGTGTATTGACTCCCGACCTCAGACTTGTACTACTGTGGATTTGAATGCAGCCTGTGTATTGTATAGCTGTGTTTGTTTAGATCAGAGATGGTTTTGATGCTGCTATTGTTCATGTGCAGCATGCAAAAACAAAGGCAGATAAGCCTAACCCAGGTAGGAGTTTGTATATGTGTGTGTGTATCTGGGCCAGTATCGATGTCAGTGTGTGTGCTGATTTGCACATAAGTATGCAGCTGCGGTCACATGTACCAGCTTTGAAAAGGCTAAATGAGCAAATGGTGTCTTTGAGAGCAGCGCAGCATGCAATTTCATTGACCTTTGACCTGTAGCAGCGAGCGTGTATCGCAGTTAACTCATGTATTACATAACGTCAGTGTTTGGGGATAGAATGAGCAGTGAAAGATCTTGAAAATGAAGCTTCATATTTATTTTCCACAGTGTACATTTATGTATAGAAGATAAGCACACACACTGAGAGTGAAGGTTAGCCAAGGACTGGAAGCTATCTGATGCTGTGCTGTGATTTTTCTAACCTCCTTGTTGATTTACAGCAGCTGAAGTGGGCATAAACACTCCGCCGCGAAAGCAGCGCGATAAACTTATGAGCATATCTCATCGCGTTGCCAGGGCTCAGCAAATGGAATGGATTTATCTCTAAATCAGAGCCTTATACTTCTAATGCATCATTGTATCCGGCTGAGGCAAAGTATCTCCATCTCATCCCTCACACATTTATATGCAACCTCTCCAGAAGGGCAACGCTCAGAGAATAGTTACACAACACTGACCAGGTTTGCCTCTTTGGTTTCAACTTTTAAAGGAATAGTTTGATGCCACTCTCATGTCAGTGCAACTGACTGACTGACTATACCACTTAATAATATACCATAGTTTATTAGTTGATTTATTTATATTTTTATAAAGAATCTGAATTTGCAAAGTAGCTAGTAACTAATATTGTCAAATAAATGTATTGAAGTTAAAAGTACAATATTTCCGCCTTACTTTCCTCTGAGCTGTAGTGGAGTAGAAGTATAAAGTTACATAAAATGGAAATACTCAAGTAAAGTACAAGTGCCTCAAAATTGTTCTTAAGTACAGTACTAGCCTAAATGTACTTCACTTTGCATTCAAAGTGCACCAGATTGATGCATTTAACTTTAAAATGTCAAAATAATTCTTCCGGGGTAGCATGCCCCTGGACTCCCCAAGAGGGTCCACCTAAGATAGTCTCATGAAATCCTAGATTCTACCAACTACGCCTAATTTGAGCCATGAAAAACCCTGGTGCAAAGGGCTGTATTGAGACTGGAAGCAGGGGTAAACAGCTAGCCTGCATCACTTCAAAGCTATAAAAGATATGCCTACCAGCACGTCTAAAGCTCACTAATTAATACGCTGCATCTCTGTTTAATATGTACACAAAGTTATTTAAACAAACAGAGATATAATGTGTTAAATTAGAGGTGTTGGTCGGCATATTTTGACATTGGAGCCAGGCTAGCCGTTTCCCCCCCGGTTCCAGTGTTTTTGCTAAGTTAAGCTAATCAACTCCTGGCTCCAGCTCCGGTAGTTAATGACATGAGAGTGGCATCAATCTTCTCATCGTACCCTCAGGCAAAAAAACTAATATGCACATTTCGCACAAGATAGCATTATTCATTCAGGGCTAATTAAAAATCTATGCACGAATAGCACAAAGAGAAAGTATTACTGTATAAGGAATACTATTTAAATCATCAGACAGGCAGAATACTAAGTAAATAAGTTTCATATTGTCCTTTTTCTAACAGTATGCAAACTTCACTTTGACTGAGAAAAGTTTTCCCGTATATTGTGTTGCCCTTCAGCAAAATAAGAAAAGCAGAACGCCCCCCTAAAAAACAGTAAATTCCAAAATATGAAACCATTCGTCTCTGTC
The DNA here is from genome assembly GCF_015220745.1 of Sebastes umbrosus. Classification (NCBI taxonomy): domain Eukaryota; kingdom Metazoa; phylum Chordata; class Actinopteri; order Perciformes; family Sebastidae; genus Sebastes; species Sebastes umbrosus. The sequence goes on along the minus strand of NC_051287.1, from coordinate 5,111,428 downwards.
CACAGTGATCAGTCCACAGATTTATTTTTTTCTATCTTCATAAATCCATAATAGAAACTCTTTTTTTTCCAAACACTCTGGCGGAGGGCAGCTTTCTCTACAGCGGCGGTCAAGACAGACAGAAAAAAAAAAAAAAAAAAACACATTTTAGTATACGGCAGGTTTCCAGCGATGAATCTGAATCGTCCTCTAATCAAGACGAGACTACAGCAATGGGTGATGGGGTTAAAAAACAAGAGAGAGGACTTTTCTATGCGAGTGCATGTGTGACAGCTCTAACCCCCCACCCCCTAGTGCTGGAGGGGCAGGTCTGTTTCTGCAGGACTAAATTGGCTGTCAGAGCTGCCACAGACGACCCTTCACACAAGCAGCCCGCTCATATTTCTCCTGTAATATGAACTGGGGGGGGGGGGAGAAAATGCAATTACCGCTCCCTTTTTCGTATGTCATCTCTGTCATGTATGAAGGTAAAAACACAGAGCGGCTCTTGTTATAATGACCCCCCCCTCTAAAATTTCATTTTCCACTTGCACAACAGACACAGGTGTGTGGGATCCTATTACCTGAACCACGTAAAATTGTCAAAACTGATCTACATTATTTGCTATTACTCTTTATTCTCCTTCCGATTTAATAAAAGCTCTCCAATAAACCGACTCCCCCGAGGCCGCAGAGCTTGATTTACATCACGTCCTCTTGTCCATGGCTCTCAAGGCCTTTTTTTTTATTTCCCTCAACAGTAATGCTAATAGTCTTTTGCTCGGCTTAAAAGGAATCTAACAAAGCCAAACCCACGCTCCCCTGACATCCTCATTAAAATAATTTAACCCAATTTGGACTGACGTTTCTACTCTATAGACACAAATTGGCCATCACAGGTCTGAAATGACTCTCCTTTTTAATGCAAAGTAACATAATGTGAGCTATTACAGTAAAGCTCTATAGCCTGTACACAGCTCATCATCACAAAACAGCTAATAGCATCTGACATAGAATATCATGGCTGTCCTCGACCAAAGAAATTCATAGTCGACTGACACTCCACAAACAATCACACAAAAGCACCACTATAAATCTTGTGTTTTCTAGAGATGTGCTCTTAAACTTCTTGGAAATAAGTCATTCAGCATGAAAAAAAGCATAAAAAATGACTAATTGACTAATTGATTAAAGCGTCTTTGAGTTCTTTAAAAGCGCTATATAAGTTGAATTTTTTATTATTATTATTATTATTATTAAAGAAATCTTAGTTGACTAAGACCAAAATTACGGATTAGTCGAATAATCAAATAACATGGAGCAGCCCTACCAGCCTTATTCTTTAAAGGATAATTCAGCTTTATTACAACTTGGGTCTTTGGGCTGTATTTCCTGGTTGTGATAACACTAACAGTACATTTTTTCTCAAAACTGTTTTGTAAACCTCAATTCACAAACTGACTTCCTGGTTTATCTTAGACTCACCATACTTGCAGTAGTTTACAGTATCTCCTGATAAAGTAGATAATCTGGCTAAACAGCTTGCTTTTATATAAACTGTCTAATCGTCTGACCACTTATCTTTCTTCTCCTGTCGTACTTCATTGTAGCTTTGTTGCTGAAATGACATTTTGTGCCAAGACATGGAAATAAGTTCAAAGTTTGTAATAAAAATGAATTATCCTTTAATGTAGCAGCACAGTGTTGTATGATCACAACACACAGTTCATCTAACATCTCCATGTGGAGGTAAAGGTTTGACAGATTGTAAAGCCCCCTGAGGAAAATTTGTGATTTGTGATATTGGGCTTGACTCGATTATGTCTCTGTATATCTGCTTTGATTTAACAAACAAATGCATTCGGCAAGACTATTTCAATTATGTTTGTATCACACTAAATTGCTAAACTGAATAAGAGTGTCTGCTAAATGTTTGAACTTGTAATTGATTGAGAGGCGCCCACGGTGACAGACTGCCGTCTCCGCCCCTTGTCTGCCCAGATTTCCTCATTAAATGTGGCGCTATGAGACAGCAGAGGTGATCGATGGCACCGCTCTCTCTCATCCTCATGTGCTCCTGACATGATTTATCATTTAAACTCCACAGCAACACCTCGTCCATCTCATCCGTGTACGTGTGGACAACAGAGAATCAGGTGAGGAGGACGCACATGTAAATAAAATGTCTGAGGCAAACCTAAGCTTTAAAGAGTGTGGGGGTAAACATCTGCGGAGAGCGAAAGGCCACAACCGAGGACATTCCCCAGACGTGACGCCCACCGTCGCGGTGAGTCACTCTTGTGTTGTTCCTGAGCTCCATCTGACATCCTGACTCTCAGAAAGACATTCCCCACCGGCTGATAGATCACGCTACGCTCTCGCTCACAAATGAAATGAGAGTTCTTCTGCTGCTTCTCCTTCTCTTGACACAAGGAGGAGGTGATTCACCAACTCAACGGACTGATGACTTGCGTGACACATGAACTTCTCACACTCTCATTACCCATGATCCATCATCAGCACCCAGCCGGCCAGTTCTCGTACAGAAGCAGCGTGGAGCCCCAACTGATGACTGACCACCAGATGAATCACAATTAAACACTTCTCTCCTCTCTCCTCCGTCGCCACCGCTGCAGCTATATCACCGAGGTTATCAGTGCGAGACAACCCGGCGTGTAAATTAAACGCAGACAGAGACGGGAGCTGTCAGTCATGTTCAGAGTGAGCGTATCCATCTGTGTCTCGACCTCCGAGCAGCCCATCACCACTCGGGGAGTAGCTCCCATTCCCCACCGCCTCTCCTTTCTACTGTACGATTATTATGTTCTTCATGAATAAATTTGATTTTCATTGCACCATTGTGCTGCACGCTCCTCCTGTCCTGGGTAAAGAAGAAAAAGCATCCATTAACATTAACAGGGCCACTGGAACGCAGGGCGCACACAACAGGAAATGCTTCTCCGTTCTGGCAAAACAAATGCCTGTTTGCTGTTTTTCTTAACAAGCGCAGAAATGTGCACCAGGTGTGTATGTGCACACACACACACCCTGAGAGGCACCACTATTGGATTTCCATACCTCCTTTTTGGTATAATGAAATGCAGATGCTCTGTTGTGCTCCAGACAACACAGCTCGTCTCCGCTTCCCAGCATGCAATCACAGGATTACCATGTTGCTGCATAGTGATGCCGGTGCATCGCCGAGCTGTCTGAGACAACACATGACACAAATTATAACTAATGTCTGACTGATGTTCATGCATTTCACGGCTCTGAGAAAGACATTTTTTACCTTATTCTTTTCAATTAAGCTAAATAAATATATTTTTTTCCATATCCTTACTTGGGTTGAGAGTTTTTTTTTTTATTATTTGGGTGAACTGGTCTTTAAAAAGTAGCTCAAACAGCCAGAAGCAAGTCACCCATGACCAGGCGTGTGTCCATTTCTTATTAAATGAGAATCCTTATGCAAGAAAACTTTTAATAGCCCACAACTTTGTACATCAAAGTGCCTTTTACAGTATTTTAAAAGGGGATCCAGTGAGTGTTAAATGCTTTTCCCTCATTAAATGTCACTAACTCGAGCGTATCCATGAGTCATGCTGGGAGGGTTTCCATCACGTGGGACTGTCTCAGGCCTTCTCGTGGTAAACACATGTATTCGGAGTCCTACTCATTAAAATTCATTACACAAGGAACAGATAACCAACATTTTACCGTATCACACATTTTAAAACAGTCGGATTAATTATCCAAAGAGCGTCTACGGCGAGCTCTTTGACCTTTGTCACGCGTCTCTTGTTAGAAGAAAGAAAGCCTAACGGGAGGCTCTTCCGCCGCTCTTTCTGCTGCTAATTGGGCCCCTGAAACCGCCGCCAGGCTGGTAATTGTGGTATTGTGTCTGAATTTGCACTTCACTGCTTTACCCTCCTGTGATTAAAATTCATACGGGGCCCAGGGGTTAGTAGTGTGACTATGTGTGGGTGTGATGGGGAGAAGCTTGGGCGGCTTGAGGTTTTGATAGTAGAGCAAAACAGTCTTAAAAATAATTGATGGTGAGTTTATGTGGTACGTAAGCAGAGTATAAATCAAACATAATAAAAATAAGAACATTTATAACCAAAAGTAAGCATCATATATCTTTTTTTCCACCATTAGCGTGTATTTATAGGGTTTTTAAACACAGGAAAACCCAATAAAAATAGGTGATAGGCTCCTTTCCCATTGCCAGTAGATAAGTATGCCTTTCTGGTGCGTCACGTTCAACGTCACAAACACGCTGGAAAACAGGGTTAGTAAACGGTGAAAATGTTACGGTTACTTCTTTTTTATATTTTACTTATTTCATATTGGTGATTGTTGGAACAGCGGAAAGACTAACCAAGACAGTTTTGGTGAGTTTTATTTTGTTTCTGTCGAGTTTGATTGAAGCTTACGATTAACGAAGTAAAAATACTGTTTCTGTCAATGAAGTCTGGTGGCTTTAAGGAGCGCATATAACGGCTGTTTCTTTTCACATCTAACTCTGAAAAATGGGTTTATTTGGACCAAACCTAACTGGAGTCTGGTGGCTTTGTTTTGTACGATAATAAATTAGAATAATTGTTTTTGATTTTATTTATACATTCACTTTAACGTGTGTCACATACAGTAGCATCATGCCTATGCACGCAAAATTAGCGTGTCCATGCGAAAGTTTCCATCACTGCTGATCGGAGCGGGAGCCGATAACAAATACTTGTGACTACTGCAAAGTAATTTGTCCCTGGAATGAATACCGATTGTAACCTTTCCCAAAAAAGAAAAAGCCAGATGTTAGTGGGGTTTTTTTGTCCAGTGGGAAAGTGGCTTTGCATTTCTTGCTTGTCTGACATGCTCATTTACATGATTATTTGGAATCCAATATGGTATTGAATAAGAGATACTGCAGGTGGTTTCACAATCTCCAATCATACCTTTTATTATAGAAGCTACAGTATTTCACTTGCATCCAATATTGCCTGAGAAAATATCATTTTCCTGCTTGCAGTTTTCCGAAGTTATGACTCACACCAAAGTCCTGAAAATGATTCCAAGTTATTATCTTGTTCGTACAAGATGGATCTAATATCTTGCGTGCAAAAGTTAGTAACTTTGGGCTGGTTAATGGTAAATGGACTGCATTAATATAGCACTAATTATTGGAGATAGATTCAATATTATAAGCTTGCTCTCTCTCTTTTTAGGTTTCAAGCTGCTAACAATCACTGGCTAATTTCCCACAGAAACACCCACTGTTTGTCTGCATGGTTCCTGAGAATCATTCTCACAGTTCTTGCTCATATTCTGTTAGCTGTTCATCTACTTCTGAAGCCAAACTCTCAGGTTGCCTGTTTATTCTGGCATCCCGCAAATAAAGCCAGGCATTGTGAATTCTACTTTCTCTCTTTCATTCACTTTCTCGACTCATTCTTTATTTCAACTGTTGCAGATCTGCCAGCGTCTGATTCACAGGACTGTGACACAACATTTTGTTTTGATTAAAGACAAAAGTTTTCAATCAAATGGCTTTAGGCAGGTACAGAATTGGCCTCGCACATTGGAACACTGTGTGCTTTTAACAGTGGTACCCACCAAAGATCATTAATCCACTGAACTAAAACATTCACTGTGAGGTATATAAGTCTCCTTTCACCTTTACAGCCTTCATTAAATCAGTCTTTATGTATTTAAATCACCATAATACTGTCAAACTGACGCATTTTCCAATATTTTTCTGACCAAAGCACTTCATATTCCAGAAAAACTTTTAAAAAAAATTATGATTTTGTGTCATTACCCCAAATTAACTTTCTGTAAGTAGGTCAAAAATGACCCATATGCATTTCCAATGGAAATTTATAAGAATTTTACAACCTTCTCAGTTATTTCTGCCAGGTACATACTGTGATCTCATTAGCTTCACAACTCAGCTGCACTATTTTACACAGCAAGACAATGTGATATATATATATATACATATATATATACTGTATATATATGCGTCGTATTTTGAAGGTCTGGGTGTGGTTAACATTGTAACATGGTGGCGGTTAGGTTTAGGCAACAAACCCACTTAGTTAGGGTTAGAAAAAACATCAAGGTTTGGCTTAAAATAAGTACTCTTGTAACGTAACATAAGCTAAGGACATAACATCACGTGACATAATGGCGACAGTAAAAATCACTCAGCTTTTGGCTTCATACGGGACACGAACGCCGGCCCCCTGAGTAAAAGTTGTGTGTTTGTTTGTCCCATCCACCCAGCCCGTTCTCATTCCCAGGGCATCAAACACCGGCGTTTTGTCACGGCCGTCAGCATTCGATACCGCCACACAAGGCACCTTTTAGCGGCGGAGACGCACCAGGTTTTCAATTAAGTACAATGTAAACCAATCCAATGCAGTGGCAACAGTAAACACTCTGAGAAAGTGCGCCGGGAGTGTAGTGATGTAGTTTAAAGAGTGAAAGAAACACAGGGCGGGCGGGAGGGGAGGTGGATGGGTCCAACAAACACAAGGCTTTCATCCAGGAGACCGCTGTTCATGTCCCTGTGCGTAAAGTTTCACTTTCAAAAGCGTCAGTATGTGACGAGCTGGAATGAGAACGTGTTGATCCACCTCAACTCCCTCCCGCCCTTAGCGGACTTCTCGCTCTTACATACTACGTCAGTTGCTCTGAGCGTCTAATATTGACGTGGTTGGGTTTACATTGAAGTTAGTTGAAAGCCCGGTGTGTCTCATGCAGACGCTAAAGGGTGCCTTGGTATCAAGACGGCGAGGGCCACTGCCCAAGCGTCGGTAATTGCTGTAAAGAGTTCAGGTTTCAATGATTTATGCATCCAACGGTTAAAAACAGAACCAAACAAATATGTTGGTTTAAAAAAAACTATTAAATCATTTTCAATAACTGTGTAAACTGAAATCCCCGTAGATCTACAATATGAAGTACTCTGACCCTACACAATAACACTAAGTGATTGATGATGTCATTATTGTTGAGTGCATCTGAATAACTGCTGCTAGCCGCCTGATGTAGAAATGCATTCAAAAACACCCGTTTCCGTGCTACAAAGCTTTGAGATGTGTTTTTAATTTAAGAGAAATAACATTTGATTATTGCCTCGCAGCGCAACACTGCCAGCTCAATCATAAATGGCAGCGTGAACAACAAACAAACATGGAGCCTAGCTGAGCGGAGGGGAGGGGAAAGCTAATACAGAAAGAGGCTGAGATTTTAAAGCAATTGTTCTGTGATTGAAGTACTCCGCTCCTCAGCCCCGGGCTATCAAATAAAGTCTGATCCCTCTTCCTCTAGATCCCCCAAAATCTTTTAATGAGACCAAATCCTTTTAACTCATACTCTAACTGCCAGAGTTATGAATATTACTGTGTATGTGTTTGCCAGTGTGTGTGTGTGTGTGTGTGTGTGTGTGGAGGCGAGCTCAGAGCAGTTTTCTCCTTCTGTCGGGGTGGAAAGTGAAGAGCAGCAGTTTCCTCTGGAGGAGAAATCACATCAAAGACATCAAAAGACCGAAAAACACGGAGCGTCAATATCGGGTCGAATGAGTATCATCTCACAAGACCAACCCGAGTCGATGAACCCAAATATATATACTGCCTCAGAGGTTATTAAAGCTGAACTGCAGCTGAACTATAAATGAGGAAATCTTTGTGTCCGATATATACTGCACCTGACAGACGTTCAGCTGTACGCAACGGCTCGAGTCTCGAATGTAAAAACTATGCCCACACTGAGATCAGGACATAAAGATTAAATGAGTTTTAAATTCACATTTTATATGCTGAGTTTCCAGAGTGATAATCTTCATTAATAACAGGCTATTTCATTTCACTGCAACGGCAAATTGAGTGCCAAGAACTAAAACAATTTATCCTCAGAGGAAGTGTCCAACATGATTTGATAGGCATCATTTAGCCTTAACGTTACCACACACAAACACATTATAGGGCTGCAACGATTAATCGATTAGTTGTCAACTATTAAATGAATCACCAGCTATTTTCATAATCAATTAATCGTATATATGAGCTAGAGGGTCAAAGTTCAAGGCACAATGTTATGATGAAGTAGTATGTCCCAATTGTATGCATACTACATGCAACAGTACGTACTTTGTGATGGCAGCTGCAGTATGTACTAAAAGTAAAAAGAAAAGGTATGCGATTTGGAGCATAACCACCGTGCATCTTTTTACTCCACGAGAGACAGCGACAAAGAGAGCGAGGTAGAATGAACACAGAGCATTACATCACTCCACTTGCTTTGCAATACAAACAATATGCAAGCTATCTGTTTAGCATTGGCTGCCTAACCTCAAGTGACAGTATAATGTTGCTGAAAATCAAAATGAACAGGTAGTGATTTCTCTGCTCGCTCTTTCCCATGCTGAAGCTTTTAATTTAACATTCATCACCAGGAAGATGTAAGAGTGTTTACCTTGCTCCTCAGCTATTAGACTTTAGTTTGTCACTGATGTAATGCACAGCACAGAACAGCACAGCACAGCTTAAGGTGACATGTGATGATCTGACTGTTGCATCTCAAACATGAGACACACATAAAGTGTGTAGACGTACAGTAGCTCTTGAAAACAACCAAACAAGGTGCAGGCAGGTTGAGTTTAGCATGTGATTACATGTGTTCACTGATAGGTGGGGATGGAAAGAGTAGGCCTCCTAGAGTATTTAACTAGAAACACCCCAGGTGAACAGGGGGAAAGAAGATTGATAAAGATAGATAGCCATGCAACTTGAGTTGATGACTGACATTAAGACAATTACTTTCTGTATTACAAGTTTTCTAAAATGTTATGTTTAAATCTGTAAATGAGACAGTATCTAATGTTAACTTATGGTGAATTTAGGAGAAATCTACAGATGCAAATAGACAAAGTAGTAAAAATAAACACCTAAATGTGTGTTTTAGATCTTTCCTTTCCACTAGTCTGAAAAAAAGAAATGTTGTGGAAGCAAAATAGCCTAAAACCTCAGAATGGACCAGTGCATGAAAAACTCTCCAAGTAAACATAGTCTACTGTAAGACAACCTTTAAGACATTTATTCAAGTATAATTATTTGTGCAAAAATGTACTTAGATAAAAGTAAACAGTGTGTACTGAGTAAACATTAGCTGCATGTTTTAAAAGGGAAAGGAGGATGGAGGGTGATGTATGAGAATGAGAACACATTTAGGCTACAAAATAAAATGCATTAACATGTCAATAAACACATCACACCACAGAACCAGCTACTGTATGTCCAAACCAACACTATATTCCTCTATAGATGGCACTTTGCAGCCTTGCGGTGCATGCAACTGATTATCACTAACACAACTCAGTGAAGCCTCACCAGAGTTAACCAGAAAACAACAACACTCAGGCAACTGCACAAATATTACAGACACATACAAATATAGGCCTACATGGTGTTTGCAAGCAATATTAAGGCTGCAGAAATCAAACAACCTGCCACTTCTTATAGAATAAACAGCAGAAGAAAACACCACAGATCAAAGCAGACACAACACAGAGATGTATGGACAATATAACCTCCACAGTGGAGCTGCAGCAACAAACAAGCAAGACAGAACTGCATAGTTATAGTTAGTGCACACTGGTTCAGCCTCTGGACAGAGTTAGCCAGCTAGTTTGTTGTTGTACTCACCAGTCTGAAGGTCTGAAGGTCTGAAGGTCTGGGCCTCCTTCTGTCAGCTTTGAGCACCTCCATGTCCTCCAAGATCTGCTCCAAGTTCCTCAGAACAGTCCACTGGGCTGGCCTGTCCCAGTAGAACCAGTCCTCCTCTCTGCAGTAACATTAGCTACCGTTAGCTCACCTCCACCTGTTGATTGCACAGAACACGTGGGTGTGTTTGATTTGCGTCACATTTTGCGTGATCACGTGGTGCGTGAAGCTCTCGAGCAGATTGGTTCTTAAAAGGGTTCATTTCATGAGGCTTCATGTGCATGTGCTCATGAAAGCACCTGTTGGTCAAAGAGTGTAAAACAGGCAGATCTATTACAGATGTGTAGCAGTGGTTTAACCGAGCACAGGGCAGTGAATGTGCTTGTATAGGAGCTATAGGAAAATGATAGATGGGAGACATTTTTTTGTTTTTATTCAGGAATAATAAATTCTCGACTGTGTTTCGGCTTCGGGCGTCTTCAGATACAAGCCTCGATGCTTCACAGAAAACCTCCTGGATTACTCGATTCTTATTGTTCAACACAGGTCAAATTATGACAATAGAATAGAAATAATTTTGTTTTATTTTTGTACGTCACTTTTTAGTAACTTTTTAGTCACTTTTTAGTCACTTTGTAGACAATTGTTCGTTCCATTGCAACGTCAGCGCCCAGCTGACGTTGCAATGGAACGAACAATTGACTTTCACTTCTTAGCAATATACGTTCTTTGGTAAAAACATGAAAGGCTCTGTCTATAGCAAGTGTTTGGTGTGTCTAATCTGGACTAAACATGGAAGAGGACCTGCTCCCTATGTAGATATGAAGGATTCATTCTAAACTGACGAAAACATGACGATTCTTAGTTCCAGGTGATTATTGAAAACACAGTTATGAATTCTATTCTATTTCTGGTAAATCCTACAAACTAGACCTTTGTTTTTTTTTGTTTGTTTGTTTTTACCTTCGCTGAGTTAGCCTACAGGCCTAATTTAACCCATACCTGTATATAGGCATATAATTCTTTATTACATTGCATTGTCAGAGTACATAGGCTTTACTGTGTCAAACTGAGGATGAGTTTCTTCTTCTGAATGGTTGGTCAAAGGAAATGCATGCTGACCCATTTCACCACGGGGTGTCTAACCTGTTAAATCTGCTCTGGCCTAAATACTGTATGTAGAGAGCATCACTAAACTCCAGCCTTCTCAGCTGATCACAAGGCGGAGGCTGGGCTGCTGTGCCCGTGACTAACAGCAAATGACCCCTGGAAGCTATAAACGCCGGTTCCTCATGTGTGCACGGGTGGATGGAGGTGTGGAGCGACCTTGTTTTCACCTGTTTTAATGACCGAGTGTTCATCCAGGAGAGCCAGCTATCTGTTAACTGCTGCTTCCTCTGATGTGGGGAAGGACATTATCAAAGGGAAGCAGAGTGAGAGACGGACATTAAAGAGCTAACGCTCCAATGGACACAGAGGGATACTCATTAAGAGACAGACGTGTACACATTCAGATGAGCCAACATGAAGGAGAACTCCAGATTATTTCAACCTAGGCCTTATTTTTGTCGTTTTTCTCCTCATTTCTCTTGGTAATAATAACTTACGAACTGTTTGTATGAGAATACGTTGAATAATTCCAACACAAACAACATTCAAATGCCTTACTGCGTGTAGGAAACATACTGAGCTTATGTTTGCTATACTATCCAGTGACCACAGGTTAAATTACATTAATGTATCCCTACATCGTAAAAAGCCACACAACACCCTACCCACCCATTATCCATTACCCCGTACTTATGCTGCCTCCTACTCACACGCACCACACATGGACACCTGACAGTCCTCTATAATTTAGGACAAAGAAGGAAAATGAGGGTCCCATTGAGAAGCAGGTGGGTGGGTTGAACTAATGAGTGAGCCTATTGTGGAGGATTATCAAGCCGTCACGGTGCAGGATCACAGTGAACTGCTCATCCCCGCGCTCTCACGAACAGATGCTTGTCACACACTCCTCAAGTGCTGACAGGTACGGGGCCTTTGGCATGTATCAGTACGCTCACCTTCCCCCCCGCCCAGTGCAAAAACCACCAAAGCTGCAATTAAAGGAGGCATTTAAAAATGGACGCACTCTGTCAAGTCACAATTAGAAAATCATTCTCTCTCTCTCCCTTCCTTTGTGAAATTTCCTGAAAGCCCTGTGAGATGCAGACAGCCGACGCTCTAATGTTACCATGCATCCATGACCAAACCACACACACACATGATTGAACACATTTTTCTTCTACAAGCGAACGCACACATACACATGCTGCTCCTGTAATGCTGTTGTGCCAACAGCATCACAGGAACAACTGATGACACTGATGACAGAAAGAATGGAGCAGTGCTGACAGGACGGCAGGCGGTGAACACATGCCATGAAAAATGATACAGCCTTCATGGCAGCGGTACCTCGGGCAGGTGGTGTGACAGATGCTGCGTGCATTCATAGTCAAACTTCTTTCTTCGTATTAAAACGCATACTATATGTAGGCTAATCATAGTCGGCAATGCAAATAGATGCAAACAAGCAAGTAGACGAGAGGAGGGAGAAAAGGATAGAAGCAGCAGAATGATGACGTGGATGGATATGAATCTTTTTTCTGTATTGATTTGTGCTCACCCTTTGGCACTGAGAGGTGTTTTGAAGCTATTAGAAGTCCATGGATTATCAATTCCAACCCTTCTTTGACATATCCTTACCAATAACATCAACACAAAATATTTCTTCACCTATATGAGAAATGTTTTTACAATGAGGAAGATATATGCAATGTGTCCTTTAGCATCCTTCTTCCATCTGTATAGCGACGCCTCCACGCCTCAGTCTGGGAAAGTAGATTCAGATGTCACCTCAAGATATGTGCCTCGTCAGTATTTCTGTTAATTTCTGAGATAATTACTACATTACCATTTAGGTTAGATGATGAATAGATATATGTGTGAAGTGGAGTTCAGTGGTGGTTCTAATGTAATAGGGCTATACAGCATCATAATGGTCACCCTGCTGCCTGGAGGTGGGGGGTGGGGTGCCTTTATGGAGCCCTTCCAGTAGATAAAACACTATGAAGTGCCCCTTCAGTTGAGAAAATGTGATAAAGTGCCCTTTAGGTTGCCCGTCCAGTCGAGAAAATGCGATGAAGTGCCTTCTTGGGTGCTCCTCCAGTAGAGAAAACGTGATGAAGTGCCCTCTAGGGTGCTCCTCCAGTAGAGAAAACGTGATAAAGTGCCCTCTAGGGTGCTCCTCCAGTAGAGAAAACGTGATGAAGTGCCCTCTAGGGTGCTCCTCCAGTAGAGAAAACACGATGAAGTGCCCTCTAGGGTGCCCTTCTAGTAGAGAAAATGCGATGAAGTGCCCTCTGGGTGCCTTTCTAGTAGAGAAAACGCGATGAAGTGCCCTCTAGGGTGCCCTTCTAGTAGAGAAAACACAATGAAGTGCCCTCTAGGGTGCTCCTTTAGTTGAAAAACACAATGAAGTACCCTCTAGGGTGCCCTTCTAGTAGAGAAAACACAATGAAGTGCCCTCTAGGGTGCTCCTTTGGTTGAAAAACACAATGAAGTGCCCTCTAGGGTGCTCCTTTAGTTTGGCCTCCGCAGTGTCACATCATCTTTCAACTTCATCTGCAGCGACGCCTCCAACCTCAATCTGGGAAAGTAGATTCAGATGAACCTTAGATGTGGCAGATAAGTGCCTCGTCAGTGTTTCTGTTAATTTTCTTAGATAATTAATACCATTACCCTTTAGGTCGGATGCTACATTTATGATGTATGAAGTTGTTTACTTAGAGTTCAGTGGTGGTCCTAGATAAATGTGGGGGAAAAAACCCATTGCTGAATGAACTTTTATGTCCTTGGACACTTATATAGGCTACTAGAAATTTGCAAAGCTCTCCCATAATAACAATGCTGGCAGGCCTATTAATGCTGCGTTCACGTCACACGGAAGGAACACATTTGCCATTTTCCAGCTTATAAAACCAACATCCAAGTTGTAACTCCGACCAGCTGATGGATGTGCTTTTTCCCATCGCTCTGATAAACCCAACTTGGCTTTACATAATGGAAATGTTAGAAAGGAAACAAACAGGGGTGGCTTGCATCAACCAAAGTGAACCATTAAAAGGTAAATAAATCCTTATTTAACTTCTCTGTTGTCACTCATTTGGGTTTCTGGTAATCTTCGCCACTGTAGCCTCCAGTGCCTATCTGACCTGCATACTTTGCGGCTGTGATATTGAAGCTGTCTAATGTCTGAATGCTGTAATTAGTATTTATTTTGGGGTAAACAGCGCTGCACTTGGCTTCGACACAGCTGCAGGAGATGACCGGGACTTTAAAGGGACTCGATGAGTGAGACCAATTAAATCCAGGGTCAAAAAGTAAAGATCAGAGGATGTGTCACTTCAAAAGAAAAGCAAAAAACTGCACAGACATGTTATAAGGATAGTTACATTTGCACTGACATATTTAGTTCCACCAAATAGAGAGAAAAAAAAAGTATTGAAAGTCAAAGAAATTTACAGTAAGTTGCTCCAGTCGTCGTAGATTTCCTCCTCTAGCTGCGGTTGTGAGAAGTCTGTATATATATCGAGTCTGGCCTGTCACTATATTTCACCCCAAGAGAAATCTAATAACCTGTATATATGCTGTATATTGTTCAGGTTTCTCATAAAAGCATTCCTCACTGGGATAAGCTTTAATGGCTGTTATTTATATTTGGTCCGGGCAGGTTTATTCTGTGCAACCTACAGAAATCATTACACTTCCCCTTGGGAAAGGCTTTAGCAACGCGTGTTTCACCCTGGCAGATGACTCAGCGATAATGTGCTCCCCCACTTTATCGTTTTTTCCTTTGGCGTTATTGGTTACCTTCTACAGGGGTCATTAAAAAACAACTGGGGGAGACAGACAGAGGCCACATACAGTACTAGAGTTTCTTTACTGTGTAATGAGGAAGGACTTCTGATGATTGAACCGACTGAAGCCGAAGGAGAGAAACACTAAAGAGCTATTAAGTATTTAACAGTTGCAATGGATATTTACACGTTTGGCTCCATTGTTGACAGACTGGAAAGAGATCTTAATCTTGTAAAGTTATCAGGAAATGAAAAGCGTTTGTAACGTTATCAGGGAACGATATCAGACAGAGACTGTCAGCTGAAATGGAAAATACCCAGATGGCTCATTGGCATTGATATGATAGTACGAGCACATGTGCCTGTATGTACAAAAACATCTGTCCAACACAGAGCAGAGCGTATATACATGGACACACTCAATGACATGCATACAAGAAGCTTTGTAAAATGTGCACTTCTCGTCTCTTTGCACGCCATCTCTCTCTCTTCCTTCAACCAGAGCTCAAAAAGACTCAGAGGCACATAAAACACGGGACCTTTTTGATTATACTGACTTAACTATATGGTCCATAAAATCATGGTAAAAGATGCTGCTCACTGAAGCATGTGTTTCAAAAGTGATTAGGTGAGGGCTCAAAAAGAGGTGATGGAAGAGAGAGTAATCTTCGTTTTAACGGCAAGAATGATGAGCATGATGGATTCTTGAGGGGCTACCAGAAGTACAAAGAGGATCAAACAGAGGTCTGACCACATGGCTCTTCAGTGTGAAAGGCAAAACAACACAATGGGCTTATATGAGGAATGAAAATGAGCAAATAAAATAAATTAAGACTTAATAATATAAAATAAAAATAGAATATGTTGTGGTTACAGTACAAAAATACCCCCAAACGTAATAAAGCAGTGGTAAACAGAAAAACATTGATTTAGAAGAGGTTAGATTCAGAGCAGACCTCAGATCTCCCAGAGGCTTGTTCCAGATTTGCGGTGCAGAGAAACTAACGACGGCTTTGCTATATTTTGTTTTAACCCTTGGAAGCTGAAGCAATCCCAGATGACCTGAGAGGCCTGGTGGGTTGGTAAAACCGGAGCAGATCAGAGAGGTATTTTGGGCCTTGAGTATTTTTAACATTTAAGATACAAAGAAGAAGAAGAAGAAGTCACAAGTAAACAACCAAGAAAGTATGAACAGCGTTTGAGAAAATGTTTGTTTGCATGTTTCACATAGATTAAATCAAACTGAATGTGGGTGTGAAGGCTGGGTTACTTAGTAAGAACTCTATCAGCAGCAATCTGAATGAGCTGGAGCTGTCAGATCGCTATCAAGGCCTGGGAAATCATTACAGTAGCGTGCTACAGATCAACGCATCCTCATTCAACAGTTCACATGATATCTTATCTTATCTTAAGTTATTTTGTTGTTGTTACTTTGTTTTTCGTGCATTTTCCTACGAATGACCTGCAACACGAGGGATAAGTGCACCTGCACAAGCCACTGCGGTGCTCAGGCAACAAAACTACTTGGTTAGGTTTGGGGAAAAAATCGTAGTTTGGGTTCAAATAACTACAGAAGTGGTGTTACTTAAAGGTACAGTGTGTAGGATTTGGTGACATCCAGTGGTGTGGTTGCAGACTGCAACCAACTGAGTACCCCTCCGCTCACTCCTCCCTTTCCAAGACTGCGGTAACGTAAGCCGCTGAGCACAAAACCGCGGTAAACCGCAAATCTTAGTTTCAGGTGATTATGCACTAATGAAAACAGTTATGAATATTATATTCCATTTCTGCTAATAGATCCTTCAAAATGTTACACATTGTTCCTTTAAGTACGGAAGTTACGTGCCAAATAAGTCAACATTGACTTCTGGTTTCACTCAGGACATGAACAATGACCTCCGGGCTAAAAGTCTAGTATTTTGTCGCTCTACGTCATGTCCTGGCTCATGATTACATGGATTATATACCAAATGATTATGTTGGTTATATACAAATTGTAGTGAATTACTTTTCGTAGGTATAGTTACAAACAGTGCATGAGAACAGCCTGCACAGATTTAATGTTTTCCATTATTTGAGGTGGTAAAAGCCTGCAGAGAATGAACAGAAGAGGCCCAGATACTGACCCCTGAGGAACTCCATATTTTTGTTCACTCAAATATGTTATGAAGTAGTTTCAGTCTTCAAAGTAATTTAGCACTTCTGTCTTTGGAGTTATCAATATGAATATCAAAGAAATATACACACAGTCCAAATCAATATATCCACCTCTGATCTCATTCACTATGACCTCATTCATTAGAATGAAATTGGGAGGGGCTGATTAAATAAGAATATGGTTTAAAAAGGATTGAGTTAAATTATTCAAATCAATATACTGTATATGGTAATTGAAGCATGAATTGCACTGGATTTCCCTGCAAATTACATTTAATGAAGCAAAATCTAATAAGCTAGAGTGCGGCTGATAAGGAATGGAGTGGGCGTTTGTACGCAGCACCTCTGTGAAATAATAAGGTGCATATTGGGGGGTAGAGCTGAAAGGGAAAGAGCAACAGAGACACAGGTGGAGCATATGAAATACATTACTGCTGTCATGGAAAGCCAGGAAGCTCCAAATTGAGGTCTCTGTTTGTATTTTTAGCCTTTACTTGAGAGATAGGCTGTGACTGGTGGGAATCTTTATATTTGTGTGTATTCAAACATTTTAAAGAATGTAATGACCCACAAATATGTTGGCATTGCCGTTTGTTGCTGCACAACAATATTGCGTTCATTCTATACCGATGTGTTTATTTTGTGTTTGCAATTCAGAGGTGCAGTCTGACAGGAAATCATTGACATTCACGCACCTGGTCTTCCACCACCACCTGCCACTGCTGGCAACTGAACACACATCTGTCAACACTGCTCACATTCAGACCGGGGCCATAAAACTGAAGTGATACTTGTGCCCGAGCTGAACATTGTGTTTGTGCTTCAACCATCTTGTTTTTTATTGTATTGACTCATTCGCTGAGCCCCATTTAATAGCCTGAAGAAAAACACAAAGCACCGTTTCAAGTTTAAAGTCATTTTATCAACACGGCCATGTGTGAGCACACAACACCAACGAAAAACAGGTACACTTCTATGTACAATACAACCCTTCACAAAGTAAAACTCTTATACTGTAATAAATAAATAAAAGCACAAACATATATACATAAAATCACATTAAAATACTGCCACTGCCTTAGTGTCCCGTTAAGAAACTACAGTACAACAGTAGTGAAACCAAGTCATCTTTTATAGTGTCTGTAAAAAGCATCAAGAGACACCGAAAGCATTGGCACAGGGACCTCTTTACACATACACATGCCCATAAGAGATAATATGTAAATACACTACATGAATATTCAAGTGTAATAGTTTAGTGTTAAGCATGACAGCATCAATAAGGCAACTGTCTTATTGTTCTGGGTGCTTGTGAAGATAATTTTAGGACAACATCTTCCACCCTTTACAGCTTGTATAAAGTAAAGATGGGTTTTTATAAAGTAATGACAGAAAATAAAGTATATTAATGGTGTACAGTCATGCTAGCAGCTCTGTGAGGCTGCACTAAGAGCTAATGTTTACCATGTTCACCATCTTACTTGCACTGTGCACGGCTGAGGCTGATGGGAATGTTTTTCAGCTGCAGAGTGTTGCAGGGATGACGTATTTTTGTAGGTCAACCAGGAAGTTAGCATCACACTGGTTCCCTCGACAAAAAGCCAATGGGATTTTTTCATTGGGTTTTAGATTATTGCAGAAAATAAGCTTTGTGGCAAACAAACGTTTATGATACTTAAACGTTTTGTTCAGCAATATAATCTTCACAAAGAAGTGTGAATGCAATCGCCACAAGTAAAAAGCTAACATTAGGCTATAAAACTATAACACGGTCGCATGACTTCACGTCACCACCGCAAAGCTAAAGCCGGACTAGTGTTCAGCGTGATGACGTTAAGTAGTCTAATTTAACCACTTAACCAAAACCGCCTTTTTTAAGACACTTAAAAGCTTCAAAATTCAGAAGTGGGACATTTATTGACGTATTTTATGTCGTAGAACAAAACGTTAAAATCTCTTAAGCTTGTGTTAACCACAGACCCTATTTTCAGGCATCTAACTAAAACCCATTAACTTCCAGGCAAGGGAACAGGAAGTGCTAAAATGATAACTCATTTACGGGTTTAGGTTCTTGCACCACTCTATTGGTCATAAACCAAAATATTAGACGAATGAATAGTTTGACCTGAAGATGTTGCTAGATGACAAGTTTAGGGATCACCAAAGTGATTATAATTCATCCTGAAGGGGACATGACTGACCAAAATTCATGACAATCCATTCAACAGATGTTAAACCCATGGTGGCGCTAGAGGAAAAGTCATAGAATCACCAAAATCATAAGGGTTTATCCTCCAGGGGCCATGAATGTCTGAACAAAATTTCATGGCAATGGACCAAAGTGGTGGACCGACTGACCGGCATTACCATCCCTAGAGCTATGAAATAAAAATGTAGTCAGAAAATTTGTGATGAGAATTGTTGTAAAATAATTACATTAATGCTTACCACTATTTGGCCCAACATGTTTTCCTTTTTCTTCCCACTCCAACTTTCTTTCACTTTTCACAGGAACAAACTGCTTTCTCAGGCTTTTGCGGTTGAACGTCTGATAAAACTGATATATTAGCGCAGCTGCAACATCTCTCTTAAAACCACATCTTATTTCTCTTAACAAGAAAAACGTGCTTCAGATAAAAAGAAATAAATGACGGCTACAGGCGGCGAGTCTGGAAAAAACGTGGGACTGACGCTGTCGCACCTCATCTTTCAATGCTAATGCTTTGTGCTTCGCATTGTGCTCGGCTCGTACATAAACAGAGCCTGTCTGATAAATGAAAGAGGGGCAGTTTGCTGCAGACAATCACCCGCTGGAGAGATACAGCCTGATATTTTGCTTATATTGGGTATACGCTTTTTCTCCTCATTTGGTGGTAAATTTAATAAATGTAACGCTCGAGGGACGAGATATATGGGGGGCCTGAGAGAGGAAGGCGGCGAGGGAGGGACAGTGAGAAGCAGAGGGGGGGAAAAGGGGAAAGGTGTAGCTGCAGGGACCCAGTCAATAAAGACCACACACACACACACACACACAAACACACACACACACACACACACACACACACACACACACAAAAACAGAAAATAAAGAGACATTGAACACCGAGTGGTGCCTTGAGCTAAGGTGCATGTGAGATTGAGTCTGAAACAACCTTCTTTATCTCAGTTTCTTATCGCCGTGCTTCCAGTAACTTTACACTTACAAAAACAGTCTTTCAAATATAAAAAAAAGCACAACAAAAAGAGAAAATGTTTTCTGAAGCAAAAACTCTGGATCCAATCCCGATGCTTCGTAAATGTCTTTTTTCCAAGTGCTGGGTTGAGTCTGAAATGAATCAACATTCAGAGGTACACAATTGTTTCCTCACCGCCCTCCTCACCACCGCTGTCAGTCTCCAAGGAAACCAGTGCACTGAGGTCCAGCTGAGGGTCACCGGGATGCGGGAACACCGGATATGGGTCAGCGCCGCTCGCTGCTGACGACCACGTCTCCCCGATGTAGCCGTGACTGTTAAGATCTGAGAGAGCACATGAAAAACAATATTATTATACTCTATGTAGAAGAAATACAGCTACCTTTAATGCATCGACCAAATCAATCATTTACTAACCACTGATACATAATCACCAGGATGGGTCATGTACCACTTGTTTAATGAGCTCAGGCTAATTGTTTGGCCCACTCATCTAATCACTAACTGCATATATAGATCAACCACAGCTGCTGCAGCTCAGCCTCTCCTCTCACGCTCTCCTCTCCCGCACCGGAGACAAAAAAGATTTTCAAGCCATCCATCATTCCCCCTTCTACTTAGAGGTGTCACTTTTATCATTATCTTTGTCAACATAATCCATCGTCACGGTCGGGATTCGATGACACCTGCCTCCTCGCACTTGACGGTTAACAAGAAGAGATGAGGAAACGAGGGACCGGAAACGAGGAGGGATGAGCAGATATCTTTAGAGCAGATAGCAAAGATTCAAACCCTCGAGTTGGCATATTACACCCCCAGCTTCAGGGGTTAACAGCATTATTATTCAATTACAGGAGATCTGAGAGAGAGAATTTGTTTTTATGGGTGGCATCTAGTTGAGAATGTGCGTGCTTTTAACATTTGTGTGTGTGGTTGGTGCTGTCTAGCATTAGGGCAGGTGTGCTGTCATGGTAACAGATGGCATGAACTATAAATTGCCTCATTGTGTCCCCGTAGGAAAGTGCCTCTGTTTGATTAATTGTATAAGAGTCTGTTAGAGTGGCTCTGTTAGCCACCATATAGGCCCGGCCTCTGATAGATGAGACATCAGTGTGCAGCCAGATGATAAAAACACTCAATCTCTGTCTTTATCCGTGGACTAATAAGCTTTTAGCATTATTAATGTGTTACAACTCAGACAGCAAATAATGCGTGCTATTTAAAGAAAGCAACAAAAAAATATCAATTTGTTAGGGCTGTTAGAACATTTGGAGAAAAGCTCAGTCTAGTAACAAACTGTGGCTCGGGTTGTTAGAAGAACAATCTGGTAAAATTGTGAGTTGCCAACATCATTAGATGCTCTGTATAATACTGCTGTATAGAGGAAAACTTTGCCAATGGCCCAATCCCAATGTTCACACTCACGGACTTTGAGGCGCGTTCCCACAAAGTCTGGGAGGGTTTAAGGCTCTCCCGCTGTCAAATCTTTGAGTGCTTGAGGGCTCTCTCGCTGACATTTTGAGCACTTTTATGCACACATTCTGTAAGTCTACATTTCTTCAGACTTTGCCGATAGTGGTATGAAGGGAGCGTGCAAACTGGGGAAACCCTTGCGAGATCGTTAAGGTTAGGCATTGACCTTAAATAGTTAAGGTTATGAGAGGTCGTCAGGTTTTTGCAAGTTTTTGCAGATCTCAGTTTTGCCTGAGGGATTACCCACAATTCATACACTTGTGACGTTAAATACAGGGTTCCTTACGGCACATTTACACAGAGACATTAACATTAAGGATTAAAGATGGTACATTAAAAAACAGATGAAATTAGAGGAATGTAAGCATTAGACTATATTACACACCAGATTTATTCATTCTTTTAATTTAGCTTATTACACGGCTTTGTTGGATACTCCATTCTGATTGGTCAATCACGGCGTTCTATGGTCTGTTATGTCTTTAAAGCAGCCTGCTGTTTTATCTCGGACTCTTTTTGTGTAAAAATGATTGATTTCTTAAGTAAGTAGCCGTGTAATAAGCGGGATAATGTGCAGCTAGCGGGTCATCGTTGTGAAATAAACCCCAACAGGGCGATGTGGCACCCCCGACGCGAAGGCTTATCCCTTACTTGATGACGCTGTTTGGACAAAAACGAGTAAATTGATTATTTGACAAGTACCGCTCGTCTCTTAAGGTAACATAAAACCCCACAATTACACATAACATGTTTTCACATCGTCAAGGTAACGTGATATGTCACCGCAAAGTGCTGTCCCATTCACATTTATACCGTTTCAAGCCCTTGCAGCCTCTCACACTCAACCATTTACCAGGAGACGTCTCTCAAGTCCCTGAGGGTTTCAGGGCTAAAGGTGTTACTCTGAATTTGAGTTAAAGCCTTCTGGACAACGCTGTAGAACACATCTGGTAAACACAAAGATACACAAGGGATTCTTTTGTGCCATATGCGATCAATATATTGAACAAACAGCACTAAAACCTCCCCATGCTGGGAGATTTCATTCAACTATCAAGGCTTTGGTGGGACAAAATAAATAGTCGTGATATCAATATTGAGCCAAAATAATCATCAGTATCATTTAACCATCACTGTGCACGCAGCCCGACGCTTTGTTGGAAAGTCACGGGTCAGGTTTGTGCATCATGCAGCTTATTATTATACAAGGTGTGATTAATCCACGTACTGTAAAGAGCCCCAGTTTCATCTCTCCTTTCTTCCTCAGCCAACGCACCATGCTCTCATCCTTTGTACAAAAAGGTGAGCAACAAAAAGCCGACACGACTCATCAGATGAGGCGTCATTTCAGAAAAATTCCATCCAACTGGTTCACCGAGATTACATTGTGCGGGGACAAATTATGGAAATCTCACAGTGGATGACAAAAAAGGGTGTGTGTTTATGTGTGTGCATAAGAGGAAATCTTCACATGCTCAGGTGAGAATGAGAAGTGAGATCATGTTTGGAATCCATGTGACTGGCGGAAGAATGGAGGATTTGCATTTGAAAGAGATTCCCTTTTTTCTTTTCACACGATAAGAAGACGTTCCTCCACATATCAAGCAGCACGTGATCCAGCGTGAGGAGCTCTTAAGATCTACTCCTTATACAGGTATAAATCTAACGGGGAATTATGTGAAGATTGGGCAATATTATTCAGGGCATTTCATCGCAGGCCCTCGTGGGATCCACTGAGGAATGCATTGTGGGTAGATGTCAACTGGAACGCACCCTGCGGTGCAGATTGCAGCCAAGTATACACCCCAGACTTGTTAACAAGTGACTCAGGTTTCACTGGGGCTTGTGTGTCTGAGCTCAATAACGAGGAAAGGTTAATAAGCTGATCAATGAGGAAGAGATTGTGATGCCTGCTATAGCTGGTACAAAATACCAGACATCACTTAACACTGACTCAATTGCTCACGAGGGCTGAGGAACATGGAACCTGTAATTTCCTTCCCGCCCTGTATTAGAATGAGCTTGTGCGTGATTAGGAATGGGGACGGGCAAACGTGAGAATGTAGCGCACACCTCACGAGCAAAACGCAGATTAATACGTGTCCGCATCTCTCATTTCCCTTCCTCCCCCCTTTTCTCCTGATGCGATGACAAGTCATGCTGTAATGAGTTTTGTAAAGATTTTTTTAGATCGATGTCCCAATCAGTCCGCCATCGCCTGTGAACTGTGATTCACATGCTGTTGTCTGCACTGACAGTCGATAGATAGAGGAACCATTGATTTTCTTTTCCTTTGGCAGGCGGGGGCCCCGGCTCGCTGCTGCTGCTGCTGCTGGTGCAGGTGGAGGCGGAGGCGGTGGTGGTGGTGGTAGCGGTGGGGGGGGGTTTCTTTGTCAGGAGACACTGATTAACTGAGACGAAGGACAGACGAGGCCTCACCGGGGATAGAGCCTTGAGAGCAGAGAGTGTGTGTGTGTGTGTGTGTGTGTGTGTACAGTACGCTCTCACAGACATGGGTGAAACCAGTGCAGGCGGACGGTTTGTTTACATTCTCACAGGAAGCAGATTTCTCCGTTATGCTGAGCAGCAGAGACAGTACGATGCTGCTGTACGATACGTATGTCAGCACTAACATACAGCATATCAAACATAAGATTTTTCTACGTCAACTTGCGTCCCTTCACAGATGGTTTCTGAAAGTTTAAAAAAAAGCTTAAAAAAAATCAGTTTTTCCTCATTAATAGGGAAATTAATGTGTGCTCAAAAATCTTATCAGCTCATTTAGTTTATACCTTTTACTGCTCTAAAAGTGATTTATTTATTTTATTTTTTATCTTTCTTCTTCTTCTTTGTTTTTTTCTTTATGTTTTTTTTGTTTTTCTTCTTCTTTTTTTTAATCCTTTAATTTTTTCCTAGTTTTTATTCCTGTTATTATTGTCTTTATTTTTTTTCTCTAATTTACTCTTGATTTTACTCAAACATTGTAAGCAAATGTAAATGTATGTGAATTTGTGCAATAACGTATAAAATAAATAAATAAATAAAAGTTATTGTGTTTAAAAAAATGTGTCTATACTGGAGTGACAATTAATCAATCAATCAATCAATCAATTAGTTGATTGACAGAAAAATACCAAACATTCTCTATAGTTCCAGCCTCTTTTTGCTAATTTTCTTTATCTTACTTCAGGGGTCGAGGCATCTTAAATGGGTCATAAAGTTAAATTTAAGGGGTTCACCTGATGCTAACTGGAATAAGTAAAAAGAAGGAAATGGTCTGCTACACTGGTTTAAATTACTATTTCTAATCTTTCAATCAAAACTCGTCACTTACAGACTTCTGAAACCTGTACTCACTGCTTCACTTTAAGGGGTCTTACATGATGATATACTGAATATCTTTTGGTTTTGGACTTTTTGTTGGACAAAACAAGATTTCTTTTCAAGATGTCACCTTGGCCTTCAGGAAATTCTAACAGGCATTTTTCTGACACTTTATAGACCAAAGGATTAACACCAGATGAGCTGATAATGAAAATAATCAATAGTTACAGCCCTAGTCTAGTCACCAGACAGACACCATCCCACATAGCATGTATTATAGTATGGAAATATGAATCCTCATGACCCCTAGTCGCCATTAGATTTGTGTTTTCAAACTTTCAAACTTCCTATAAGAGATGCTAAACATGAAGTTCTTACCAGTGGGCGTGTGCTGCAGCCCCAGCCTCCCTGCAGGGCTGTAGAGGTACCCTGTCCCCATCATCCATCCCTGGGAGTCTGACTGTGGACTGTGGGGAGCCTTCGCTACGGGGGCCTGTCTGCTGTTGGATCTCGCCAGCAGGGTGTTGAGACAATTGTGCGCGCTGGGGTCATTTCTCTTGTGGTGGACGTGACGGTTGTTGACGCTGGTGCTGTCGAACGCAGCCTCATTCACAAACGCGGAGCCGTTGGCGGCGAGGTCTCTGGACTGACTCGGTGCCAAGTCCTGAGGGAGAGAGAGAGAGAGCATAATGGTCACGGTCACGTTCAACAACAGAGCTGAAAGGTGAAAATCAAGAACACAGTGATTCAGATGGAGCTCATATTCTTTCCCAGATGAGAGCTTCTTAAAGGGATAGTTTAGGTGTTTTGAAGTGGGGTTGTATGAAGTACTACTGTATTACTACAGTAGATGGTAGTTGGCTTGCCCCCAGCTTGGAGAACAGACAGGAGTACTAGCACGGGAGCAAAGCAATGCACTGCTGTGGACGGGGGGCAGCAGCAAAATGGATTTCAGACACCTAAAGAAAATCAACATCAGTTTAAGTGTACGCTATATTTAGAATATTTTCACGGCTTTATCTTGCCATCAGACATCCCTTTCTGACGGGGAACTGAAGCTGTTGTATCCATCTATGCTCTCACCAAAGCCACCAGACTCCATTGAAAAAAACAATAATTCTATTCTCAGAACACGGGAGTTGCTGGTCTACTGCTGCCTCAAGCAGTTAGTTAGCTTTTGTTATTGTGTGACTTTAGTGTTTTAAAGGGTTAGTTCAGGTTCACCAAAGTCACGCAATAACACAAACAAACTAACCAATCGAGGCAGCGGTAGACCAGCAACTCCTGTGTTCTGCGAGATAAAATTACTGTTTTTTCAATGGAGTCTGGTTGCTTCGGCGAGAGCGGCTTCAGTTCCCCGTCGGAAAACATAGACTGTACAGCTGTCTCACAGCAAGGTATACCTACAAAAATATTATAAAAATAACGTACAGTTTAACTGATAGTGTCTAAAATCCGTTTTTGCTGCTGCTCCCGTCCACATTGCTTTGCTTCCGAGTGGTAAATCCTGTCTGTTTCTCCAAACTGGGGCTACGCCGACTGTCATCTACTGTAGGTGATACACTGACGGTAGATAAGCACCTCATACAACCCCACTTCAAAACACCCGAACTATCCCTTTAAGCAAGAATGGACATTGATGATTGGATAGTTTCCTACACCTATAAAACCATTCAACAATGCACCTTTGAAATGCATTGATGCATTTGCATGAGGGATCAGGAAATACATTTTATAATTTAAGGTGCAAAAGCTATGAGTGGCTCTGTTAATAGATCTTTAGATCATTTTCTATAAAACTGTAATGCAAAAGGCAGCTCACCAAAAATCAATTTCCCCACTTACCTCGAGTGGTATCTGGTATAATGGATCATTTTGGTTTTATTGTTCAGGTTTTGAGATATCTGTCTCTGAGATTTCAGCTTCTATCCCGATACAATGGAAGTGAATAGATTTCTTCTTCTAGATCTTGTTTTGTTTGCACTGTCCCCCTTTGCTGCTGTAATCCTGCACATTTCCCCGCTGTGGGAGTAACAAAGGATCTTCTTATTTTATCTTATCTTATCTTAAATCATAGAAAACGTACTAAGTCTGGATAATATACAGACTTCACTGTGAGGAGATTTTATAGGGACTATTTATTCGGAGGACAGCGGTTGCCATGAAAACTGTTCACAGTGTGTTTTGTGGATCGCTCTGAGGAATGGAGAGTCTAATTCTGAAAAGGCAATTTGCTGCTGAATTTTTTCTAAATTAAACTACATTTTTCCACTTCTTTTGAGCACCACAAACAAATCACCGTTGTATTGGCGTAGAGATATCTCAAACTCTGGACAAATAAAACTTTGGGCTGCCAAACGATTAAAATATTTAATCGCAAATTAACCGCACATTTTTTTATCTGTTCAAAATGTACCTTAAAGGGAGATTTGTCAAGAATTTAATACTCTTACATCAACATGGGAGTGGGCAAATATGCTTGTTTTATGCAATGTATGTATTTTCATTCACATATCTGGAGGTCAGAGGTCAAGGGACCCCTTTGAAAATGACCATGCCAGTTCTTCCTCGCCAAAATTTTGCGCAAGTTTGGCGTGTTATTTAGCTTCCTTCCTGACAAGTTAGTATGACATGGTTGGTACCGATGGATTCCTTAGGTTTTTCTAGTTTCATATGATACCAGTATCTTCACTCTAGATTTAAAACTGAGCCCAATACAACCTAAAAATCGCAAGTTGTGTCAATGCATTAAAGAAATTAGTGGCGTTAAAACGAATTTGCGTTAACACGTTATTTTCGTGTTAACTTTGACAGCCCTAGTATAAATGCATGGCCAGATACAACTAGAGGTATAGTAAGTGGATAAAAAATGGTGAGTCATTTGGGCGACCTGACCCTTTAATGAATGGTGAAAGGTATCACTGCTGCAGCTCTCTTAAGGCTCCTCCTGTCCTCTCCTAATACCCCCTCTCTCTCCTGTCCCATCTTCACATCAGCATGGCCTCCTTTCCTGCAGAGCGGAGGCAGCACGGCTAATTAGAGACGACCTGAGAGCTGGTGTGTGTGTGTGTGTGTGTGTGTGTGTGTGTCATTCGATCCGTCTCTGACCCTGTGAACCGCTGCCTCTGGCTAAAACATTAGCAGGGGAACATTAGGACCTCCACTGCCTCCGCACGCCTTTTGTCAGACCACTGCTGTTAATGCAGCCTCCACACCGACCAAAATAGATGAATTGAAATAAATAAGTCCGGGAGAGCCTCATCGCGTCCAGTGTGTAAAAAGCCCACAGTGGTGTGTAAATTAATGAGGGAGAGAGGGAATATTGTAACACGAGTCTGCTCATTTGTCTGTCCATTCGAGTGCTCTCTGTGTGCGTCTTTTGAACAGTCACACCTGCTGAACCGAGCAGGACAAAGCAGCGCCCAGCAGAGGCTCACATAGACGTATGTGCTGTATTAGTTTCACCACTGCTGCTTGTGTATGTGAGGTACATTGAGACTTAAAGGGCAACGGAGAACAGTGCAGCCTTTATCCTCCGTGCCTTCCAGCTGCGGGGGACATTTCACTGTAGTGCTTTTCAAACAAAGCGTCGATAATTTAAGTCCTTTCGGACACGATTGATCGGTTTCTCGGGCTGCGTGCCTCTGGTTTTAATTATTTTGTCGGAGCTTTTATTTGCAATGGTTTAATTATCATCAATCATTAAGATGTTTATTGGTGAGTGGAGCTGCTGGAGCACTAAGACAAATGATGCTGAAATTGCTCTCATTATCGCAGGTCGTACATCAAGAGGGGATTGAGCTGCTGTGTGTAAATGAGTGAACCAGCGACACTCAGGCTGATAGCTGTCTGAGAAAAGCTTCTCATTAATGACTTTGGCCGAGAAATACTCCATAAACACTGCATCAGTCAACACTCGTGTCAGGGTCAGGAGCTTTAGTCAGAAGCATTACCGAGCTCCAGATTAACGCCTCAGATTAAACATCAGAAGTTATTTGAAAATCCATAGACAGAGGAAACAGTTATCACTACCTGCTGCCCATCTAGAGGGATGACCATGTGAGGAATCACAGTTGGCAGACTCCTCTGTCGGCTGTGCCTCCAGGTCTGGAGCAGCTTCTGCTGGTTCTCCAGACGCTCTCGCTCCCTCTCCACGTTCCTCTGGCCTTCCCTGAGCCGCTCCAGGCTCTGCTGGTACTCGTCCAGCTGCTCGTCCAGCTCTTCCCTCTCGCGCCTCAGCCTCTCCGTCTCCAGGTGGCACTGCTTCTCCCTCTCCTCCAGCCTGCTCTCCTGCTCCCCCTGCTGGCTCTCCCTGGCCTGGCACTCCCGCTCCCAGCGCTCCTTCTCCTGGCGCAGTCGTCCCTGGAGCCGCTGAGCTGCCACCACCTCCTCCTTCCGCTTCTCCAGGTTGCGCTGCTTCTCCTGTTCTTGTAGGGTGTTGGCCCGGATGCTGGGAAAGTGCGATCGCTGGGCGCGGGGCGAAGGGCGCCCGGTCTCCTGGAGGAGGAGCCTCTGGATCTCATAGCAGCTGTCCTGGATGGTCACCGCTGCCTGGAACAGAAAGGGAAACTTTAACCACATGTGCATCTTGTAGGGTTGTCCCGAATACCATTATTTTGGGCTTCGAAGCTTTGGTGAGAAATATTCGAAGGTATTCAAAGCTTCGGGACAGTGCCGCTGCCGTACACACATGCACCTCCACACACCACACAAACTGCATGTGATTATCACAAAGTGAGCATGTCTGTAAAGGGGAGACTCGTGGGTACCCATAGAACCCATTTTCATTCACATATCTAGAGGTCAGAGGTCAAGGGACCCCTTTGAAAATGGCCATGACAGTTCTTCCTCGTCAAAATTTAGCTTAAGTTTGGAGCGTTATTTATCCTCCTTCATGAGAAGTTAGTTTGACATGTTTGGTATCGATGGATTCCTTAGGTTTTTTCTAGTTTTATATGATACCAGTATCATTATCAGTATCATCACCCATATCATACCATGTAGTATCTTCACTCTAGCTTTAAAACTGAGACCGCTACAACTTAAAAACCGCAAGTTGCGTTAATGCGTTAAAGAAATTAGTGGCGTTAAAACACCTTATTATCGTGTTGACTTTGACAGACCTAATACACACACACACACACACACATATATATATATATATATAAATAAAACAAAACAACAAACAAAGCATTCAAATACTGATTTGAAGGTTGATTACCACGGCAACGGTCGAAGCATTCGGGTCAGCCCTAGCATCTTCACAACAGGTAATAAGAGAAGGTGATCTGAATGGAAAGCATCATGGCTCTACTGGGTGCCCTGACTGTTTCTGTGTTCACATGGTGAAATAACAACACCTCCACTGTTGTTTTCAGGTTCAGATGCAAGACGGGATACACAACTTTGAGGTTTTGATTTCAATGATGTTTTCATATTCAAACTCCCACAGACGGACAGATGAGCGCACACGTCCCCCTCATGCAAACATGTTCTCCCTGCTGCACAAATTTACATTTTATACTAAACAGCAGTCTGTGTGTGTGTGTGTGTGTGTGTGTGTGTGTGTGTGTGTGTCTGTGTGTGTGTGGTGAAACAAAAGACCCTCGTATGTCTCACAGCAGAAAAAAAAGATCAGTAGGATTCTCGCTACCTTTGGCTTCAAACAGCTGAGCGCAGCGTTGGCTCTCTGTTTACTGGAGCCAGAGTGTGCCGGCATATTAAAGCCTTTATCTTCACTGAGCGCGACACTAACAAAGCATGTATATGTCATCTCAGTGAGAACAGAAGAGGTTTGTTTGTTTGCTGACTGGATAATAATATAGATGAGAGCAGGATAAGAAGTAGCAGGTGGTTAGCTGTGTATTGAATAATGCACTCACCTGCAGACTGTAGAGTAACTGGGTCAGGCTTTGGACACTTTGAGCGACCTGTTAGTGAACAAAATCATGCAGATTAATAAGCCTGCTGTGTTTTTCATGCATGATTTTAAGGATTTCAAACAACAATCTACCCCACAGGGAAGTCTAAATGTTCTCATCTCATGTTAAAATTTGAAGTTGCATTCGTGCAACATGTGCGCCCCCTTGAGGCCGCACGGCGTCCTACCACACTGTTTAGGGTTGAATTAACACACTGCAGTCGATAATAAAATGATTCTCTCCTCTCGGAGTCGATTTACCTCACAGGTCACAGAAAAGCTGCAAACGGTAGCACAACTGTGGCATGGTAATTGGAATAAGTCTCCATATCCATTTTTAATGGCGCAATACCGTCGGGAACTAAATGGACTTCTTCCTTTATTATGAGCTTATCAATGATTCATCACATTAAGACTGAAATGTAATTCTAATAGACGGTGCTGAATTATTCAAACAACTGTTGGCAATCTTGAGCCCCACGTCGGTGAAGAAATGGAAAGCGGTGAGGTTGGGATGGCGGCTGGAAGAGCCTATAATGACCTGTAATACCTCCACCATCACAACTACAGTGATGGAAAAGACATTACATCATATTGCTGCATCAATATTTAACCCCTATTAAATTCACCATCTTTATTTATATCATGAGGCCACAGAGGAATCACTATAAGCTACATATATAGCAGAAACTTTGCTGTACCTTGACGTCGATGTCATTCGTGTCTGTCGGGGACTGAAGCACCGGGTCCTCAGTCCAGTTCCCCTCACTGGTCTCCGGGTCTTCAGGTGAGGCCTCAGAGTCTGAGGGGGGCTGTAGAGGCGTAGTAGGGCTTACAGGAAACACGGAGTCTGTGTCGGAGTCCGGGCTGTGACTCGATGGAGAGCAGATCTTGGATGACAGCGCGGCTTTCAGGTTCTCAGCTGGGAAACAAAACAAAGTGTGAAACTAAGTGTGCTGCTCAATCAGTTAAAAGTTAACTTCGTTAATTTTCAGTCTGGACCCTATTGTCCCATGTTTTTGTGTCTAAGTGACTAATAGGGACAACAATTTCTGAAATTGGTCCAGTGTTGAGGAAGAGCGCTGTAGGCGGCAGCTGCTTACGGGCTTCAATATGGTGCTATTGGGGCAAGCTGGCACCGTCATCTACGTCCATTTAAAGTGCTTGTTTTTGCCAAGACAGGCTCTGATTGTTATTATAAGTGTCTGACAACATCATGGAAAGAGTCTCACTCAAGGAAAAGTGTTGTTCTGAAATCTGGCGAGGTGACGTGTTGCTGGAAGACAACGGTGGAATAGTGGAATACATCCATGGTGGAAACTTGAGGGCCAGAGTTTGTTGTGTTGGAGTACAGAAAGCGTAGCTTAGTGTTATCTAAAAGATTTTTAAGGTCATGGCTGAATATTTAGATGATTTCTTCAATATGGATGAGGAATTTATTTGAGCCAGAGTATACAGATATTCAGATTTCACAACGAGACTTCTCCTTGAGCAGGACTTGGACACAATAACAAACAGGCCACGTCAAGCGAAAGAAGAAAGAAGAAAGAAAACCGTTCTCTGTAGGGTCCTTCACATAATGATGTCTGACACTTATAATAACAATCTGAGTGTCAGTGGCAAAAACAAGCCCTTTTAGTGGACGTAACGTTACATTGATGCTGCTCACTTGCCCTCGCAGCTCGTTTAGCGGCTGCCAGTTACAGCGCTCTCCCTCAACACTGGAACAGTTTCAGAATTTGTTGTCTCCATTAGTCACTTAGACACAAAAAATAGGTTAAAAAATACCAAAGTTACCCTTGAATATCAGACTGACAGTTCTAGTTGGAAGAACACAATATTTTGTGACTCTTTTGTGAAATTGAAAAGGCTACAAAATAGTTCTCAGGGACAAAACAAATGCTTTCTATTTTTTTAAATATTTTCTGGTCTTGTCTCTTGAATTGTTTTCATTTTTTCCATGAAAAGATTTGGAATAGAAGCTGCAACTCTTTTGTCACATTATACCTGAGAAAAATCCTCCCAGATAAATTCATACAACAGGATGAATATCTCTTTAAAATAACCTCTGTCAAATCACTCATGTAGCTTGAAAACAATAAAAATAAAGTTGCAAAAAATAAAAACTAGACTGCATTTCTTTATTAAATGGAAACATGTTTGACATTGCCCCCCCCATTTAATATTTATAAGCAGTACATAAGCATTTAATAAATAGTTTATAACACACTATACTGTAGTTTTAATTAGAAATAAGTGTTTATATCTGTCTGCAACTATTACTCCTCCTGTGGATACACATAAGTGGAGGCCGGTGTATAAACAGATAATGAATGACAATATAGTAAAACACAGTTGTAATAATATAAAATGTCTTCATACTGGAGAAGTTATAATTGTTGACGAATACTGTACGTTAACAAACACTTAAAAATGTCCTTATATCTGCTTACAACTACATTTCAGTGTGTTATAAACCAATTATTAAATGAGGTGTGGCGAGGTGTTAAAGTAAAGAAGATTTTCCTCACTTTCTTCTTCTGTGTTGTCAAAAAACAAAACTGTACAGTACGTCTGTATTTGTTCCAGCAGTGTACAGTATATGTAAAGCATCTCACCCTCTTGCAGCGCTGCAGCCAGCAACACGGCGGCCTGGGGCGGCTCCTCTGAGTGCGGCTGGACGAGCAGTCGCGGTTCAACCAGCAAGGCATCCGTCCTCCCACTCAGCGCGGCGAGCGCTGCGTGGACCTGCAGCTTCTCCTCCAGGCTGGAGCAGATCCGCTGGTCCTGGCTCAGCAGACTCTCTGATACACGAGTTCATCGGGTTCACAGGTGTGAAATGTTAACTCCAGGGTAAAGAACATATATAGAAAAATAATAAATAAATGATGCCACAGGTTTGAAAATACCTTGTAACTTCTGGATCTTGTGAATGCGAGCCTCAGCAGCTCGCTTCTCCTCTTCAGACTCACTCGTGTATTCTTCTTCTTCCTCCGGACAGCTGAGCAGAGAAAACAACAACTGGTGAAATCTGTAGTTCTCAATATCCTCATTTTACACACGCACACACACACACATATATATATACTGTACCCAGGCTTATACACACACCTCTCTACAGCCTCTCTAATGAGCCTCATCCAGGTGTTTCGCTCCTCTTTGGATGACGTGTGGACCTCGTACATTTCTGGCCCGGCGGCTGACGCGCTGATTAAAAACATCCCTCTCTCTTCGTTCGCTACTTCTCGCACTATTAACTTCTGCAGCGCGATGACGGGAGGCTTCTGATCCTGCAGCACATTAAAAGAGGGCAATTAGATTTTTTGACATGATGTGATAATGACCTAAGATAAAACAGAACAGATAATATATGATACGCTTTGTTTTCCCCATAGGGGAAATTTGTCTGCACACATGACATGTCGCCTGATCATATAGCTGCCTCCATAGTAGCAACAACAAAGACACAAACAACATATAAACAAAGCAACATGCACTAAGCCACTGGTTCCCAACCTAGTTTCCTCTATAAAGTGATAATGTCTTGACGGATTCGCCAAGTAAATATATATATATATATATATTTTAGTAATAACTTAATTCATTTACTATAATAGTGTTAGAGCCAAAATGGCTTTTTGGTTATGACTTGCCCCAAACTGCATGTGATTATCATAAAGTGGGCATGTCTGTAAAGGGGAGACTCGTGGGTACCCATAGAACCCGTTTTCATTCACATATCTTGAGGTCAGAGGTCAAGGGACCCCTTTGAAAATGGCCATGACAGTTTTTTTTTCGCCAAAATTTTGCATACGTTTTTAGTATTTATTCTAGTTAGTATTTAGCCTCTTTGTACCAATGGATTCTTTAGGTTCTCTAGTTTCATATGATACCAGTATTTTCACTCTAGCTTTAAAACTGAGCCGGCAACAACCTAAAAATCACAAGTTGCGTTAATGCGTTAAAGAAATTAGTGGCGTAACAACTAATTTGCAATAACGCGTTATTATCGTGTAAACTTTGACAGCCCAAATCTTTTTAAATAGTTTTATATACAGACTGTTGTATAAAAGTATCCAGTAAGTGTGTTATTGTAATTTTAATTATATATGAGCAAATCTAATTTTGACCACCTCAGAGCAGACAAATCCTGGCACACCCCTGTGATCTTTGGCGCTGCACTAAGCACATCATAACCACACATTACACAACCAGTGATAAGAACAAGCAACGCATTGCACGACCCCTCACATCACACCCTGAAGCTATTGCTTCAGGGAAGCTATTGCTTCAGGGTGTGACATCATAACGGAGCTGATTACTGTTACAGCTGGGCGTTTATTTAATGAATGGGTGCGTACCACTGTGGCAAAGGTATACTTCTGGTCTTTCTCTTGCAGGAAGATGAGTGTATCTGTGAGAAGCAGCGCCAGGATATCTACGGAAGTGAGGAAAAACAGGAAATCACAGTCTGATCATTTATTCACATTATGCACATGCATGTAAAAAGGATGCAAAAATACCACCGGTCTCACCTTTGAGTCGACCGGTGGCAGTCTTCCACAGCAGCGGGCCCTGGTGTTTGAGCGTCTGTCCCGGCCCCATCATGTCCTGCTTGCGGAAGGTGTGGCCGTTCTTCAGCTTGGCCGCGCTGCGGTTCTCGATGCGGCTCCACACTTCCTGTAACCTCTGATGCCGCTCGTACTCACTGACGCTCAGGTCCACGGCGGCTATCACCTCTCGAATCTGAACCAGCGCTTTGGAAATGTCAGCATGCTCCTCGGTTTCCTCTGAGGGATGGGGAAGGAAAAATATATGTATGACTTGAAATATTGTATATTGTGCTGTTATTGACCATACGACCATGTCGCCAGCAGAGGGCAGTAGATGACTGACCTTCAGTGTATTGTAGGATCCTCTCCAGCAGCACTGGGTACTTTGTAATCCTTTGGGTTACCAGCAAGATGCACTCTGGGATCTCCCTCCGTCTCACCAAAGAATTATTACCTTGTTGCTTGAAAAAGAAACATCAACAGTTATGCTACATCTCCTCAGAAGTATAGTAATGCTTTTATTTTAGATGCTCTAGGAGGGTTAAATACCTTAATGAAGTTCTGAAATCTCTTGTTATGCTGCTGGAGCTCTTTGAAAGAGCTGACTGCTTCATTGTGACGGCTGCAGAATTCTCCGTAGACCTGCTTCATTTTCTCACTGTTCTCATCTGAAAACTGCAGAAAAAAACACCCAGTTAATCAAACCATCACTGGTTTCCATCTATCACACCTCAGAGAAAAGGTAGCGCAGCTCACCTGTTGGAGCAGGACGTCTCCTATTTGCTGGATGAGGTAGTTGCTGTGTCCCTGGGGCTGGGCGGAGCTGTGTCGCCGCTCCTTCATGGCGGCGAAGAAGGCGTGGTGGAAGAGAAGCAGCTGGTCCAGACAGGGGAAGACCCGCTCCACCGCCTCGCCATCTAGCTGCACTTCCTCCTTCATGCCTCGCCCGAAAACCTCGGCCATGATGTGCAGCGTCTGTAGGTGGTGGAGCTCGGTCTGCATCAGCTCTGAGGTTTGTCACATAAAAACATGCATTACATCACGCCAGACAATTCTATAAAACAATTATTACAGCAATTATATACATGAAATACTGACACTGACACATTCCAGTGGTTGTGACATCTGCTCACCATAGATGACATCCTGCCTCTTGACAGCTCGTTTGTCCTGCTTCTTGCAGAACTTGTGCTCCACGGTGAGACTCCACGACTCGGCCTCGTAATCCACAGCGTCAGCCGAGACGTCGCTGTGGACACACGCATCAACGCAGTCTACGGAGGGAAAGAGGTACAAAATCATTGTTAATCAAAAATGCCATGATTTATTGAAGAAAAAGGTAACGGTAAAAGTAACTACTCCATGCCACAATTTTTACTGACTACCATCTTCGTCAGGTCAAAATGTTTGAAAAGTGAAAACCACACCCGTATACATACAACACACCAACAGGCAAACAAGTTCTATGATAGCAGTGTGATAAAAACATCCACAAACAGTTAACAATTCGATACAAGTACATAGAAAAAGTACATAAAAACAGCAATACAAAAGCCACACTTCCAAATAGCCTATTTCTAATTATCAAACATATGTTATTTATAAACATTATGTCATATTCATCATCAGATATATCAGAAAATACATCACCTACATTCAATAATATCACATTCACAAATATTACATTGAGTAAGAGGAGAAAGGAAAAAATAAATCTGTAAAACATGTGTATAAATTGGGTTTAAACACCCTTCTAAACAAGTTATCTGTATCAAATCAAAGACGCACCTGTTGTATTTATCAAATTTTTTAAATTTTTATGTGGAAATCTGTAAAAACTGAAAACAACGAGCCTTATTCATGTCATACCTTCTCCGAAGGATGAGTCAGTGGAGGTGGAGGACACTGGAGTTGGCAGCAGCTCTTCTGATCGGCTGGTCACCTTCCAGGAATCAGACTCCGTCTCTGGACTCTCACTGAGACGACTGTTATAGACAAAAAAAAACAACATTACCCACAAAACTTTACCCATATACCCCACATGTAATTCATAACGTCTGAGAGCTTTGTGACCTGTCACTGTTTGTCTTAGAGAGGAGGCATGGCTGGGTCGCGGTGTCTTTCATGGCAGGTAGAGAGGCAGAGACGGAGAGGACACACTGAGGATGACTGTCTCTCACTGTGAAATCTGTGGATTAACAATAATCACACCCAGAATGAAACGTTACAAACAGGAAATATCACCAACAACACGGTTGAGAGAGCTTGACAGCAAAACTGTTGGTGACCGTTCGACCGTTGTGTTGTAAACTCACTCTGTGGGAGGGATGCTGTCCTGTTCTTCACCATGGTAACGGCATACTTATCCTGAAGTTTCTAAGTAAAACAAATGAGGGACGCTGGTTACATGTAAACAATTAACACAAGGGGAGATGAGTCCTTAAACCATTTTTTTATTCAAACATTTCAAGTCAATGCTCACCTTCAAACATGGAGGGACAGAGTCCTTACAGCCCTTATGGACGATAGCAGTGCAACCTGGGAAAGATAGATATCTATAAGTTTATGTATATGTCTCTGTTGTTGCCTCCTTCCCGGGATACATCCAACCCCTTAATTATTTATTGACTCATTTACTTTTTCATTATTATTATTATTATTAGTTTTTTATTTTTTAAATATATATTATTACTATTTACTTTTATCTTTTCCTTGCTTTTATTATTATTGTTTATTTGTTTTATATATATATTATTACTATTTACCATTATATTTTCCTTACTTGTATTATTATTATCTATTTGTTTTTTTTATATATTATTACTATTTACTTTTATCTTTTCCTTACTTTTATTATTATTATTATTATTATTATTATTATTATTATTATTAATAATCATTTTTTTTATATATATTAACTTTGATTTTTTCCTTACTTTTATTATTATGTTTTTTACATATATATTATTACAATTTATTTTGATATTTTCCATACTTATATTATTTTTTTATATATATATATATATATATATATATATATATTACTACTATTTACTTTGATCTTTTCCTTACTTTTATTATTATTATTATCTATTTTTTTTATATATATTATTACTATTTACTTTTATCTTTTCCATACTTTTATTATTATTATTATTTATGCAGTTATTGAAGTTACTTAACATTATTACAATTAGCGTTTATTTATTTATTTGTTTAATTATTCATTTCACTATCCTCCTTCTCCTCAGACATACCTGTACAAGCTTATGACACAATTACCCAACACACTTTCATACATGCACACAAATGCTTACAATACTCCCACTAACAAAAACCCAAAACCAATAAAAAATCTACTCATATTCAAACCATAACATCTGTTTCATACGTCTTATGTTGATGTCTGTATAATTTGTCATCTGTTTGTACTAAGTCACAGTGTATAAAATAAAAATTAAAAATTAAAAAATAAAAAATAAAAAATAAAAAATAAAATAAAATAAAATAAAATAAAATAAAATAAAATAAAATAATAATAATAAAATAAAATAAAATAAAAAGGTTTATGTATAGTGGATATTTGCAACTTACCGGAGCAGTGCAGTAGGTCCTTTCCAGATACCGGTTTGTCACACACCACGCACACGTTGGGGCCCAAACAGGCCCCTGTGTTAAACCGATGTCCATTCAGCGGCCTATCCTTGGTATCTCTGTCCTTCCCCTTCCCCTTGGAAAACCATGCAGGAGACATTAGCGTAAACATAGAGACAGACAAAACGTGACAGCTAAGAACTCAGAGCGAAGCAGGCCTCAATTCATATTTCTATAAACCACTGTGAGTCTCTATTTGCAGAGTAAACTCTACCACATGTAAGTAGATACGAGAGCCTGAAAGGAATCCCCGCCTTTTTCCGAACCGTAAGGAAGTCCAACGAGAAGGAAATGGAACGTAGCATAAACAACAGATGCAGGTCGGGGAGGACTTCCCGTCTCTGTGCTGACTCAACAACAGGGGATTAATCATTAAAAGGAAGGAGGCTGGACACCGTGTTTGGTCTGTCGCTCTGACCTTGAGTTATTCCTAGAAACGTTTCCTGATTGTGTCTCCCAGAGAGTCACATGTTCCCTACCTGAGTCTAAACCAGGAATACTGGCCTGCACTAAAGTTTTATAATGTTCAAAACCATAAATACTTCTATAACCCTTTAAAAACAGACCTAAATCTATCTAAAATATAAACAATAAGAGCTAGAACATTCATTCCTTTTGCAGCAGAAAGTCAAGGTTTGTGTCTTTTGTGTCACGAATTATTACATTATGTGTTGTATAAAACATGGTGAAATGTGCGGTGAGGCCAGAGCATTGCCCCATAATTTAGTTTGCATGATTCTGTTTAAATTGATAAGAAAGATAAGGCTTCTGTCTTTCACATCATCATGTTGTACGCTCATGGTGACATCATTATGTTACTTTACGTGCAAATCTATCAAAACGCCTTTGCACTTGATCTGCAAATAAAAATGAGAATATCTCAAAAACTAAAATATGTGCAGAGTTCAAATAACTTATGGAGTGTTAAGAAATATTTAGTTCATGCTTCTTTATTTAGAAATGTTTTGGATCAATATGTTTTGTGTGTTTATTGAGTAATATTTTATGAAAAAACGTGTCCGATATTTGTATTTTTTTTGTATTATTTATGACACAATTTAAATAATTTGATTCATTATTATGGTTTATTGACTGACATAACCTTATAGCTTAGGTTGTACAGATTTTAGAGATAGGAAGCATTTGAAGACTTCAAGAAATGACATCACAATAAGTAAAAAAATACCAATGTAGGCACTGGTAGACCATTTCCATTGCAGAGTTAAGAATAAATAATAAAACTGAATCAGCCGGTACATACACACCTATAGAGCACACACTGAAACGGAAACATCATATTAATTTTTAAGCTAATAAACCAGGCTGAGAGTGTAATGTAGCTCTACAGCGAGAGCAAGTTGAAGTTGTGTTCAGTTATTTGAACTGTTGCTGGGTGTAACAGCCGAGGCGTGGACTGTGTGTGGTCTGGGTTTACCTTGGTCTTGTTGCGTGTACTGGACATCCTGCTCTTGAGGAAACTGAAGGTGCGAATGACTTTGTACTTCTCGGACTCCACCTTCGTCGGGATGTTGTACTTATCCAACTCCTCCTCTTCAATTCTGAAGAAGAATTTAAATAATGTCACTGCACTTTGTTCTATAACTCACAACACTAAAAATATGAGTCATTGATTGCAGAAGTGTTAGTTGGTAAAATCACGCCATCCCGACTGTCTTCTTGCTGTGTCAGCGTAACGACAGGACAATAAAAGCACGTATGATGGGTTAGTGTCGGTGCAGGCAGAGTGGGAAATGTGTGTATTCTTATATGCTTGTAGTACACAAACATATATATGACCTAATTGTGGTGGTTAGTTCAAACTGCAACTTCCTACAGCAGTTCATCCAAAAATATAGTTTAATCTTATATTGTACAGCGTGTAGTTGATTCATTCTCTGCAACACGATGCTGTGAAAGTAAATTTAAATTAGTAGATTTGTTAGAGGCAGGATACATGCAAAACCACAATGACAGACTTCTGCTGCGTATCGTTAAAAGACAATAACAACTTCATTATTGATCTGCTGTTAGAGGAGATGAGAGGAGAGGAGAGGAGAGGAAAGGAGAGATGGGGTGTTGAGGTGAGGAAACGAGTGGAGCAGAGGAGAAGAGAGGACACGACAGAGGAAACAAGGAGAGGATATGAAACAAGGAGATGGGGAGAGAAGATAAAACAAGGAGAGGAAATAAGGAGAGGAGATGAAACAAGGAGATAGGGAGAGGAAACAAGGAGAGGACAGGAGATAAGGAGATGGGGAGAGGAGATGAAACAAGGAGATGGGGAGAGGAGAGGAAACAAGGAGATAGGGAGAGGAAATGAAACAAGGAGAGTAAACAAGGAGAGGAGAGGAGATAAGTAGATGGGAAGAGGAGATGAAACAAGAAGATGAAACAAGGAGAAGAGAGGAAAAAAGGAGAGTAGAGGAGATAAGGAGAGGAGAGATGAGGCGTTGAGGTGAGGAAAGAAGAGGAGCAGATGAAAAGAGAGGGGACGAGAGGAAACAAGGAGATGGGGCGAGGAGATGAAACAAGGAGATGAGTGGATATGAAACAAGGAGAGGAGAGGAAACAAGGAAAGGAGATGAGATGAAACAAGGAGAGAAGAGTAGAGGAGGTTGTGGTTTGTTGTCAGTTGGTGCGTACTGTACTGTACATGCTGTGCGTTCTGGTTAGAGTTAGTTGGAGCTGGACGGTTAAAGGATGCTAGAACAGTGGAACAGGAGTCGCCCCCCCCACATACTCTTTGAGGAACTCAGACAGGGTGAGATGTTGAATGGACTCTGCCAGCTCCATGCTGCCCTCGTCATCAGCAGACTGGGCTCGCTTACGGAAACTAATCTCCCTGTAAAGAACAGCGACACACACCCGGACACACACTGACGTTTTAATACTGATGAGATGCTGCGAGGGCCACGGAGACATGCTACAAGTAAAGATGTGAACAACAAAACAGCCACAAAGGGCTCCGCTCAATCAATAGGATATACTGTAGTCAGGAATAATGCCCTGGTTATGTCTTGTATCTTCCACTAGGGGGAGCTACTGAAGTGAGGCAGTTCAATCTATAAATGAAGTGGTGAATGAAGAGGAAATATCAGTTGGCATCAGTGATAAAATAGGCTGAGTGGAACAGGAAGTGTCACCCCTCTTAGAGCAGACAGAGAACATGTAA
This sequence comes from Sebastes umbrosus, assembly GCF_015220745.1. NCBI lineage: Eukaryota > Metazoa > Chordata > Actinopteri > Perciformes > Sebastidae > Sebastes > Sebastes umbrosus. Next base: position 5,069,376 of record NC_051287.1, on the reverse strand, counting down.
AGCAGCACTTGTTGTTTTATACCGTTTTTCAAATAATAAACCATAATTTGCCTGTGATTTATAAAATACAGTACATTCATGATGTGTTGTGACATGTATCCATGACGCAGCTGGACATATCTGGAGCAAGAGGACACTGTAACAAGAGCATTGTGCTGGAAGTAGCTCAGGGTCACACTGATATCTGTACGTCACCGCCTCAGACAGACGGGATCAAAACACCAGTAACGCACGTAAAACCAGCTCTGCTTCACAAAAGAACAAAAGAGCTCCATGAAAGCAAACTGTCACCAAGCAACCTGGTTGGTCGTCAAGGTTACACACATATGTTGCCCCCGGCGCTGGGGATTCCATATTTGATGAAACATACTGTCATTTTAACTAAGAACGAACTCAGCGAACTCAGAGAAACACTGGAAAAGAGAGAAAAAAGAATCTGGAATATAATGTAATCCAAGGAAGACTAAATAGTAAATTAAAAGTAATGCATAAATACCTTTTTTCATGTGACTGCTCTGACATACTGGAGGCTCTTTGCTCTGTGAACATAAAGAAGGAGGAGAAGTTAATTGTTCAAGAACTTGACAACATGTTTACATGATATGCACATCTTGTAGAGCTGGGCGATAATTCAATATAATAATTTATCGTCTTTCAATGGAATCATATCACCATGAAATCATATATAGAGATATTGTGATACACAATTACTATGTTTACAATTTTTTCTCCATAATTTCACTTGTTCATTTTGCACTAAAGTACTTAGAAAATACTCAGTACATTTCATTCGTCAAGTATTTAATCCACACAGGAAGAGTATACAAAAATAGGCTTTACCATGTGGTTATTTCATATAGACTATTTAATTATTCAATTACCAGAAAACATGCTATATGTAAGAGATAATGCACAGCGAGCCGGACGTTGTTGCGCTGTACATTATCACGCTTATTACACGCCTACTTACTAACGGTTAAATCAATAATTTGACAAAAAAATGGTGCTCCAGAGTCCGAAATCAGATCTGCGCGCATAGCAACGGTCTGTTATACATAGCAACGGTCTGTTATACATAGCAACAGTCTGTTATACATAGCAACGGTCTGTTATACATAGCAATGGTCTGTTATAAAGAAAAAACAGACAGCAAAATGCCGTAATTGACCAATCAGAATTGAGTATTCAACAAAGCTGAGTAATAATGTGATAAATATCGTTATCGAGATATGAAATTACCTATATTGTGAGAGAAGATTTTGTCCGTATCGCCCAGCCCTAACGTCTTGCACCATAGAAATTTATATAGCTTCTGAATAAAGCCACAGATGATAAGCAGAGTAACAGATGATCCGCAGGTACGTAACCAAGACAGAACAATACATATGAAAGCTGTAGCGCAGACAGACACAGAGTGCTGACCCCTGATACCCCTCACCAGGCTGCAAAGCAATCAGCTGTCTTTTCATTTCATCATTTTTCACCACCACCATTCTAATTAAAATAATGCTGAGTCATGATTAGAGAAACCACACACACACATGTAAACACACGCCAAGGTTATTACAGTTTACTGATTCTAATTTACCTTTTACTTTGATTATTGTTTCAATCTAATTCCAACTTGTTTTAGTTTAGTTTTGCATGGTTTTGTACTTCAGCGCCGTGAGCACATAAACATTCACAGATTGCTCCACTATGTTCACCAGCTAGTTGCTGGCTTTGTCCGTCTGCTGGTGCTGGGCAGGTAGCATACAGTGGGTTTGGAAACGATGCTGATGAGAGCAGCAATAATGTACCAAAACAGTGAAGTTGAGGGTTGTAAAACCAAAACAATGAGTTTAAAACATGCTCAAAATCTCGAATCAAGTCAAATGCATTCATTTTCTGCAGTTGAATCAGTTTACAGTAATAACCTTGACTCCCACACACACATAAGCACTGACACTGACAGCGGCGTGCTGGCCATGCTGGGCCTGAGCGCGGTGTGACGGCTGCAGGTGTCCAGTACTTACTACCAGGGTGGAGAAGAGACAGAGATTTAGACAGAGAGAGGGCCTGAAGGAGAGATCGGCTGTGGTTGACACTGTGGAGTACGCCATCTACAGGGCACAGTGGACAGAGGGCCGCTCACACATCAGCACAAACGGTACAGTCAACTCCAGACTGAGAGCTCTTAAATCATTATTTCCTGCAGTAGTGCAGGCGTATTGTGAATATTTGAAAAAAAGCAAAACTAGAATCCTTTTCTTGTTGAAGAAAACTGTTAAAGGAATAGTTCAACATTTTGGGAAATGTTTGCTTTCTTCCCGAGAGTTGGAGAAGAAAATCAATACCACTCTCATGTCCGTCTGTTGTGGTTTTTCAGGCTCAAAACTCTGGAAAGCCGCAACTCCCGGCCAACAAATAGTACAGCTCAGTTAGTTTTTTTGTACGAATTTAACAAACAAAATATATCACGTTAATTAGTGAGCTTTAGAGGTGCTGGTAGGTGGATTATCTCTGAACTAGGGCTGCGCAATTAATCGAATATTTATCACAATCACGATTTTGGCTTCCCACAATTAAATGAACAGGATCGACTGCGATATTGACATTTAAAATGTGAGCTCCGCTTATAGTAAACTGCTGCATATCAAATCAAGCGCTTGCTAAGCTAACAGTCAGCCACCAGCCGACGATCCAGATGTTTTGGCTTCACTTTTGGGGAGTGTCATGCCGCTGCACGCGTACCCTACCGAGGGAGCCTGTGAAAAACGTTCCTGAATGTTGAAGCTGCAGTCCAGAATAGAAGAGTAATATACTATATATTACTTGTTTTGCCAAAGAGCAAAACCAAAATGCACTGAATTCAGGTGAAGACGAACCTTATTTTAAGTTTTATTTTAAAGCAAAGAGTTGTTAATCAGCAGGAATCTAGCACAACACGGAAGTGAAAAAAGCACTCTGTTAATTTAAACGCGAAAATTAAATAAAAATATTTTGCCCCTAAAAATCAATGAATAATCGTGATAAATAATCGTGATCTCAATATTGATTAAAAATAATCGTGATTATCTTTCTGGCCAGAATCGTGCAGCCCTACTCTGAACAGAGCCAGGCTAGCTGTTTCCACCTGTTTCCAGTCTTTATGCTAAGCTAAGCTAACCGTCTTCATATTTTTAACGCACAGACAAGAGAGTGGTTTTGATGTTGAGAAAGCGAACAGGCGTATTTCCCAAAATGACAAAGTTCGCTTCTTTAAGCACATTCTTTTGTTGGGAGATGACCGCACTTCATATTAGTAGTGAGACTATCTAACTGGTTTATGGAAAAAACAGAACGTAAAAAGTCAGCTCTTTCACCAACCATTAGTGACACACCAAACAAAGTTGGAAACATTGTTAGTTATGTGTTAGACACACTGTACATGTTCTAACTATGTGAGGGAGTAAATAGTCCCGGTGTTACTGACCAGGGCTGATATCTCCGGTGTGGTTGTCCCGGGAAAAACGAGCAGGACGCAGGAGGTTTTTGGGGGAAGAGTAGGAATACGAACGCAGTCGAATCCCCTGGTCACCCATGTCCTAGACAAAACAATGAAAACACTTCAAACTTCTCACGATATAAGGAGAAGTGAAAGTATCTGATGAAATTGGCGAGAGCCTGAGATTTTACCTTCGTAGTGGGTTCACATGCTGAGGAGGCAGATTGGCTGCGAGTGCACGTGAGGTCAGGGAAGGGACGAGAGGTTTCCCTTTTGTCTTCACTCTTCTCAACATCTGACGAGAGTGGGGAAAGCGGCTTGGTGCTGTCCTCTCCACTGTCCACTTCCAGAGCCACTAGACTGGGACTGGAGCGATAAATGACCCGTTACACACAGAGACCCTGGAGAACACTGCGTTCTGATTGGAGAAACCTTTCTACTACGATGTTTAATACCTGAGGTCGCAGGTGTCCATGGGCGGACTTTCTCTCTGATTGGTTGGCTCAGAGGAGAAGGGACGGCTCAGCCTGGCGAGGGCCTGGTCAGTGGGTGAGAGCGGGAGAGAGCAGGGTAGAGAGGGAGGGGAGAAATCTTCTGAATAAGGTGGAGGAGTGTCGGTGGCTGGCAGGAGATCTTCTGAGTCTACCGTGTCCCATAACCCGCTGTCCGTCCCCGTGCTGTCCCTGGTCACTCCACTGACGCTATACTTGATGTCGGCATCTTCCTCCTAAGAAAACACAAGACAGGAGAAAAAAAAGTGCAAAATTAGGAAGCAATATTTCTTAAAAAGCAGCAAGAAAAGTAGCAAAACAGAAAAGACTAAATGATAAATCTGGATTTAACCATCTGAGACCGATTTTAATGTCTTTCAGAGGCTTTAGCAGGTTCAGTTTTAGAGCTGAAGCCTCCAAAGTTGGGCTAAACTTTGGCGAGGAAAAACTGGCATGGCCATTTTCAAAGGGGTCACTTGACCTCTGACCTCAAGATATGGGTACCCACAACTCTCCCCTTTACAGTCATGCCCACTTTATGATAATCACATGCAGTTTTTTGAATGCATTATAAATGTGTTATTTTCGTCTATTCTAAAATGGTATGTTTGAATATTTCTGCATACTGGGGTCCATAAACAGTCTTGAATTACATAAATTGGGTATCACTGTAAAGCTGAGACTCTTGTGGATCCAATGAGCCCAACTGTATTCATGTGTGATGATGTTAGTCCCATGAGTAGACATTTTATATAGTGAGTTGTTTTTTTTTAAACTGACCTCACTGTATAAAATGACCTGTGGTGACCTCTAGGATAATCACAGCCTCATGAAACTTTACAGCCACAAACTAGAGACCTAGAGCATTCAGAGGATGGATGGCTTTCCTAGCTAGATTCACAATAAGGGGGTTTCTGAGCAGTTTACACAACAGAAGTGCTTGCCCTCCAATCGCAGAAAAATGCAATTCTTGCACCAAATGTCAAAAGTTTTTGAAACCAAATCACAGCATGGCTTTTTCTATGGTGTTCCTCAAGGTCTTGGTGTCTTAATGTGGTATTTTGGAGGGATTATTGATCTTTTTTATCAATTCTCAAGTGGTAAAAAAATTGTTAAATTTAGCAACAAATCTGTGTAACATATGATAACTTATGAGACATAATAGAGCATGAGACTGTCCACCATATACTTCTATCATAATGTTCTAAACCCTAAAAACACTTTCACAATGTATTTTAATTAATTAATTTATGTTCATTTCTGATTTATGAATAGAACAACTTGACACACAGTGTTGACCTGCTATCTCCCCCTAAAGACCGCTTGTTCCCCCCTAAAATAGACAAAAACGGGTCTATTGTGGGTCTCAGAGGGTTACAGAGAGACGGAGATGTATTACCTGTGTCTGATGTGTGATGGTCTGATCGCTGCTGTTGATCATGGAGAGCAGAGGGTCTGTAGCACGCTGGTTCTGGACTCCACTGGACGGCATGGGATGGCCATTCACTGTGATAAACAAAGAGTACAATCTTCAGTACAGTTTATAATCATTCAAACAGACAATACTTCTCTTTGTCTCCACTCCCTTTTCCCAGTTAGGATCAACTACCCTACAGCACTGTACTGTACAAGATGTCTACTAGGAATTTGTTTTTATCCTGCTGAATGATTCACAGTCACAGACACTTTTCATTACCATCAGCATCATAACGTGAGTTAACCGGGCATCTTAACCAGACAACAAAACCACAACAATTTAAACAAGAAGCCCTCCATCAGATATGCCAGAAAAGAGAAAATAAATTACCAAACATGTCATAATACTGGACAGTTCTCTTCAGTAAGCCTTCTGTTTTGCTTCTTTCTAGTGATGTGGGATCATCGTGACATAATTTATTGATCTTTCATCGCTTAAATGTCGAGGCTTTGAGCAAAGAAAGGAAAATGTGATGAGACGCTGCATACCAACTCCCCGTTTGACCTTTAAAGGTTTGTTTTCACAGAAACCTCCACATATCAACCCCTTACCGACAGGCTGTCTATTTTCTGGAGGAAAAAAATGGATTATTGACTTGCTCTCTTTTATTTACCACGTCTGTGTAACAACCTTCATGTACACTCTCTCTTTGTGATATTCATGAATAGAATAAAAGTCAAGTTAAGTAAAGTAAAGCAACTGAGTAAAACACCTTTTACATATTTACTTATATAATAAAGTAATGGTATACTGTATGTACCACTGCTGACAGTGTAGTGCATATCTAAAAGAGTGGTGGATGGTATTTCTACGATAACAGTGTGGAAAATTACCTCTCCTGATGAGAAGCCATTTTCAGCTCTGTGTGCACTTTCCAGCCAGGCTTTGATGTCTGGAGCGGCCGTGCCTGCACTAATGTAAGGGAAATCCTGAGCATCACAGAGGCATTTCCTCTCTGCTGCTCCCACACAGTGAGGACATCAGCACGGAGCTCAAACGTCCAAGGCAAAGCCTCTTATATCACTGCGTTTATCTTGTTTTCTTTATAAGTCAACTGTCAGTGTGTGCGCAGCTTTGCACACAAACACAAAAATCTCCTCTCTGTTTGATTTAAAGCACGGTGACAGATTGAAGGAGCACCAGCTTGTAGACTAATTGTCACACCGGCTAGCTCCAACAATAACTGACACCGCTGAGTTATGTCAGTTGGAACCAGAGAAACCGTTACGATCATTTCGACAGATCTGGAAAAAAACAATAACTCTGGATGACAACTTTGCACCACAGCGACCTCGAGGCGCCGTCATCACAACAGAAATATTCAGCTCAACAGTGAGTTTGATGACTTGAGCAATGCAGAAGAATCTGCAATGACCCTGCCTTACTCTCCACTACTTGACATTATCACACACACACTTCAGTTCATGGTCACAAAGTGTATGGGCTCCATTTACGCATCACTTTATATCAGTGGTTCACAACCTTTTTCCTTAAGTGAACCCTTCTCTATCATTGAGTAAACATAAGACCACTGACATATTTTATGGATATTTCATATTATATTCAATGCATAACAAAAACAGTAGAGGATAAACGGTACAATTAACCCAAATATTGAACACAATAACTGCAGGAAGTGTAAAATGAGCGATTTGTGATTTCTTGTGAATATTGCATCAGAGATGAGTTTTCCTGTTATTTCTAGGAACTTTTAACACATATCTTTGTCTGTATTATGTATTTTTGTTTTTATTATTATTTTTAACAATCATTCATACTTAATAGGCTTCTTTTTGGACAAAGTCAGTGTTTTCTTCTGCTGGATATTTTGCCATTGTTAATTGCCAATTATCAGAACAATATGAATATTCAGGTTGCGTCCAAAATTCGAAACTAACATGTTATGTAGTACGCATTTAGTACGTTATTTAAAGTCACATGAGGTTGGCACGGGTTACCATGGTTACATGTCTCCAACCTGCAAGGAGGCTCTCAGGAATTGACGACGTAAATTACAGCTCAGTGCATCCGAAAAGATACATACTACTGTTTATTCACACAAAAGTATGTTGAACGTACACATATTGAGTATGTACTGCATAGTATGCGATTTCGGATGAAGCATCAGGCTCCCTCATGTGGCACGAAGGTGTACTGCAGACATATGTCTAAATATGTTAAATGCTAAATAATTGTTAAATAAACGACTATAGAAGAAATTCTGCAAGTTTATTTGGCGACCCTAATAAAATCTCCTGTGAGTCAGTCTTTGGGAAACACTGCTCTAGAGTTTACAACAAACTCTTCATTCTCCACAACAACACACGGGAAATTAGCATTCACGGTAACCGCGGCAACACCTGAATCATCCCGAGCATCCTCCTCAAAGTTTTTACAAGCCAGCGAGTGTTTGCGTAGCTCATTCAATCTCGTGTGCACGCGTGTGTTTAAAGAGAATTCAAGGTTAATGCATGTGGTTCACCTTAAATGTCAGCTTTTGTAAACCTACGACATCTGAGCTTGTTAACATCCCCCCCCCTCTCAGTTCAAGTACAGAGCTCCACTGTCCGATCCAGGGGAGTCGGGGGGAGGGCGACAGGCCAGAGGGGCGAGGGGGGGGGACATCTCTCGGCTCAGACAGAGCTTGAGTGGGACACGCCTGACCCCATTCCTGCCTTTGTCCCAGTGACAGGGCAGATTCCTGGACTCCCAGACTGAGTCATTGTGGAGGCCAGCGGGTAAGACCCGACCTGCACCGTCTGAAGCCAGACTCCAGGAAGATAATACATCCATTTAATCAAAGAAAACCGCTCATCAACCTCAGACAGAAGTGAATCCCAGTCTGTGTCTGTGAAGCAGTTATTGATTTCCTATGATGCGATTCAAAACAGAGCTGTGCACATTGTGCCAACGCCACAAGAGAGAGGCTTCCAGTCAACCAGCGTTGTTCCCACACCCTGATGTTCAGCACAGCCACAAATATGTTGTTGTGGTTTTTATGATTTACTCATTTATTGTTTAAGCCACATGGAGCTCCTTGCTAGTGCGTGTGCAAAATACAAATATTTAACCAGAGGTTGATGCCTGACATTAGGGCTGTGTGTTGGTAGAATCTGGCAATACAATACGTATCATGATACACGGGATACGATTTAATATATTGTAATACTGTAAGTAATGCGATATATTGCAATTTTTTAAATCAAATTTTAGGAAAACTGTCATAATATAAAGAACACACCACCATATGCATCAAATCTGAGTAAAATAGTTTACTTTTTTATTAGGGCTGTCAAAGTTAACGCGATAATAAAGCGTTAAAACAAAATTGTTTATAACGTCACTAATTTCTTTAACGCATTAACACAACTTAGGTTGTAACTGGCTCAGTTTTAAAGCTAGAGTGAAGATACTGGCATCATATGAAACTAGGAAACATAAGGAATCCATTGGTATCAACCATGCATGTCATACTAGCTTGTCAGGAAAGCTATATTTTGGTGAGGAGGGGTCCCTTGACCTCTGACCTCAAGCTATGTGAATGTAAATGGGTTCTATGGGTACCCACGAGTCTCCCCTTTACAGACATGCCCATTTTATGATAATCACATGCAGTTTGGGGCAAGTCATAGTCAAGTCAGCACACTGACACACTGACAGCTGTTGTTGCCTGTTGGGCTGCAGTTTGCCATGTTGTGATTTGAGCATATATTTTTTATGCTAAATGCAGTACCTGTGAGGGTTTCTGGACATTGTTTTGTGTTGTTAATTGATTTCCAATAATAAATATATACATATATTTGCATAAAGCAGCATATTTGCCCACTCCCATGTTGATAAGAGTATTAAATACTTCATATCAATCAATCATAGCACTACTTTGAGAGGGCACATACACTGAGACGGTGCATCTCTTTGCAAATAATATAAAGATAAATTATTGACTGAGTTCATCTTTGTATGTAAACTATTAATTAAAAATCGATACAGTGTTTTTGAGAACCGATAGTCATAATATCGCGATTTTGATATTTTCTTACCCCCCTACTTGACATACTAACACCCTCCTCCTCCTCCCAAGAAGAGTAGTAGCAGCACAACATCAGGTCTTCTAGATATAACTCTGACTATTCAGGAATTGAAACCAGATGCAAGAGTATTATTGCCATAATATTAAAATGGAAACAGCACTTTGGTTTGGATAAGCTGCTGTTGTGTTTGCCAAATCCTTGAGGGAGATAAATCAAGAGAAGAGAAGAATTACCAGATAATGAGGATGGGTACTCGTCGTCCTCATCGTCGTCATCATCCAAAGAAAGAACGAGTTGTTCTTCAAATACCTTTAAACAAACCAGAGGAGGAAGCACGGCTCTTAGGAAAATGCAAGTGTTGTTTACTTGAAAACAACACAGAAACAGTCACAGTTGCGTGCGACGAACTTAAGAGGCAAATCTATAAACATTTACGGCAATTACTCGTTATACATCTGTATGTGTACTCACATTGTCCGCCAGCGCAGGCTCTTCCACTCGGAGCTCCTTGCCTGTGCGAGTAAAAAGTAAAATTATTTAGCCAGAAGTTGATGCATGACACACACTCCCTCCAGGAATGGAAAACTGGCCAATGAGATGTTGTGCTCGTGCGAAGCAGCGGGTCCAGAGGAAGAGCACATGCTCCCCACTGTGAGGTTGTTATTTCGAGAGGATTAATGGACGGCTGCTGAAGTCGGGACAGGGTTAAGGTCAATACTGAGGAACACTTCCTGCTTCCCTTTATGAGTCGATACTGCCATCTGCCATCTCTATGGTTACCCAAAACAGTGGCCACAGGTTGAGTGAGAGCTTTAAGTGTGTGTGTGTGTGAGCGAGACAGAAATAAGAGAGGTAGAGGCAGCATGGAAGATCTGCAAGAGTCTCAATCTCTGTGTGTGGGAGAAAAAAAACTACCCCCTGAGGTTTCTCTGTACTCTGTGAAGAAGAGCAAACACACGTGTTAAGGAGAGTGTGCCGTACATGGTGTCTGTTGGAAGTGTTTTCTGTCTCTTTAGATTAGTGATGGATGTCTGATCATACAAATGTTTGCTCAACTGAAACTGTGGAGGTTCGTCTTCCACCGCCGCACACGGACAGAGAGCAAATAAGAGCCGTCTGTGCTTGATGGCTATTTTTTATCATTGATTAATTGCATACTTGGGTCCATAAACAGTCTAGAATTACATAAATTGGGTATCACTGTAAAGCTGAGACTCTTGTGGATCCAATGAGCCCAACTATATTCATGTGTGATGATGTTAGCCCCCATTTTATTGTAGTGAGACCATTTTTTGAAACTTGACCTCACTGTATAAAATGACCTGTGGTGACCTCTAGGATAATCACAGCCTCATGAAACTTTACAGCCACAAACTAGAGACCTAGAGCATTCAGAGGATGGATGGCTTTCCTAGGTAGATTGACAATAAGGGGGTTTCTGAGCAGTTTACACAACAGAAGTGCTCGCCATCCAATCGCCGAAAAATGCAATTCTTGCAGAAATCTACAAATATCAAAACGTTTTTTAAACCAAATCACAGCATGGCTTTTTCTATGGTGTTCCTCAAGGTCTTGGTGTCTTAATGTGGTATTCTGGAGGGATTATTGATCATTTTTATTAATTCTCGAGTGGAAAAAAGCCACTAATTGATTCCAAAATAGTTTTCTGTCAATCAACTAATGATTTGAGCACTAGACACAACTACATCTGTGATTCTGGCATCACTGTGTGTGCGCGTCTGGCTCACGGTGTCACGTTGGTTTTTCGGAGCTCATGTTACTCAGCTGGTAACGTCCATGTGACGGCTGACGTGTGGCACATGAAAAGAGAACACAGACAATGCAGGTGTGGAGCTCACCTGTGTGTCAGGCAGGAGCATCATGGGTGAACAGACACCTGATTAGAACTGATCAGCTGAGATGACGAGTTACTCGCACATCAGTGACGCCGTAACATTTGGCGATGTTAACAAGCCAGCAAGCGCAAAGAAAATAGGCCACTAAAAGTAAAAAAATATATAATATAACATATGAGAATGACAAATGTGTGTGTCTCATTAGCGGTACGTGTCAGCCGATAACAGATGTTACGTCGAGGAAAGTCCCCAGCAACTTTTCATGGGACTTTCCGGCTGGTAGCGGTCTACGAACAGAGAAGGTAATACAAAACTTAAAAGACAACAGTCTCTGTTTACCAAACTGACAAAAAAAGGCCAACGCAGCAACTGTGGCTTTGTTTAGTGACGCACATCCTAACGAAACACAACAAACCCTTCACCTATGGCGGGATTGTGATGGAGGCGATGACTAGGGTGGCAGAAAATGTAATTAAAGGACCATAAAAGTAAGACAGAAATGATGTCTGTTATTGGCGATGAACAATTTAATTCTATGAGTAGCTCTCGGACACTTTCATCTTGTCAAATTAGCTCCCAGAGGAAGAAAGGTTGGAGACCCCTGGTCTAAAATCAGAAATTCTTGATGCAGCATTGTAACCACTTTCTCATGAATCATGGTAAACAGCATTTTGCCATACATCACTGAGTCCCTGATAACCAAACCTCACTATCAGATGACTAATAAAAGGCCACTGTCAACAGGGAGTAAACACTTCATACAGCGCAGACTTTCACCTTACCTTCATCACCAGGAAGGAATTCCTCTTTTCTTCTCTTGTCTACCTCACTGTCAGCTTTGAGCCCATTGATCTGGAACAAAAAACAGATCTTATGTGAACACAGTCACATTGCAAATTATACAAGTAAATCACCAAATAACAGCTAAAAGCAAAAGATTACGATATTACACAGTTTTAATATTATACTGCCGTAATTATTGACAAAAAATTATGACAGCAAAACCCTGCAGAGCAACTCATATGATCACATATTTCATGTGAGTTCATTCTGCACAAGCTACTATCACTGCATCCTGAAGTGTCTGTCCTTCTGATGTCGCCTCCTCATGCCCTCTGATTCATTAGCTGCAGTGTTTTGTTTACCGTTACCTGCTCAACTCTTATCAAAAATGTCTGATTGCAAATGAAAGGGTGTGGGAGTCAAGGGTTTATCGCTTACACAAGTAGTGGCCTTATCTCGACACATTACATCATGCACAGAGACGCATGGGAACATTTATCAGCAGTTTCTGTCCTACGTTACGTAGTAGATGGGATTACAATAAGGATTTCAAATAAAGGTGTTCCCGCTGGTTTGCTCTCACCAGTTTGAGGATGCTGTGGTCTCCCAGTTTGTCTCGGAGGATCACGATGGCGTCCTGAGGGCAGCTGCTGGGCGCCTGCCGCACGGTCAGGGTTAGGGAGTCCGTCCCGGGACAAAACCTCAGCATGCAGGAGCTGTCGGACCAAACACACCACACACCTGGAACTGGGCCGACTACAGGACCTGGAGGACTGATGCAGAGGAAGAAAGATTACAGGAAGTGAGGTTTTAACAGGACAGAAAGGAGGCTCCCTTATGAATCAGCCTTATCAGAAGTCTGAGTCAAAAATAAGATAAAATCTTAGCCTTACGCTGCCAACACCCTGAACATGGCATGCTGTCCGTCCCTCTGAGCCAGCTGGAGGGGTGTGTCTCCCTCCTGATTGGGTAAGGTCAACGCCCTTTGACCTCTCGGTTGGTGGATTAAGAAACGGGAGAGATGGACCAAACCCAGACGCACTGCAAGGTGAAGGAGGGTTTCTTTGGGCTGAAGCTCCGCAGCTACAGAAAGAGACAAATAAGAGGAAGAAGAGTCAAGACAAACTTTATACCGTATAGCATGTTTAACCCCTTGAGACCCACGATCATCCTGACCAACTTTACTGTCTTTCAGAGGCTGTAGAAATTGGGTGATGTTAGTCCCCATAGTAGCCATTTCATTGTAGTGAGACCTATTTTTTTAAACCTGACCTCACTGTATAAACTGACGTGTGGTGACCTCTAGGATAATCACAGCCTCATGAAACTTTACAGCCACAAACTAGAGACCTAGAGCATTCAGAGGACGGATGGCTTTCCTAGCTAGATTGACAATAAGGGGGTTTCTGAGCAGTTTACACAACAGAAGTGCTCGCCATCCAAGTGCCGAAACATGCTGCAATTCTTGCAGAAATCTCCAAATGTCAAAAGTTTTTGAAACCAAATCACAGCATGGCTTTTTCTATGGTGTTCCTCAAGGTCTTGGTGTCTTAATGTGGTATTTTCGAGGGATTATTGATCATTTTTATCAATTTCAGTGGTAAAAAAAATGGTTAAATTTAACTCCAAATCTGTGTAACAACTGTGGTATCGACCTAAAAATTACTGCAGCAACTTATGAGACATAATAGAGCACGGACGCATAATAGACGCTTTACGTTTGTACGTCTTTAAGTATTTATTAACCATTTATCAAGGTATTATAATCATCGGTTGCAACTTTATAATAGCCATCCAAATAATGTTTATAGATGGTTTACAAACAGTTTCTTTAAGGCTTACAAATAATATATTAATCAGTAACAAACATATATATATAGTATATAAAATGTTATGTGTGCAACAATAAACTGTTAAAATAACATAGATTATAGCATTACTAATTAGTAAACATTATTAATTATCATTTAGTTGTTTTTTAACAGTAAAATAACTATTAAATAAGTTGAATTAACTATCAATTTACCATTTATAAATGATTGTTATTAGAAAGTGTTACCAACTACACTTGTTATGTATGTATTTATGCTAAAGAGTTGCAATCGGCCGATATATCCTTATCGTAGACTCCCAAATATCTATATCAGCTTCCAGTATCAGTCAGGCTGTACTGTACTTTACTCTTGTAGAGTAAACCTTTCCTCCAACGTTCACATTGATGAAGGTGTGGTACCCTACACGTGTGCAGATGTACAGATCATCTGGTGCAAACTGTATGTACGGAATGTATGGCAGTAATAAACCACGCGCAGGAAGGAATGAGGAGCTCTGGATTGCGCAAGGTCTGTAGTATATCAATAATATTATAACCTAGAAAAACTGGATGTTTCAGCGAGCCAACACCTGCTGGAAGACGGTTGCTGCCTTTTGCCGTGTGTGCAACGGAGCATGAGGGAGTATAAACAACAAGGATGAGGGTGAACGCTCTGGATGATGCTCTAACATGCAACCTCTATAGGTCAAGGGTTCTCTATTCAGACTTGTTTGATCGTGTTCATCTCAATCATGTTAACACCACTTTGTTTTGCCCTGATATTCCGGGTGCTTTGTAATCAGATGTGGCTTTAGTCCGGCCGGCTTCATGGCTTCGTTCACCGGCACCTGAAGACACATGACGCATTTTGGTCTCCCATCTCTCTTCTCAATAAAACCAAGCTTGATATAACTGTCATCCTGTTTTCTCAATACCGCTAGTCTGGGTTTAGCGTCACTTGGCAATGTGGACTGACTCAAATATTTCTCCAAGTATAGTCAAAAGTGACTGATTCATGACAGATTGACGTGATGTTGCACAATAATTTGTTTCTATTGGCCCAAAGCTAATGCGGGTGGGAGTAACGGCACAGTATGTTTGCTTTATTGGCACAAATGGTCCCCATCTGTAGATATGTACTTTTTAATGATACAGCCCAATTTTATAATTTATAGCAAATTATTTCGCGGACCCCCTGGCAGAGTGCCACGGACCCCCTGGGGGTCCCCGGACCCTACTTTGAGAATCACTGCTATAGGCTAATATGCTGCGGCACCGGGTGGCAACATCTTGGCACATTCATCCTCCATACACACCCTTGTTGTTCTGTAAGCACGGGGTGAACGGTTGTTTGTAGAGAGGACCAGAGGAACTTTATCTGAGAGCTGAAGGTTGCCCACGGCGCTATCTTTCCAACCCAGAAACAATGTGCAGAAGAATTTATTTTCTCTTTTCCCTCCGATGTGTCGCCGGAGCCCCGAGATGAACTGGAACTCCCCGTCACCTCCACAATGGCGCCGTTAATTGTGACCCAGTTTCGAGCGGCTGAGGGGAGTGAATACTGAACATGCTCTTCACACAAAGTTCAACAAACAAGAATGTCATTGTCAGACAGACCAGTAAATAGTGCTCTGAGGGACTCGGGGCCGACAGCTACTTTGCATTTGCACCTCGCCTGTGATTTGCATGGACATTTGCTTTTTCTAAGGAAGCCATGTACATAACACTACACTGCTGTCTGATGTGGCCTTCAGCAGAGGGCTGAACAGGCTATTTGTTGAGGGATCCAGTCTGGTGTCACTTCCTTTTCGGGAATTGTAAGCAATAAACCATCTCCATCAGCTCAGTATACTTTTCCCTACCAGGGCATGCTCTTAAAATGCACCCATGTTCAATATACAGTAATGCCTTGGCATGTTGTGAGTGTTTCACCCTCATTTCTTAAAGAAAAAAAATGAGGTGAGACTTCACTGCTCTGAAATAATGAAACATCATAAATACCGAAATCTGAGGCCAGACGCCAGAAACAACTCGGACACAGCTGTGGTGTAAAGGAGTGGGAACGCAGCGCGGAGGAGGATTGTGAGAGTTGATTTAATGGACGCAGAGGTCTGCAAGACAACTCTAATCTGGCTGAGGAGGAATAATGGCAGTAATTGCTCCGTCTACACCGGACTCTGGCCAGCCGGCCGGCTGGCTGGACCTGCACATCATGTGATGAAAGAGTCGGTCTGTACATTCAGATGTCACTGAACACCAGAACACCACTGTAATGTTTTGTTTGTTAAAGGGTTAGTTCACACAAATTAGAGTAAAACTCATAGCGGTATCAGTCTATGATGATCATTTGGTTTTAATGTGCCCAGGTTTTGAGATATCTGAGGTTGTGAGATTTCCAAACGGAATTGTAAAGGGATCTTTCTTCTGTATCCGTTACCTCTGTCAGGTATATACAGTATTTACCGTGCACCACATCTCAACTGTCATCTGCATTACGACTTACCCAGGTTACTTTACATAAGATAATTTTACATTTAATACATGTGCAAACAAGCTGTATATTATAATATAAGATACGTAGATAGATAGATAGATAGATAGATAGATAGATAGCTTAGTATCTTAGCTTGTGTGAAAATCCGGTGATTAGTTTGAGCAAAAATATGAAGATATATTTTCATTAACAACAATAAAGCTTCAACAATTAATTGATTAGTTGTGAACGATTCACTTTAATCGCCAACTATTTTGATAATTGATTAATTGGTCTGAGTAATTTTTTTTATGAAAAAATAAGTCCAAATTCTGATTCCAGCTTCTTAAAAGTGAATATTTTCTGGTTTCTTTACTCCTCGATGACACCAAACTGAATATCTTTGAGTTGTGGACAAAACAAGACATTTGAGGACGTCATCTTGGGCTTTGGGAAACACTGATCGACCTTATGCACCATTTTTTGACATTTTATAAACCAAACAACTAATCGATTAATCGAGAAAATAATCAAGAGATTAATCGACAATGAAAATAATTGTTAGTTGCAGCCAAACCATCAACAAAACCATTGATTATAATACAGGTCTTTTTTTACGCACTTGTGAAAGAGTGTGTAGAGTAAGTTTTAAAAAAAAGAGACAGTGTCCCCTTGACTCTGGATAATCCACAGGCCTCAGTGTGATCAGATAGCTCTGCAGAAATAGTCCGTATGATAACAGGATGATATCTCAAAACCTGTGCAAATGAGAGCAAAACTGTGGCTAGATACCACTAGAGATAAGTCACAAAATATGTGTTTTTGAACTTAGGTGAACCAGCCCTTAGGAACATCTCCAGGATGTACAAAACAGCAACAACAGCAAAAATGTAAAAAAAAGCAAAACAACACAACAAAACAAAAAGCTCCTTTGGAAGTTGAACAGTTGAGAGTTCTCATATCTGCTGAGCGGAGGGGAATCAGAGGGGAATCCCTGATATCTGACCTCTGTAAATGATCCAGGAAGTAGCGGAGCAAAGACTAGGACATGAGTGCATGAGGCCTCTAGGCTTTGTCACTAAACATCCTCACAAACTGTTCTGAGGGAGTGAAATAAATCCACACAGACCTCCTGAATGTGCTTTGTTTTGAAGTTTAAGTGATTCATAGAGCACAACATGCAGACCAACGTGTGCTTTAGAAGAGCCAGAAAGCATCAATAACAAACCATGTCGTGACTTGCTCTCCCACTTCCTATTTCGTACCTTCTCTCGGCAGGCTGTCAGTGTTTTTCCACTGCTGAGGGTAATCCATGTTGGCCAGAGCCTGAGTGATCTTCTCATCCAGCTGCCTGAGATCAGCTTCATCACCTGAACTCTGCCTGAGCCGCACATCCTCCTCACAGCTGTCTAACCCTGCAGCGGTGAGCTCCTCGTCAGCTGCCTGCGCCACCCGCGTGGAAAACCTCTTCAGGACTTCTAGGTAGCTCCGGGGGCCGAGCTGGTCCCTGTTTGCACTCAGGTACTCTGCCGCCTCCTGGGCGACGTCCCTGAGGTATTCGAGATAGGCTTCACCCTCGCATGGCTCCACTTGGTCCTCTGCGTAAAAGTAGGATGTGACAGAGACAACTTCCACGAGGTCATGGCCTGTGGGAGGAAGAGAAATTCATGGTAGGAGGTGGTGAAAAATAATTATAGTAGTTTGCGACACACGGCCTCTTGCCTGTTTACGTCCAGCTCTGTGCGCTGTACACAAACCAACTAGCCGACAGTTTGCAGAGATGCAAGCCCACATTTCTGGTCGGAAGGAGAAACACCTACTTTTAAACATTATGCAAGACTTGGATATCAGCCGGTTTTTGGATATGCACAAATTCCGCCACATGTTATGGTAATCGGAGTATGCAGGACTGCATGCAAATGGGAATATTAGTGGAATATTCATTTTCTTTAGCCATGTAAACAGCTTAGGAATATTGACTTCTTTGGAATAAGGGCATGTAAGCATGTAAACGTAGTCAATGACAGGCAAAGAAAGAAATCTGAGTTTGACTGAAGGACATACCGGGAACTGTGAAGCGAAGGCTCAGCCCATCATCTCCTCTTTTTGCCGCAGTCACATGTGTAAGGTTTGAGCCTTGCACAACGACGTAAAACTCAGCGTCTTCAGGAGCGTTGGCTTGTAACCTCACATGGGCCTCCACCTGTCCCTGAGACGAGAGAAAGAAAATCAATCCATTTAATTGCCTTTACAACACAACCAACGTTTAAAACTCATAAGGCCTTAAAGCATAACTTCGGTATTTTTCAACCTGGACCCTATTTCTCCATGTTTTTGTGTCTAAGAGAGTAATGGGGACAACACTTTTTGAAACTGGTCCAGCATTGAAGGAGAACGCTGAAACCGCTAGCTGCTAAACAAGCTGTAATGTAATCATTTGGGGCAACCTGACACCGTCAGTTTACGTCCACTGAAGGTGCTTGTTTTTGCCAATGACAGGCTCAGATTGTTATTATAAGTGTCTGTTACCCTACAGAGAAATTAAATGTTTTTCTCACCTTTCGCTTTGTTTGTGATTGTGTCATGTGACTTGTTGCCGGAAGACAACGGTGGAAACATGATAAGAGTTGGAGAGAGGAGTAACACGGGACACCGGTGTTGTCAGAGTTTGTTGTGTTGGAGTACAGCAGTAGTTATCTAAAAATGTTCAATGTCATGGCTGAATGTTGATGTTAGATGATTTCCACAATGTAGATGTGACGCAAGATTTCAGCGCGAGGCTTCTCTGAGCGAGACGCACAATAACAAACAGATCCGATCAAGTGAAAGATAAGAAATTAGGTTCCTTTCCATAATGCTGTCAGACACTTAGAATAACAATCTGAGTCAGTCAGTGGTAAAAACAAGCACTTTTAGTGGATGTAAACTGACGGTGCCGGGTTGCCCCAATTGATTACATTACAGCTTGTTTAGCGGCTGCAGCGCTCTCCCGCAATACTGGACCAGTTTCAATAAATGTTGTCCCCATTGTTCACTTAGACACATAAACATGGGAAAATAGAGTCCAGGTTGAAAAACACCAAAGTTATCCTTTAAAAAAACAGCTTTCTCTAGAAGGAAAATTTATTTTTCTTATCACCCTGCTGACACGTTGTGATTACCTTAAGTCAGTTTCACAAAGTGCACTGTACTGTGCTGGATGGAAGGAGCAAAAATGGGGATAAAAGCAGGGAGAAAGGAAGAAAGAGAGACACCAGCCATTTCCTCACAATGGGGGCCAGCTGCACCCTACTGAGCGTCTACTTCATGATCCACCTTCTTAATGAGGGTCATTATTTCTGTTACATCACTGACCTCATCCGGACTCTGCTTTGACCTGCAACACCCCAAAGACACCCACCACTCTTGTCCTCCATGTCTTCAGTATACTGAAGACATCAGACAGATTTCACTGAGTAAAAGACCAACACAAGATTTCCTCTCTTGGTATTCTCTCCATCTGCAGTGCAGCAGATATGTTTCTGCAAAGTAAATGTTTTTGTCCTCAATATCAATATAGATTACCAAACACACGGAAACCACAAGATTTACTTCACCTCCCCAGTGTTATTTTTCCTCCAGAGCTCTTCGACCTTTTCAAGAGGGTTAGTTAGCTCATCGTTCAAGTTCAAGAGGGATGGCATACTTGGGAGTTCAATGTTTGTGCAATATCCTTATCTCCTGTTTTCTTGTGTGCTCAGTTAAGGGTTTTATCTTGTGATTTATGGGGTCATCCTTAATTTATCCTTATTGTCAATAAAGCATCTATCATGTTAAAATGTATTTTTAGGGCCTAGATCAGCTTCACTTTACATTTGAATACACTGTCCAGATCTTAAATCTTATAACATTTTAGAGGGAGAGAAGCTAAATACAAGGGACTGGAGCCTACACAGTAGACAACTACATTTTAAGTTGTGTATGGATTAAATATAAACTATATTATTACCTGTAAAGACTTAAACTGCGTCCAAAATACCATACTATGCACTACATACCCAATATGTGTACTATCATTCAACATACTTTTGTGAGACTAAACAGTAGGCTATGTATCTATACATAGCAGTATTTTGGACGCGCTGAGCAGTAATTTACGTCGTCACTTCCTGAGAGCCTCCTTACCGGTTGGAGACGTGTAACCATGGTAACCGGTGTCAACCTCATGTGACCTAATCATTTGTGAGAATCAGAGTCTGAACTAATTAAAAAAACTATATTACACCTAGCAACAAAGACCGTATATATTGCCAAGAAGTGAAAGTCAGTTGTTTGTTCCATTGCAACATCCGCGCCCAGCAGCAAAGCTACGCTTCCGCCATTTTGGACTGAAAGTGACTACCGGACGCCAGTAAAACGTCCGCCTAAAAAGTGCCGTACAAGCGGCAGCGGCTGTTGTCAAAAAAAAAAGTTTTTTGAGAGTTTTGTCTCTTTGCTTCCATACACTCTGCTAGCAAAGTGAAATATTATACTTACACTTAAATTGAAGTGTTATTAATGTTACAGAGCTGTCCGTCAACGTCTGTTATGAACGTTGTCGTCACTACCGCATTGCATTGTGGGATTTTTATGCTGTCCAGCGAATAGTATGCAATTCACATACTATTGGTTTCATACTAATGTCTCGGACATCCTAGAAAACCTCACACTGTTACAGTGTACTAAATATCATGTTAGGAGGGAATTTAGTGTTGCGTCAGAATTTTGAGTTAAATGCTAACGTCAGCATTTTAACATGCTCACAAAAACAATGCTTATATGCAGGTATAATGTTTACCATGTTGACTAAATGGTTTGATGTGTTGATATGCTAACATTTGCTAATTAGCACAACCCAAAGTACAGCTGAGGCTGATGGGAATGCCGTTAGTTTTGCTGATCAGAAGTTGCCTGCAAAAGGACACAGATAAGGGCTACATGATTATATCATTTTAAAAATGCTAATCTCATGAGGAAAGACCATCTCAACCCTAACCAATAATAGAGTTAGTACAATATTGTCTGAGCCTCGAACTGATATCAGTCTCACTTTTATTTGCTTTGCCCCGAAACTGGAGCTTTCCACAGTTTCTGCTTGAGTCCAGTCCGTCGTGTTTCAGAGGCGGACTTGAAACTGACCTCTTGTGTCAGCAGGCTGTTGGTTTTGACTGATAATAGACGTCTGAGGTCTCAGGCTGCAGTTTCTCAGCTCGCTGTGTGCACTAAGTGGTGAGCTGCGGTACCACTTAGCGCACACTTACCGCCGTTAATGTTATCGCTGATTGTTTTTCCACCTTACAGAAAGATAAGACGTCGGCCTGTGGTTTGTGCAGCCTTCCTGATTTCTTACAAGGCTAGCTAGACCCAGGGCATCAATAGTTATTGAGCATTTTGAAAGTATAATTTCATTAATTTTATTACAATGTGTCTTAATGTTTTCAAAGTAGCCACGACATTTTATTAAACTTTTGCACAACTTTGGAGGGATTTTGCTCTGCTAAGTTTTGGACAAAGAGCATTTCTCACATAAATTCTTCCTGTTTTTTGTTACAATTGTGCTCTATCATATTAACAACAAGGAGATTTATCCATTCTCTATCTTTGCCGTTTTATTTTTAGGAAGTTGTCCTCCAGCTATTAGATTTAAATGTCTATGAAAGACACAGAAACACATGTGAACGCTTATTTTCAATATCTTTTGATTTTGTTTTCACTCCTCCAAGGAGGCCGTAGTTCCCACTTAATTGTCCCAAACAATCTGCAGCAGCCTCAGATCACATCGGTACAATTCGATCAGACAGAATTTGCTTGATCCTAACCGTATCTTTCTGTGCCTCGGGGGAAGAGGACGGAGGATGGCTGGCTGGTGATGAGACGTCTATGAGATGTGATCTATGGTCTTTTCTCCGGGGCTTTATCATGACACAACCTGATCCAGTAACAATGAAATATTCAACACCTTGTGGTTTTACCTCATGCCTCTTATATGGGCAGCTCTCAGGTCAGGCATAATGTGTTAATTATGGAACATGAGGAGGTCTATTTCATATGCAAAAGGAGCTTGATACAAATCTAAAAAGGAGAATTGTACTGTTTTGAATTACCTTAATAATAACTGGTGCATATAAATATTTGTTTTCCAAGGATACACCAGTGACATGGTTTTATAATCCCATGTTGTTGTCCTTTCAGTGGGGAAAAACAACGTCAGATCTGCTGCCTGTGGTCTCCAGGAAACCAGCAGTCATCAGCTTTAGAGCTCTTTGCTGTGATCTCCTGAGTGCAACACGTAGGTGACGTCAGGGGAGCGAGATCACTGCAACAACAAAAACAGCTCCAATAACAGTCAGTTCCCTGAGTGAGAAGACAGCCTGACGTCAGCGGGGAAAGAGTATAGTTTTTTTTGTTTAAATATTTACAATTTTTCACAGGATAGTATTTCAGGTAGGAAACCAACACAAGCGACATTTTGTCATTTTACCCTCGGCCGACTTTACTGTCTTTCAGAGGTTGTAGCAGGCTCAGTTTTAGAGCTAGAAGGTACTGGTATCATATGAATGTAGACAACTTAAACCTAATCCATTGGTACCAACCATGTCATGCTAGCATGTCAGGAAGGAGGC
This sequence comes from Sebastes umbrosus, assembly GCF_015220745.1. Classification (NCBI taxonomy): domain Eukaryota; kingdom Metazoa; phylum Chordata; class Actinopteri; order Perciformes; family Sebastidae; genus Sebastes; species Sebastes umbrosus. The sequence continues at coordinate 5,046,345 of NC_051287.1, read as the reverse complement.
TCAATAGCGCTCCGTTAAGTTAGGCTAAATTTTGGCGTGGAAAAATTGGCAAGGGGATTTTCAAAGGGGTCCCTTGACCTCTGACCTCAAGATATGTGAATGAAAATGGGTTCTATGGGTACCCACGAGTCTCCCCTTTACAGACATGCCCACTTTGTGATAATCACATGCAGTTTGGAGCAAAAACAATGCAGTTTTTTGCATGCAGTATAAATGTGTTATTTCGGCCTATTCTAAAAATGCTTTCTGCATACTGGGATCTGTTGGATATGTCTGGAAAGTGCTGAGATGCATCTGAAATTAATCTTCAGGTTCCCAGCTTTCAGATGACATACACCACTTCAATGTGACATACATGGTTGACCTGCTATCGCCCCCTAAATACCCCCTGTCCCTCCCTAAGAAAGACAAAAATAAGTCTATGCCGGTAAAGAGTGGTGGAGTGGAAAAGGTTAAGAGGAGTTCTACTGGAAAATGAAGTGTGCTGAAATCCTCACACAGTCGTCACTATATAAATCATTATAACTTAATGGTTTCGCTTCGCAAAAAACACTAGAGGGCTGAGAAAAGGCACCGACTTCTGATCAATTTCATAAATTCCAAAACAAGCTGACACATCCGGCAAAGCCTTTTTCAAACTTCCAAGAATGTTTCAAAGTGTTTCAAATATTTGAAATATGTCTAAGTCACACAGTACCGCAGTGACATATAGGGTACGTAGATCTGAGCTCAAGGAAGCTCAGTGATCCAGAATGTCATTGGAGTCTTGAGGGTGACAGGTAGAACTGTACTGCCGGTCTTTTCTCATACCCGAGACACATACCTCTGATTTAATCCGCTGTACAAATGAGACACTAATTGCTAGTCTACATGTCAGAAGATGCTGTCAGTAAAGCTGGCATGGTGCCACAAACATATCATTGCAAAGAACAGGCTGCCAAGTATAGGCTCCTTGTTATATATTAAGTACCTAGATATTGTGCAAAATGTTCACTGAAATAAATAATTAATGCTGTTTTAGCTCTTTAATATTTGAGAAAACCGCTGTAATAAGAGCACATGTCACAGGGATTTTTTCTTCTTCTTTTACGACTGACTGGCTTATCGAATGTTGATAAGTGAGTGGCAGGGTGAGGTTTGGTTTGTTTGACATGTGAAAAGCATGGCAAACACAATCCCCACAGCACTTAAAGGGAAACAAAATCATAAACCACAACACAGAGATACCCACTAGCTCAAAGAACACCGTGATAACTGTCACTATCAAACCATACGGGCAACTGTACAAACACAATACAACAAGGATATAGTTTATCTATCTCCATTTGTGAACATGCGGTCGTGCTGCGTTGGGATAAAAGTTGCTATAAGGAAACAAGATTAGGTTTCTACAGCCATGCTAGACGCTCTGTGAGACGGAGCAGTGATTTAAGTGAAATGCTAACGACAACATGCTAACATGATTCACGATAACTGACAATATGTTGATGTTTAGCAGGTGTAACAAGTACCACCATTATTATCTTTGTTTAGTGTGTTAGCATGCTAACATTTGCTAATTAGCACTAAACAATACAGCTGAGGGAATGTTAGCAGGTATTTGGTGATAAACCATAGACCGTATATATATAAGAAGTGGACGTAGTCACTGTGACGTCACCCATTGGTTTGTGGACTGCTGTTCTGAAGACTCGAGTTTGGTATTTTGGCCGTCGCCATCTTGTTTTTTTGCAACCAGAAGTGACACAAGAGGGTGGAGTTAAAGCAGTGTAAAGCATCCCCTGCTTTATGGTCTATTTGACTCTAAATGGGACCATAATTTACTAAATGAACATCATTCTGTATTGAAGAAGACTTGAAACTAGCGATTGAGACCATAAACTCATGTTTACAATGTTTACTGAGGTAATAAATCAAGTGAGAAGTAGACTCATTTTCTCATAGACTTCTATACAATCAGACTTCTTTTTGCAACCAGAGGAGTCGCCCCCTGCTGGCTGTTAGAGAGAATGCAAGTTGAAAGCACTTCAGCATTGGCTTCACTTTTCAGACCCAGAGGTTGCCGACTATGATAAACCAACGTTTTGGACAAATTAGAATTTTGACTTGATGAAATCGCTAGATGAAAATTTAGGGGATCACCAGAGTTATCATTAATCATCCTCTGGGGAACATAAATGTTTGAATAACATGTCATATCTATCAATTAGGAGTTTTTCAGAATGAGAAAAACACTTGATCTGCTGGTGAAGTTAGATAAACAGAGTCAATGCATCCTAAACAGACTGGGGATGTTTGTACTGAATGTCATGTCTATTGTTGAGGTATTTCACTCATAACCACGAATGTCAACCTTGTGGTGGCACTGGAGGAAAAGTCAAGAGATTATCAAAATCAGCAGGATTCATCCTCTGGGGATCATAAATGGATGTGCAAAATTCCATGCTAATCCATTAGATAGTTGTTGAGGTATTTCAGTCTGAACCAAAATGGTGGACCCACTAACAGACTGACAGACTGACATTGCCATCCCTAGAGCCGTATCGGGAAAAATTGGGTAACATGTTTGTTTTTTGGTATATTTCAGGACCATGAGAACACAGTCTTCATGGACGAACAAAATCCCTTTGTCCTGCACTGGAGCTCAATAAAACCTCCTCCAACACAGGAACTGCCACACTTTCTGCAAATTCAATGCCACCATTTATCCATTGATCTGGCCCGAACAGTATCTGCTCTGGGCCTGGTGCGGAAGGTGCACCATAACACTTTACTAAGGGTGTTACAATAACAGCTTTTATAGCACAGCAGTGTGCCGTCGTGGCTCGCCTACAACAAAGCCCGGCATTGAAATCTGGATCTCATTCAGCAGTGAGAGAGTTGCTCCCGTTGAGCTGTGACCTTAGTGGGTGGAGACGCCACTTCCTCCTAATGGAGAGAGGTGTATGTGAAAGTGGTAGAGCCCGTAATGATTCACATGCCTGGGTTTCAGACCGGTCCTCAATCAGCCTCTATGAGCGGGTGGAGGCAAAGGTTTTGGAGCGAGCCCCCCCCAACACCCCCGCCCTCCCCCATCTGAAAGTGGTGACACAGCAAAACAAGCAGACACTCTGCTTACCAGAAATCTGGCAACGCTTCAGTGACTGGCCCACCCAGGCTTCTGCACACACCGGAGAATAAGGACGAAAGAGAGAGAGAGAGAGAGATGGCGGATATGGAGGATTGACGAGGAAAAGGAAGACAGATGGAAGAAATGAAAGTAGCACAGAGAAGTTCTACAATGTCAAACAATATTTCAAACACACCCTGCACTCTAAAAAAATGCTTCCAAATGGAAAATGTGTATTTATTTAATTCATACACTGGTGCACTCCGTACAGGAAAAAGCCAAGAAACAAATGTTCTCTCCCATGGTCACTGTGGAAGCCATGCTTTTTCAGAGGGTCTGGTCATTAGGTGAGCAGGCTGTGTTAAAGCCTGGCTTCCCCAGGGACTGAAACCCTCCTAGCTTAGGTTTCACCTGCGACACAAGGCTTGCAAGTCGACCACTGCACAGATGCGAGAGTAAGTACTGAGAGAGAGCGAAGGGATGGCTGGAGGGAAAGACTAGAGCGCTCTAATTCTGGTGAGAAAACACAGAATTGGGTCTAAATATGGGAGACTGCTCCTCAGAGTTCATCACCCAACCACGCCCCAAAAAACATCCAGATAGACCCCTCTACTAGACCACCAACACATCAGACACGTACAGACTGGAGCAAAGCATAAAGGCACTTACATATAGAGGCGCCTCGATTCTGTTCACCTCCATTTTCTCTCCATCCACCAGATGCCTAGGGAGGAAATAGTCATGTTACTACAATGTCAGGATAATAAAACATTTCAACCTTTATCTTTCATTACATTGCTTTCATTGAAATTGTTTATTTAGAATAACGTTTTTTTTGTTTCCCATAGCCAGAAACAAGACGAAGAAACCGAGACGCTCAAGTGATAATTGATCATGATTTTAAAGGGGACCTATTATGATTTTGTGCTTTTCCCCTTTCCTTTAGTGTGCTATGTAGTTTTTTTGTGCATGTAAAAGGTCTGCAAAGTTGCAAAGCCTAAAGTCCACACACCAAAGAAAGTTACTCTCCCCCACAGAAACACTGCTCCTGAACCGCCTTGATTGAAGCCCCGCCTTTTCTTCCGTAACGTGGTGATGTCACCAAGTAACACATTTGCATAACACCTGCCTAAGTGGCTAGTTTGGCACGCCCTCAAACAAAGCTAGTTAGAGCGGAGCTGGAGCAGAGTTCGAAGAGTTCGAAGAGTTTGGTTCGGTTGACCAATCAGAGCAAACTGGGCTTTTTGGGGGGGAGGGGCCGGAGCTTAAATAGAGTTTAAACAGAGTGTTTGAGACAGAGGTTGAAAAGAGGTGCTGCAGCACAGCCGGTACGAGAAAAATAAAGCGTTTTTTTTAACATTAAAGTATGCAAACATGTTATATTAGAAACCCCAAATACAAGTATGCACCTGAAAATAAGCATATTACGTCCTCTTTAAAACAGAAAATACATCCAAGGTATTTAGATGTATACACTTCTATATATGATGCTCTGCTTACAGCCTTTAGGTGATTGAGATAACCACCTGTGTGGAAGAAGCTACAATAACTACAGTACAGCGTCTTACTCTTCAAGCAGCAGTGGAGAAAAGGGTAACTGTCCAGTATCATCAGCACACCGGATCCGCTGTGTGACTTCACTCTCAGCTGTGAATAGTGCATGACTTCAAAGCTGCACAGTGGTGTCAGCTCTGCAGGCAGCACTTTGTCTAGACACTCTTTTGCATGAGCTGGTGCCCCTCAGACAAGCCTTAATAGTCTGTTTTTGCACACATTACATTACAGTTCATTACATCATTTCTGCCAAATCATTTCCTCTCTTCTCTCAGGTCCCAATTAGGTGTGCAAATAATTATTATTTTCATTGTCGTCAATTAATATGACAACAATTTTCTCTGTTAATCGATTTATCATTTGGTTAGCCAAGCATGACGGTATTAAAATGGGTTGTTGCAACCTTTTTGATATGAAGTACCAATTTCAAAAATGTCTTTTCTATCAGTGTACCATATCAACATTAAAGTTAACATAAAGTTGAATTATGACACCACATCAAACTCCAACAGATCTGTAATTGTATTTCAATTTATTTCAATAGAGCATGATGTTTATTTAGTAAATGATGGTCCCAGTTCGAGTCAAATAGACCATAAAGCAGGGGATGCTTTCGGGCGTGGCTACCTGCTACCACGCCGTTGTCCGGTCTGAGAGTTGTCCGTGTTTTCGTCTTAGAACTTTAACCCTTTCACAGTGTCCAGTTCATGAAAGTTATCCACTAATGGAAGACGTCCCGGTGACTACGTCCACTTCTTATATACAGTCTATGGGCCAATGGTGTCACGCGCACCTAAGGTTAACTACCCCTACTAATCAGTTAATCAACTAGTTATTTCAGCCCTAATCCCAATAATCCCAATATAAACCCCTTATTTTACAAATGAAATAAAATAAAACATCCAACGACTCTTCATGTTGACACTTACTGTATGTGCGTAAAGTCAATTAACTTATAATCATAATTCTAACAGCAGGAGGCACTATCCTCTGAATCTAGGTTAAACCCAGGATTACTTTATGTTATTCTATGCCATAAAAACTGTAAAGTACGTGACACAGCAGACCAACACCAAGAACAGGATCCAGTATCTTAACAACAGGTCAAGTCACATTATACTGTAAAACACTAACTGCTGTCCTTAGGGTTTATCGAACAATAATATCACTATCACTGTGTTATGGTGTCCAAAGGACATCTTATCAATGGAAGAGCAATGCCACAGGCCTGGGCGGCTATCTCCTGTTTTTAATCCTACTCATATCAATGGGGCTGCACCATTGTCATAAGGAACTAGAGAAGGTTTACGTGTCATTTTGTAGAATAAACATTGTCCTGGTTGGCAGGTTGCGCCCCATAACGTCAACAAACATGGTATGCTTGTGTTTAATCAAGGTTTAAAGACATAATCTGAATCCACACATAGAAAAGGATCAAGATCCATCTTGATTTGAGCTCCTTGAGTTTCAATCATGTATGGGCAAAAAGTTCACCAGTGTAACCAAAGTAAGACACTTGTGAGGATGAATCTCAAATCCAGATGTCCAGTTTTTCTAGTCTGCACGGAATTTGCGTCAGTCATTGTCCTCGGGCTGACTTCAGCCTCCTACATGTTCAATGAGAGTAAGAAACCTGACCTGGCTGGTGGCCACGCACGCCAGAACAGAGCGTGAGAAAAGAGATTACACATAACAAGAGAGCGAACGCTGTCACAATGCATTGGGGAAACTGAATTTGACATCTTTATATGTGATTCAAATGTGTTCAGACAGGAAGCAAGTTGATCCTGTTGTCCCTATAACATTTTTTCAGGTGATGCATGATTGAATAATTCCTCTCACATGACGAGCTGCTATCAGTTATAGGATGTTTGATAATTAACATTAATATGCTTGGTATGCCTACATGGAGATTCATTTGGGACTGGTGTCACTTCTTAGACGAAGATGCTCACTGACATAGATGGGCATCGTACTCACTCAGCAGTGTCACTGTGGTTTTTGTGGGATAAAAAAGGTGTGAAAACTTTCTTTCAGACCACAAATATGATCATATATGAAACTACCTTAGAAATAAATAAATCTGCCCTCGGAAAGAACATTTACAAAAGTATTTCAAACCAAATGCAATAACTTTTACTAAATTCATAAATACCATTCACTGGGACTATATCTGTTATTGTAATCTGTACCATGCACGTTGTGCTATTTATTGTATTTACTGAATGGCGTGCTATTTATTGTATTTGTGCAAAATAAAGATTATTATTATTATTATTATTATTATTATTATGGAATATAATGTTTGTCTCAATAATCAATAAACTACAGACACCTTTTCTGCACCACTTTAATGTGAAATAATGGAAAATAACCTTTAATTTTATGGACAATTGATAAACTCTCACACAAAATAGACTTTAGATCATTACTATAAACATATCCTTCAGGGACAATAAATGCTACAGCTTTCACGTGGAAGTGAAGCTCCTGCAGGCAAATACAGTCAGTAAATGCATCAGAGCAACAACAACAAAACAGCAACACCACAACAAGGACACAGAAAGAAGCAGGAATATTATGAGTGCAGGCATTGAAGTTGAAGTTTTACCATGAATGCACCACCATTTGATGATGTATAAATCAATAAAACACATATAATTTCACATGCAAAGTTTTTTGTTTCACCAAAAGCACAAGTATTTTCGACTCTAGATGAACTAGCTTTCCATTCTTACCTACCTGCTGTCGTCTCTCTCTCTCTCTGAGCTCTCAGTCCGACGTCGACTCAAATCGCACGACTTGTTCTCTTTAGATAAAGTTTCTCTGTTGCTTTACTTCTCTTCTTCTGAATAAACACCTTTCTCACACCTTTATTATTCCGCATTACTGTTGGTCTCAGGTTCATCGGTGTGTTTCAGTCGGTTGGGAGTTTGTTTGCAGGTGTTGTTAGAGTTGTTTCCCCTCTCTCTCTCTCTCTCTCTCTCTCTCTCTCTGCAGCCTGCTCCTCTGGTCCAGCCCCCTCACACACACACACACACACACACACACACACACACACACACACACACACACACACAGGGCTGCTGCTGCTGCAGGACTGAAGAGGAGGAAACATTCCCATGAATATGTTACATTATGTTTATATTATTCCCATATGCTTAATGCCCTCTGTATATAGTTAGTTTGTAGTGATATTGCATGCTTTATATGGTATTTCCATGAGCTATATTATTTACTGTATAACATTATTGGGCTTTATTGTGTACACGGGTCAGTTGTAATTTCAATTCCCTCCAATCAGAGACAAGCTGGAGTGACGTCACTTTCACCTATGCTCAGTTGTACTGTATGGTATGGAGGAAGGAACCTGCCAAAATCTAAAATTAAAAAATAAATGAATAAATAAGTCATTAAATGTAGCAAAAAATTATATTGAAAATAAATGTAGCCATTAATGAATAATGATATGGGGGCATACCTTGTTGAATTGAGTGGCAGACCCGTCATTTGCATAATGAGGAAGAAATGCATGAAGAAATGTATAAAGAAAAAAATACAGAAATAAAAAAGTTTAAGGAGATAAATAAGGGGTGAAATACAAAGGGGAAATTATGCATAAATAAATGAATAAATGCATAAATAAATACATACATTTAAAAATAAATGTACAATAAATATAAAACAAGTGCAAAACAAATGAATAAATAAATAAAAATAAATGCAAAAATAAATGAATAAATAACAAAGAAATGCAAAAATAAATAAATAAATTTAAAAATGCCCCTAATTTGCATAATGAGGCAGAAATGCGTAAAGAAAATAATACAGAAATAAATAAGTTTGGGGAAATAAATAAAGAGGGTGAAATGCAAAGGGGAAATCGTGCATAAATAAATAGAAAATAAATTAAAAAAACAAGTGCATAAATGAATAAATAAATACATAAATAAATCAAAAGAATGAATGCAAAACACATGAATAAATAAAAAATAAATGCAAAAACAAATAAATCAATTTGAAAATTAATAAAAATAAATACAGAAATAAATAAATAAAAGGGAAAATTAAACACAAGAGTAAATAAATACGGGAGTTAATGCAAAGATTAATAAAATAAAGGAAGCAAATGAAAACAGAAATATCAATTTATGTCACATTTTATCAATTAATTAATGAATACTTTTAATGGCATATTTATTTATTTATGGAGTCATTTATTTATTCATTTACTTTCTATTTTGGCAGGTCCTGTACTTCATACTTAAGTACAATTTTGAGGTACTTGTACTTTACTTGAATATATCCATTTTATACTAATTAATATATTTCGGTGGGAAATATTTTACTCCACTGCATTTATTTTACAGCTTTACTAGTTTACACACAACATATCTGATTAACAAATCAAATATAACGCATATTTATAGATTGAACAACTGTATATATAATAATACAACAGTCTGAAAGGGGTGATTCTGCTTAATAAATAATACACTACTTTTGATAGTTAATTTTTGCTGATAATATCCTACTTCTACACTTACTAAGCAGAATTTATAGTATACTGTCTCAGCTACAAGAAAATAAGATTAGATATAAGATAAAGATATATATATATAGATAGATATGTGTGTGTGTGTGTGTGTGTGTGTGTGTGTGTGTGTGTGTATATTAGACCCACTGTCTTCTAAATTGGCCTCCTCTTTAAAGACCCACACCTCCATGCTAAAAATCATAAGTCTCAAGCCGACTCCTCGTGACTAATTAACTGAACTTCATGTGTAAAACCGGTTGAGCCCCCATTAAGATTTGCGATCAGTGACCCAACACCAAAGGAACACCAAGTGCATTGCCCAATTTTGATATCAAATCATAGCGATTTCCCAAAATGCATACAGAGAAAAGACAGGTGACTGTATAATAATGAACTTTTCTAGTGACTCTTTGTAAAAAGTGTAAAAAAGAAACGCAAAACACCCAAGATTCCCAACTATTTTCAAGCGAGACTATATAACTTTTGAAGAAATTCTTCCCCTTATAAATGAGATGTTAAATTAGCAATAAAATGCACCGTTGATCAATACAATACACTCAGGGGTTTTGCTGCTACAGGCTTAGTTGGTCTGGTATGACCAGTAGCTTATGGTGCTTGATGTTAGCAACCTTTAGATAGATATGTTCACTGTTTTAAGCTCACTTTAACTGTATTGATGATACTGATTGTATGATTGTGATATAAATGTGACTGCACGTAGCAGTGACATTCAGCAGCAGTCAATAGCGACCTTATAGTATTTTCATAACTCATATTACTAGTTTCTGGATTTCTGTAAAGTTTTTTAATTCAGTCAAGTTTAAATGTGCATTGAGTTGGAAAAAAAGACAATGCTGTTTCATATCAGTGTTCAATTTGCATGAAATACTTCCTAATGCTCTTCTGCTGGATAGAAGTCTCAGTTGGATTGTAACCATAATCACACACAGACGTATGACAGTAACAGGACGTGAGAGGAAGACTTTCCCACCCTTTCTGCCCCCCAGACTTATCCCACCGACTGATAATGAGCAACAGATTAAATGTGTGAAATGAGGTCACGGCTGACAGTCTACAACAATACTGTCTTATGTTTAACACAGTCAGCAGTTGGAGTTAATTTTACAGTTTCCCCCTGCATGGTGATGTCTTGCTTAATTGGGGAGATGAGAGGATTATAGGCCATTTGGGAGAGGAACAAAGCCCATCACACTTGCAGCACTGCAAGTGAGACTGTGGTGCCATCTGTTGGCAAAAGTACATCAGTAAATAAAAAGTGAAGGAAGTTACAATACTGCCATCATGTGGTTTTCCAGATAACATACATACATCACTTGTTCTAAATAAATAAATAAAGTGCTGTATTATAAAGCAGTGATTCTCAAAGTGGGGTCCGGGTTTGCGAAATAATTTGCTATAAATTATCAAATTGTGCTGTATCATTAAAAAGTGCATAGGTCTATCTACAGATGGGGACCATTAAAACAAGCAAATTGTGTTCATCACTCCCACCCATGTTAGCTTTGGGCCAATAGAGACTCTGATATGATTGTGAAACACAATTTTCAAGTTGAAGTACTTACTGAAAGTCAGCGTTAGAAAGTTCTTTTAATGTCATTTTCTGAACGCTTTTAGGATCAATTACTTGAAAAGCATAAATGCTGTTAAGTTGAGTCCAAATACAATTTGAATAAAATGACCCTCTCTTTAAAAGTATATAAGTGGAATTAACATGATGTGAATTGAAATGTGTTTTTGTTTATCACAATGAAACAGGTCTGAAGTATTTAGGCTGAAAAGTTTTAGACTACCAATAGTTCCAATAGCATAAGAGTACAAATGGCAGTAAGCATATGCATTAATCGGTGTTACGATTATGAGGGGGTCCTTGGAAGGGGTCCCTGGCCTCAAACAATTTGAGAACCCCTCAAGTATTTTCTGCTCATCTTGTTTTCAGTGCATGTGATCCACATGTCCTGTAGGTGGCGAGAGCAGCAGGGTATGTACGACCATGACCCTCCTCATTCAGAGACTCAAAACACAAACAACTAAACAGCAATAACAACTGCTGAACAAAGAGGCCCACATCCTTGACTCTTTTTGCGGTGCATGGTGGTGTGATCCCAGCACAATCAGCTGTTTCAATCAGCCCTTTTCTTCTGAAAAGATATTCCATATACAGTCCAAGAATAACAGCTTATGATTTGCGTGTGTGTGGTTATTTTTATTTGAACAAACTGAGCCTCCAAAGCTCCTCTTGACTGCTCAAACACACTAATCATAGCAATTAAGTGCTTAAATTCAGGTTGAGGGATTATGAATTTTGCAACACATCGTCCCTCAATGAAAGCAACGTTTAAAATGTCTTTCTTTGTCCTTCATTGAAGGAAGGCTTTCCTCTCAAAAAATGCCAATTCAGAAAAGTGACTCTCTAAGGTTAAACTCACATAGTGATACGTTATGAGTCTAAAGACCACTTGATTTATACACTCCCATAACACTGAGTGAAGAAAGAGGTTAAACAACATCCGCATCAATTACTGAAATAAAGCACCACATAAAACAAACAATTAACCATTATAATTAATGGGATAAATACTCCAGGGGCTTGAACACTGTTTATCCTGCAAAGCCTAATCGCTACTTTGCAGCTTATCAGGCCCGAGACAGTCACATCAAAACAAACAAAGAAAGTCAAAATACCTGACACAGTAAAACAAAATAGAATTTATATGGATGTATAGATGTATAGATGGATAGATAGATGGATGTTGTGAAGCATGGTGAAACCCTCACCTCCTCACCTCCTCACCTCCGACTTCACAACAATAACATAAACAAGACAAATGCCATGTTTATGCCTTTCAATAGAGAGATTTGACAGATTCTGAGGAAATATTTGCTGTAACCTCTAAATCACATTAACATTTTTGGAGCTTTGAGTTAAGATAATAACCGTTGCTGGAACGAATTTGTAATTCCCCATCATTAATGTGGTAAACTGATTTAAAAGGATATTAAACAAGCTCGAAATCATTCTGCTTTGTTTAACTTTTCTTATGTAAGCCTTCTCATGGATAAGGTGCCATTAATCAGTTGAGCAGGACTCTACCTAGATGTGGGACAGAACTTGAGCTCTCAGGGCTGTCATTAATGTAGCAAAAATAATATTAAAAATAAATGTAGCCATTAATTAATTAATTGATAAAATATTACATAAATTGATATTTCTGATTTCATTTGCTTCTTTATTAATTTATGTTTGTATTAATTCCCTTATTTATTTTTCTGTTTAATTTTCCCTTTTATTTATTTGTATTATTTTATTTTTTATTTATTTTGCATTCCTTTGTTATTTATTAATTTATTTTGAATTGATTATTTATTTATTTATTTTGCACTTGTTTTTTATTTATTGTACATGTATGTATTTATTTATGCATTTATTTGTTTATTTCTGCACGATTTCCCCTTTCTATTTCTCCACTTATTTATTTCACTTAAACTTATTTATGTCTGTATTCTTTTCTTTATACATTTCTTTACACATTTCCTTTTACATTTCTTTATGCATTTCTGCCTCATTATGCAAATGGAGGGGCTGTCACTCAACTCAACAATTTATGCCACATTTTATCAATTCATAAATTACTACATTTGTATTTTTGCCCATTGAATGACCTATTTATTTATTTGTACGAGTATATTTATTATTATTATTATTATTATTATAATAATAATAATAATAATAATAATAATAATAATAATAATAATAATAATAATCTATTATAATTATTTTGGTCCAGGACCATAGTGATATTATTAAAATAGTGTGTTTCAAAATTTTCAAATTACACAGATAGATGGATGATGTAAAAACTTGCACTGACTTCAAGATCATCAATTTGGCAACTGGGTGTATGAGGTATTATTTCATCAAAGTTAATAAAATAAGAACATCTGATCCAGTTGCAGCATGACGTCATGGAGCTTCCGGAACTAAAAACAAAGGGGACGTTAATAGTGGATGCACCACGTTGTGAAGGTAACCAACTGCGCATGCGTAGAAATATCACAACACCGAATGCAGAGCGGTGACTTCATGAGGGTATTTCAATAAAACAATGACTTATAGAGTAAGAAATGTCTTAATTAACAACATAATAATAACATTAATGTGTTAACATGTTCAAATGTGTTTGCTGAGGTGTGTTATTGTGACTAAATGAAGGTTGTTATAACAATAGTTGTCATGCTAACAGAGAGCTAACAGTATGAAACAGTAGAAGGAGCTGCTGTATTTAGATGAGCTTCATCAGCCCTATGCGTGTAGTGAACTGTAACTAAATACTGTTTTAAAGGTCCCATATCGTGCTCATTTTCAGGTTCATACTTGTATTTTGTGTTTCTACTAGAACATGTTTACATGCTTTAATGTTTAAGAAACCCTTTATTTTCCTCATACTGTCTGTCTGAATATACCTGTATTCACCCTCTGTCTGAAACGCTCCGTTTTAGCGCATTTTGACGGAATTGCAACAGAATTGCGTTGCTAGGCAACAGCTTGGGTCCATGTTTACTTCCTGTCAGCTGATGACATTCACATACACTGCAGCCAGGAAATAAACTGGGACACATTTAGAAATGTTTATGTTTAAAATTGGGTCAAGGGTCTGAATATTGTATATTTGTGACATCACGAATGGACAGAAATCCTGACAGCTTGTTTCAAATGCAGAGTTTCTGAATACGGGCTGTGTTTATCTCCCTGTGGATTGAGTGTTTCGATACTTTCACAGTATTTATATAGGACTTATTCCTGCTTTATAATAAAAAAAACATGAAAATCTCACTTTTTTTATAATATGGGACCTTTAAATTTAAGTTGTCTCTGTGTTTCAGGCGTGCTTTAAGGTGGCTTCAGTTTAACCTCAGTGTGACAGCTTGGAAAGAGAGAATGGACAACGTTACCATGTCAACCTCAGGTGGGTCATCAGCAGAGGACATGGAGGGGATCTGCATGATGCCGGATCTGAGTGCCATCAAGACGGAGCAGTCGGTGGGTGCGAGCCCAGACGACACGGGCACCCAAAACGTAGCCATGGGCATCAAGTTCATCCTGCCCAACCGCTTCGACATGAACGTGTGCTCCAGATTCGTCAAGTCGCTCAACGAGGAGGACAGCAAGAACATCCAGGACCAGGTCAACTCTGATCTGGAGGTTGCTTCTGTGTTATTTAAAGGTAAGGCTTAAGGCAAGGCAGCTTTATTTGTAGAGCACATTTCAGGAAAAGGGCAATTCAAAATGCTTTACATAAACATTCAAGAACATTGCGACAAAGTGCAAAAGAACATTAAGACATAATTAAAACAGTTATAAAAACATTAAAGAATAGAAAATAAAAACAAGCTAAAAATAAAAGCTAGGATAGAAGCTAAAATAGAATATAACACACAAGAGTAAAAGCTCTAGTGCAGTATAAGATCATTATCTGGTTTAATAAAAGGCAGCAGCATACAGGAAGGTTTTAAGCTTTGATTTAAAAGAACTCAGAGTTGGAGTTGGTCCTGCAGTTTTCTGGGAGCTTGTTCCAAATATTTGGTGCATAAAAACTGAACGCTGCTTCTGCATGTTTAGTTCTGATGCTGGGGACACTAAGCAGACCTGATCCAGATGACCTGAGAGGTCTGGATGGTTCACAACATAGCAGAAAATCAGAAATGTATTTTGGCCCTAAACCATTTAGTTAGGTAGGAATGGTCATCTTGTGACACTGTCTGATGCACGAGGCTGTAACTTGTGTGAGCTCACTTACCACAACAAATGTTTTCCTTCTCTTTCAGCGGAGTGCAACATCCAGACATCCCCTTCCCCGGGTATACAAGTGCGTCATGTTTACACGCCATCCACCACCAAACATTTCTCCCCCATCAAACAGTCCACCACACTCACCAATAAACACCGTGGCAATGAGGTTTCCTCCACGCCTCTTTTGGTGCATTGTAAGTACCACAGTTGTTTTAACTTACTTAATAAAATGTTTCAAACACAAATCAAGTCAGAATGTTAATCTATTAATGCATGTTTTTCCCTCTCAGCTTTGTCCATTCATCAGCTTGCAGCTCAGGGTGAAATGGTGTTTCTGGCCAGCAGGATTGAACAAGGTAGGCAGCAACCAATTATTATTTTTCATTATAGATTAATATGCTAATTGTTTTTTTTATTAACTGATTAATCAAAAAATTGTGAAAAATGGCAATTTCCCAGAGCACAAGGTGGCATCTGTAAATGTTCTTTTGTGTCAGACCAACAATCCAAAAACCAAACATATAGAGTTTACGATCATATAAGACAAAGTAAATAAGCAAATCTTCATATATAAGAAGCAGGAACCAGAAAATATTTGGCATTTTTGCTTGAAAAATATTTGATTATCAAAAAGTTTGATGATCAATAAATTGTATCAGCTCGACTACTTTTATTATTTCACATAAAACTAAACAAGAAATAGTATTTGATATATATTTAGAATATTTCTTTCAATATTTCCAACATCAACATAAAATATTTTGAAGACAGTAATAAACATTCAGAAAAGTACGTAGTATCTTCATTGCTTTTAAATATTACAGTTGTTAGTGAGTCTCGCCCAAAGGAGAAGTGATGAAAATATATGTATTGATCATGTTTATCTTTTTCTGTATGATCTGAATAGAGACTGTAATCAACCTCCAAGATGAGGAAGGCTTTACCCCCCTGATGTGGGCAGCTGCACATGGACAAATCGCTGTTGTCGAGTTTCTGCTCCAAAACGTATGGAAAACGTGATGTATTATTCAGATCTAATGGTTTTATTGTATTAGAGCATGTCCTCTTTATTTATTTACTGATCGGTGTCTTTCTTCGCTGTAGGGTGCTGACCCCAACCTCCTGGCCAAAGGGAGGGAGAGTGCATTGTCGTTGGCCTGCAGTAAGGGATACACTGATATTGTGAAGATGCTCATTGACTGTGGTGTTGATGTCAATGAATATGACTGGGTAAGAATGCTACGCTTTTATCACATGTTCACTGGATCTGCTTAAGTAGACAATCATGCCATCGATTGACAGCCCTACTTGCTATAAAATGAAGCCCTGTGGCTGTCTGTGTGGCCTGTTTTGATGTTCCTTCTGTGGGTTTCAGAATGGAGGAGCCCCCCTGCTGTACGCCGTCCATGGGAACCATGTGCGCTGTGTCGAAATCTTGTTAGGTGAGGACAAATCTTTTACTGAAAGTAACAGAAATATCCATCTGTGTTATGTCTTACAGGATAAACATAATTCTTTTGTGTATAGGTAATGTTTAGTGTTGCGTCTAACATAAACTTGTACAATAATAAAGTTTTGATATGTTTGTATGTCTTCCAGAGAGCGGTGCTGATCCTACCATTGAGTCAGATTCTGGATTCAATGCAATGGACATGGCCGTGGCTATGGGCCACCGGAATGGTAGGTGTAAATTAAACACATGGTCTGAGCGTACATGTAAGGGTATACAACATGGAGGTACACACAGACTGAGAAACAGATGTTTGTCTTGTGAGGACAATATTCATTTCTCACAACCTCAAACTGTCTCATTCCTCTGAACCATAGAGCCAAATACCATTTTGTCTCCCTTCTCAGCCACTTGAGAAAGATTGATTTAGTATTCACTTTGAAATGTCACACAGCTCTGTTCAATAACATACTGTATGTTTCTGTGTTCAGTTCAACAGGTGATGGAGGCACACTTACTGAAGTTACTGATGGGAATCAGAGAATGAACTGTGACACTTGAGGAAAACGAATACCGTTAGGGACGGCGCCGGGCTCTGGACAATCATGTAGCACGCCCAGGCTGTCGGCCAACAGGAATATTTTATTCCATTAAGTGACATTTCAACAGCGTCGTGTCATATCAACATCATTTTGTTGGCATCATGCACATGAAGGTTTGTACTGTGTGAATTGTCAATTTTAACTCGGCACTTTTTCCACCTTGAATGCGGAGCAGCAAATCTGATCTAAATACACCGACAGATTTACAAAGAACAAAAATGTAAAATTGAGTTCTTGCACTCAAATGTGGAGTGCAGTGTCGGATTGATTTTACTTTAACTAAGCATGGAAGTTTTGTTTGAGTCTTTTAATATCTTATATTACATTACATGCCATCATTGGCATCCTTTACCCGTCACGGCAAGTGTTTTATAAACTAACTTATTAACCGTAATAAGAAAACATTTTTAAGAGTAAAAGAATATTAATGTCAAATGTTGAACTGCCTCATGTTCATACCGTCTGGTCTTCATAGTGAGCACATTTCTGAGGCTCATTTTGCTCTTATGAAGACTACAGTGGGAGGATTGGGTGTTTTTATGACGCTGCCAAGCTGTTTGTTGGTCCTGAAGTTCTTTGTGTTGGTTGGACTGGATTTATTTATTTAAATAATTTAGACATTGTGTTGTGATGTGCTAAAATCCTCATATTGATGCAAGTCTTGTTTTGTTTCTGTGTATTGTGATGCTAATGTCCACTGATATGTTGTGAATTTTAAAAAACACCTCACACCTCATTAAAATATCCGACGAGGTTATTGTGGTGCTGTTTGCCACGGTATGATGGTGCTTGTGTTTTATACCGCTCACAAGTGGTGTATCAACGAGTAACGTGCTGACCTCCCTCATTCTGTACAGATATTTATCTGATTGCAAGTCGAAAAGGTCAAACCCTGTTTATAATCACTGATATGAAGCCGTTATTTAATTAAAAGATCTCTTTGAACTGCAATGGGGACAATACATACTTCTTTAGTAGCTGTTGGGGAGAAGGTAAAGATACAGCATTACAGTTATGAGCTAACAATCTAATAACATGCATTTTGTCGTTATATATTTTGTCTATTCGTATGATTATGTCTGTCTTATTTGTATCTTGTATCTGCACCATTATAGTGTAAGAGAAAATACTTTTTTTTCTCCTTATAGTTCAGATTTATGTATTAAGCAAAACCGTATGTCTGGTGATGCGGTCATGATTCAAGCAGTGAGAAGAAAAATACTTTTCCTTATTTCAAATCTACTTGAGCTTATTCTGTGAAGTGCTCCTTTAACTGAGGTGTACCATAATGTAAACAGTCTGGTCAAAGGTCAACCTGCACGCTTAAAGGGGTAGTTTGGGTGTTTTGAAGTAGGGTTGTGTGAGGTATTTAGCCACAGTAGGTGAATGACGTGGCTGTCAGAAAAACACATTTTAGACGCCTAAAAAAAATCAGTATCAGTTCAGGTGTAACCTATATTTAGAATATTTTCACTGCTTTACCTTGCTGTCAGACATCCCTTTCCAACTGAGGACTGAAGCCGTTGTAGCTATCTATACTCTCGCCAAAGCCACCAGACTCCATTGAAAAATCTGTAATTTTACCTCGCAGAACACGGGGGTTGCTGGTCTGCCGCTGCCTCGATCGGTTAGTTTGTTTGTGCTACTGCTGAATCCGAACTAACCAAAGTCATAAAATAACACAAACAAACTAACAGATTGAGGCAGCGGTAGACCAGCAACTCCCCTGTTCTGCAAGGTAAAATTATTATTTTTTTCCCAATGGAGTCTGGTTGCTTTGGCAAGTGCATAGATATTCTATTAAATTTTCTAAATATAGCATACATTTAAACTGATATAGATTATTTTAGGTGGCTAAAATATGTTTTGCTGCCATCTCCGTCTACAGCAGTACATTGTTTCGCTTCCGTGCTGGTACTACCGTCTGCTTCTCCAAACTGGGGGTGTGCCGACTGTCATCTACTGTAGGTAGTACACCTACTATGGATAAGTACCTCATACAACCCTACTTCAAAACACCCGAACTATCCCTTTAAGGATGCTGACCAATTTACAGAAGAGTAACTACAGCACTTCAGCTGAATCGTACTTGAGCGGAACAAAACAGACAGAAATTGTGTTTATTTATTGACAGTAGCAAAGGTTTATTCCAGATATGGTGATGAAGTGAGGCCACAAAGAATTAAGGTTCAGTAACATGGAGAAAAAACATGTACAGCAGGAGCCTTAAACGTCACATTTTACACACACAATCGTTCACTCTAACTGGACATACAGAGCACAACAAGCATTTGGGGAGTCTGGTGGAAAAGTAGTGGAATGAGTACTAAAATACCTTAAATACTGCCACCCCCGCTTTTTAATACTTCAGAGTACTATTCTAGAAAATTACTCAAAAATAATTAACAAGAGTAGGCAAGTACTTGGTTCAGGTGTTGCACATTTTACATAATGCTCAAGTTGACAGATGTTCCATCTTCTCAGGTACTTTAACTGTTAGCTTTCCACCCCTCGAAATAGACAGAAAAACATCTTGTGCCTCACATGGTCCTGTCAAGTTTTGACACTTCAGGGAGTCCCGCTTCCCCTAGTTAGCCTCATCCTTGGATGCTTCATCGAAATTCTCCACCAGGTCTGAAACAACAAAAGATTCAGTGGTAAATTGATTGAGTCGGAGAGAAGAGGCATGTCCATCTGCGCAAACGACTCTCAGAGGTGCCAGAGCACAATTCAGGAAAAGTGTGTTTATGTGAAACGTGATACGAGGTGTAATGCAATCCAAATGACTTGCTCATCTTTCCCCACTACTCCCGCACAGACTGCAATGTGCTCGGCAGATGAGGCACCGCACAACTACTGAAAGCAGCTGTAAAAATTATGGCGTAAAGCATCAAAAGGTTGGCTTCAATTACTCCATGAAATGTGAGAAATCTGCCTTTCAAAGTTTTTGGCTCAAAGGGGTCGAGGGTTAAAATGGAAACAATTCAAAGAGGTCTGAGTAAACATGTTCCTTCAGTGGGAGAACAAAAAGGAAACTTAACTCCAATAACAACATGATGGCGATGGCTGTTAACCCCAGTGCCATCAGGCTCCGACTGCTCCCATTGCTGAATACATGTGTAATCGTTTGTTACATTAGTGAGAGCACCGGTTACGGGGAGACAAGTCCTGGGAAAAGCCGAGATTATTGTAATGGCAACCTCATGTGTTTGGCCTATTTTCCTCACAAAGAAAAGCAAACTGGATCTTAAGATCTTATAAACAATGAACACGAGAATCAAACATTGCACCATCATTCTAAAGTCATTGATGAAGCCCCTTCATTTGACCCCTTTTCACAAGCCAAAAGAAAACAAACCTGCCATGGTTATTTAACTGAGATGAAGGGGAAAAGACGTGCTCCATAATGGACAAGTGTGAAGGAGTATTTCCAAATAAGACCGCGAAGGAGTAATCTTTTATTTGGACTGGTGGAACAAATAATTGTGAATGGACAGATGATTCATTTGCTCACCTGGAACGTCATCATCTTCTTCTTCTATTGTTGCAATCGGCGCTTTTCCATCTGCAGCTGCAACAACAAAAAAGATCCGTGAGAACCTTGAAGAGCAGTTTAAATGGTGACGTGGCCATAAAACAATCAAAGTTAAATCCTGATAGCAAGACTCGTCTCTTTAACCTTTTCCACTCTATTTCAAAGAGACATTTTTGTCTTTTTTAGGGGGGTACAAGGGGTCTTTAGGGGGAGATAGCAGGTCAACAGTAGATGTCACATAGAAGTGGTGTACATCATCTGAAAGCTGGGAGCTTGAAGATTAATTTGAGATGCTGCTCAGCACTGTGTGTCAAGTTGTTCTAGTCATACATCAGAAATAAACTGGAAGTAATTAATTCATTATTTTAAATACATTTTGAAAGTGTATAAGGTCTTAGAACATTATATGATGGTCATCCCCATGCTCACTTATGTCTCATAAGTTGTTGCAATTGATCAATATTATCAATAATCTCTGCAAAATACCACATTAAGACACCAAGACCTTGAGGAACACCATAGAAAAAAGCCATGCTGTGATTTGGTATCAAAAACTTTTGACATTTTGCAGACGTCTGCGAGAACTGCATTCTTCTGCGATAGGATGGCAAGCACTTCTGTTCTGGAAACAGCTCAGAAATCTGCAGTGTCACATATGCTAAACTTCATTCAACAAGCTTCAGTGTGACAGGTTACTGACCCTGTTTGGGCAGCGCCTCAGCGAGTCTCCTGAGGCTCGTCAGGCTGTCGGCTCCCAGCTGGTTCAGGATGCCCGGCAGCATCTCGGTCAGCTGTTTGGTCTCAGCGTGGCCGGTGATGGTGAAGGTGTTGGCAGCGAGGGAGGCCTGCACTTTGGGATTGTTGAAGTGGATCACTGTTCCTTGATTTGTAAACATGTTAACCTGGAGCAGACCAAAGTTTTACACCGTTAACAACAAAATAACAAGCAGTACTGAAACAGATTCGCAGTGGGACAAAGCTGAGATGAATGTTTATGCCTACCTCCTCAATACCAGAGATATTGTTGACACCGAGTTTCTTCAAGGAGAACTGGAGCTTTTTGTCATCTGCGGTTGCCGTTCTGTGTACAACCTTCTTCTTTCTGCGAGCACTTCCCTATGGGGACATTCATATAAACATGTCTCTGTGTAAACCTCCAGTTCTTAACTCATTCATCATCTTCTGCATCCATCATAAGTTGTGGGCTAGATGTGGGACTTCTTGGGCCTTAAAGCTAATGGCTGTTTATAGTCTTTGTATTTTAGTTTACTCTACGGCCCACAGTAACACAAACTAGAGATATAACGGTCTGTTGTTATGGAAGCTTCCTTTAAAAACTTGTTCAGAGCTTAATGTATTTAGCTGCACTGCCTGACATGACTTAAAGCATTAAGATAGCAGCAGAGCGCTTTGCAGGAAATCAAGCATTTCATGTAACCTGCGATAAAATAAGTCACTTACCTTTCCGCCGATGCGGACTTGTGCTTGTAGTTTAGCAAGTTTTTCTTGATTCATAATTGCTTCTTTCATCTGAAAAATAAAGTATATTACATAAGATTTATGTTAAATGTATCTTTATACTGACAGCCTCCATGTTTAACAAACTTTTAAAATAGATTTTCAGATATTTAGCAATTAACTCATGTAATGCTGCAATATTCTCTAGTCTTTCTCACAGACATTACAAACTTATGATAACATAAAAACAATACGGTGACAATAGAAAAACATGTTTGGGGTAATTCACACAACTTCACGTGGCTGCTGAAAATACAGCACAAAGCAGGCACGAAGCACACCATGCAAGTGAGGATATAAATGAGACATCTGTACCAAAACAATCTTAGTTGTCTGATATCAAGTAACAAATTGAGGCAGGTGCATTTAGTGACTAGCACTTTGCCTGATCTGGTTCATTCATGTGCCGACTGAAAGCTCTGATCTCATTTGAGCACTGCAAACACAAACTATAGTGTTGGAAAATCTAACCCAAAATACAAACAATATGGTTTACATGCATGGTGTGTAACAGATATTGGAAAGATGGTAGCAAGGTGATAGACATCAGGTGAATGGCCTTCTTCTTGTGGGCTTTATCGTAACTAGGTGGCTGTGTATCTGATCCCATTCCTTCCGACAAAATGAATTATGGCAACACAAACACACCAGGTGCAGCTGAAATGTGACATGCTGACAATCATGTTATACATATACAAAGTGCTGATTGATTTTATTCTTCATTGAGCTGCCTCTCTGGCAAATCAGCCAAAAGGAAATAGCATAACAACAACTTCATTACAAAGAAGTGTTGATATCCCTATTTTGTCATGCAAATGTGCAAACTTAAAAAACATTAAAAAAAAAAATAAGTAGAGTAACATTATACAATCTATCTATACCAACTATGGCATGATCATATAACTACAGTGCAGCATGTATCACATTGCCACATTACTGTAGTATGTACCAGACATATAACAACCATGTTAAACACATCTCTGCACCTTTTTTCCCTATAAATTGATATAGAAAATGAAATTTAAATTATGAGCTCTCAAATATTTACAACAATACATGCATACAGTGTAGCCATGTATTATTATGCTCCCAGTAGACCACATACACACCAAAAAACTGACAATAACCTGATATTTTCAGGTGAAATTTCATTTCTTTCTCACTGTGCAATATCATTTTCCACTTGTGCAATTTTGTTAATAGTGTGTTTATTGTCAATACTGTATATACTGCTCCTATTTTTATACTTTCTTCTATTTAAATGGTTCATATTTTGTTACACTGATGCATATTGTTTTTTGCACTATCCCCTTTGCTGCTGTACACTGCAAATGTCCCCACTGTGGGACTAATAAAGGAATATCTGATCTTAATACCTTATCTTATCTCCAATACCTCCCATCCTAATGATTAACAAGGTGTAAACAAGTGATGGCATGTTATCACATGTAAACACACACAGGGAGGAGCAGGAGCTGTGGTGTGGGTGTGGTAATCAGCAGTTAAACCATATTCAAAGCAGTAAAGCACACATTATAAAGCCAAAGAGGAGCTGTCAGTGTCACAGCCAGATGAGCTAAGTTTGGTTAATTAGCCACAGAAAGCTAACAGTTCCTCTTCTATGTTGTCTGTATTGTGGGAAACAAACAGAGGATAGCCACATAACAGAATAACAAACTAAATAGTGAACGTCTGGTAGGTTTAGGATAGAGTTTAAGGACTATTTGAGCAGACCTTTGTGCAGAAACAAGGTGTGGTTTTAGCTTTCTGTGCAAGAACTTGTATGCTAACTTCAGCTAGCTCGTTAGCTAACCCGTCACACAAACACACACGTTATCAGTAAAGTTAGCTTCACACCGAGCCAGACTTCAGCCATCTAGTGAGAAAAGGCTTTGGTTTACCTCTCGCCGTCGGTTCGGGAGGAAACAGTGCGGAGAAGAAGGTATTTAAAGCTCCTCACTGACCTGTAAACTAACAGCAGACACATGCGGAGGAGCAAGATGGAAGCGAGAGAGGAGGCCGGAAGTGACGTAGTTACAGCAAAAAGCGCATTCTTGTAGAGGGAGGTTTTCCTGCCCGAAGTTCAGCTTCGCAGGCAACACTTTCACCAAATCAATAAAGGTTCAGATTAGGACAGTTTGGGTTTTGTGCTCCAGATTGAGAAGACATGCACTATAAAATAAAAGTTAACTAATTTTAGTTTAACTAAATTTCAATGCATATTTAAGAAAAAAATATATAAAGTCTGTTATAAACTATAACTTCACTGGTTCTTCTACAAGCCCCTTGAATGTACTGTTTTACATTAGATAGATAGA